>NC_069801.1:16374293-16678490 GCF_027406575.1 Nycticebus coucang | reverse complement strand
ACCACCTCACTACAGCAAACATGGCCCCTGAGAGGTCTGGGTGACCAGGGTGGAGGGTGGCCACACCCAGTGCAGCTGTTTTGAGGGAGCACACAGGGCTGAGGCAGTGGTGGGCATCTCATGAAGAATCTGAGCAGACAGGTCTCTGGCCATGGGCTGGGCACCAGCCTGGGGGGCCAGAACTCACTGGCCTTCTGACTAGGCAGAAGGAAGGGCCTCTGGAGGGGATAAAGGCTGAGAATCTTCCTTACGTGGGTATTAATGTAAGTCTGACCTTGTTGTCACTTGCAGGCTGGTAAGACCCAGGGGCAATTAGGTTCTAGTGAATTAACTTCATTCTTTAGCAGGCCCAGGTGCTCCAGTTACCCAGAGTATGCAGGTGGGCCTCAGTTCAGGATGAACAAGCCTCCTTTGCCCTCTGGGGTGCCTGGAACAGTGTCTGGGAGTTGTCACAGATAAAGAAACCAAAGCTCCTAGGCTGCCATGAAAAGTGATGACCTCGTCAAGACTCTCCCTTCTTCAGCTTTCTCTACGAGCTATTAATTGTGGAATGTCTGGCATTGCAACAAACTGAAGGCAGAGGGCATTGCTGGGCTATCTGTACTCCCCCGGCACCCATAGCTACACCAGGGAAGAGTGCCTACTGCTTTTCAGCCCTGCATCCTGACCGCATCAGGGGTAGTTGACTCCTGCTCAACTTTGGTAACCAGGGATGTAGAATGTTTTCCCACATTATTTCATCTTCCTAAAGACTGTTCCACACCAGACCAGCTGCCTCCTACCCCGTCTCTTTGTTAGGCAGCCTGATGCCAAAGTCGGTTCAGCTAACATCTCCAGCCAGAGACCACCATGGACAGAATGTCTTGGCCTGACTTAACTTTGGACAATGCCAGGCAAAAGAACAGAGGGTCCCAAAGCCCCCACTTTTCTTTTCCTAGCCTTTCTAATCGCTTTGGTGCAAACTTTCTAAGCCTCAGTTTTCCCACCTGTAAAATGGGGTCACAGAGACAATGGCCTGTTTTCTTTCTCCAAGGTCAGACATTGGCACTGAGCAAACTTAAGAGGCCCAGGTTCACTTGCTTCCTCTCTTATGGGCCCCTATCCACCTCCCCTGTGGGCTTCCTATTCAAGCCAGGGCCATCAACAGCCCATGGGACACCATGCTGCCCAGGGGTTAGGAGCATTTTGCATCCAAATCCTGGTGCCTCTACTTACCAGCTTACTTACCAGTGACCTTAGATAAGTCACTTGGCCTCTCAATGCTTGGTTTCCACATGTATAGAAGGGGGACGGTAATAGTACCTAGGACCTAGTATTTAGTTGGTGCACAATAAATGTCAGCCCTGAGTGTAGCTGAGAAGTGCAGTGAGCATGGGGAATAGAAAGTGTTTCATCCCCAGGGAGGCCACATCATTCTCACTTTATTGGAACATAAGCGCTTTTAACAAGGCAGACAGCAGAAGGCAGGCAGCCCGCCAACAAGGGCCAAGAACCCACGTCCAGTTCTCCAAGCCCCCGGACATCAAACACCACACGCAAAAGGCTGAACATCAAAGAACAGACAGCAAGTCCAAACATTTCACTGTGCTCTTATCTTAATTAAAGCAAGTCATACGCAAAGTTTTTGATGACACAAGTTGAAAAGCCAGGGTCTGCTTTTATTAGCTTTTGCTGACACCCGCAGAGAAGTTTGTGACTTGCCCAAGGTCACCCAGCACCCTGGGGCCAGAGTTGGGGCCCAAACCCAGACCTCAGATGCTGGAGCCAGAGCTCCTGCCACACACACCCATCCCGCCCCAGGCCTGAGCTACAGAGATTCGGGGTTAGAGTTTCAGGGGAGATGTCTGAGTTCATTCATTCACCCATACATTTAATCACATCCATTGAAAACCATCTATCTTCCAGGCATGGTTCTAGGCTCCAGGGATACAGCAAGAACAAAACAATCAAGTGCGGATGGGGAAGCAGATGCCAATAAATAATTACATAGATAACTATAGTTGTGCACCACATAACATGTTTTGGTCAATGGTGGATTACATACACGATAGTGGCTCTATAAGATTAGGGAGCAGCAGAAAGTTCCTATTGCTTAGTGACACGGTGGCTGTGATAACAAAACACATTACCTTTTTTATGTCTAAATACACAACTACTTCCCATTGTGTTACAGTTGCCTACAGGGTTCAGTACAGTTGCATGCTGTACAGGTGAGTAGCCTAGGAGCAACAGACTCTACCCCATAGCCCAGGTGCATGGTAGGCTATGCCTCCGAGGTCTATGCAAGTACACTCTGTGATGTTTGAGCAATGACAAGATTGCCTGCAGACACATTTCTCAGAACATATTCCCATCCTTAAGCAACACAGGACTGTATTTCATTGTAATTGTGGTAAATGCTATTTCTTCTTTGAATCTGGGCTCTGTAACTGCTTGACCAATAGATTGCCCTGGAAATATTACTGTAAGACTTTCCAAGCCCAAGCCTATTCCCTTCTCCTGGGACACTCCCTTTTGGAGCCCAGCCACCACGGTATAAGGAAGCCCAAGCAGCCCCATCGAGAGACCCACTTGGGGAAAAACTAATTCACTGGTCCTGTGAATGAACCTCCATGGAGTGGAATCTTCAAACTTAAGTCAACCAGCCCTGGCTGACACAATGTGAAACAGAGCCAAACTGCAAATTCATGAGCAAAGCAAAGGATTGTTGCTTTTAAGATATTAAATTGTGAGTGCTTTGTTACATAGCAAGAGACAACCAGAATGCCACATTTTGCCCTCATGGGGCAGCATAGACCCAATTATGAGACCTGTTTTACAGATGAAAAAACTGAGGCTCAAATAGCAAACTGACTGATTCAAGGTCACACAGCTAATGAGTGGCAAAGCAAGATTAAACGACTTCAAATTCTGTGTTTTTCCACCTCTACCTCATTTCTGTCAGCTACCCAGCATGGCCGCCAGGAACATTTCAGTGAACACCTTTCTCGTTCAAAATCAAGAAACTCCAAAGGCGAGGTGACCAGGAAGACAGTTTCTGAGCAAGGGAGCATACAGCATTCTTAGAGTCCTTCTGAGTGCGCTGTGTAGACGGGTGTCTGCAGGTTGTTTTGTAAGAAGAGCCCATGCTGGCTTTTCGAGATGAGCAAACAAAGGCTCTTTTCCCTGGTGTTATCCTGTGTCCCCATCTATAAAGGGCATAGGAAACCCACCCCATCCTGCTCGAGCTGGGGCTGCAGATGAACGGGTCCCTAGTCAGGTGCGAGCATTCCATTCAGAAAGACATGAATAATAGCTGAGGCTCCCAAGATGAGATTTCTTAATCCATGGTAGGCGGGCAGGGAGAAGGCAAAACCCGCTCCTGAAAGCTTTGTAAGCAAAACACCCTCCAAAGTGAGCTGCTCCTGAGGCTGCAGGCAGCCTGAGAACTCCAGCCTGAGAGGGAGGCAGGGACTCTGGATTCTAGTCCCAGCTCTGCCCCTGACCTTGGGCAAATCACTGTCCCTCCTCAGTTCTCATGTGTATGATGAGAGGATGGCCCAGCTGGTCTGAAAGATCCTGACAGTGTCCAGTGGGCAGGAATGGACCAGCCCAAAGAAACTGACATGTTTCTTCCCCTGCCCCCACCCCAGGAGCTCACAGAGTTCAGCAGTCAACAAGGAATCAGTTACGTAGGTGAACTCTACCAGGCAAATTTCCTTCCTCCCCCTTCTCCACCTCATCCTCCTCCTCCTTCTCCATTGTCATCATTATTATTTATTTGGCTTTCAAATGGGCCACCCGGAGCTCTTTATAAAGATAAAAGTATCATAACTCAAAGCCTCCATCAGCAACCCATTCCCATCTGCGTGATGGAGGGTTGCACTTGGTTGCACGCTTAGTTCCTTCTACCTCCGACTCTAACAAGGTCTTTTAATAAAACGAGAGCCTGAGCTTTCAATATTGAACTGGAGATCACTGCGCTGGGGCCAGAGCAGACGGCTGTGGCTGCCACCCTACCAGCACCCACTCTGTGCCTGGCGCGCGTTTGGTGCCTTACCCATATTGTCTCATCTGCTCTTCAAGATAACTCAATGAAGTAGCAACGATCACAGCTACTTTTATTCAAAGAAATGAAGGCCCAGAGGGGGAAAGGAACTTGTCCAGGGTTGCAGAGTCAGCCTTTGGGATTCAGACCCAAGCAGAGCTGACTCCAGAGCCTCGATTCCGAATTGTTGGGTTATTTTGCTTTCCAGTAGCAGCAACAATTAACAACTATTAGCAACACTCCTCCAACCACAGCCACTTCACTGGACACTTGATGAGCTAGGCTCGGGGCTCAGGGTGTGAGTTTTGTCCTAACAACTCCATGCTGTGGAGCAAATCAATCCAAAACTTAACTGGTTTAAAACAATGACAGTTATATCCGTTATATATTTTGCTCATGAACCGGCAGTTTGAGCTGGGGGCCAGCCAGGCGCCGCCTCCAAAGCTGCTTCACGGGGCCTCTCCAGCGCAGTGTCCTCAGGATCATCCATTTCTTACAAGGTAGTTGGAGGCTCCTAGAAGTCACAGCGGAAGCAGCAAGTTCCTGTGTCCTAGCCTTGGAAGATGGGCAGTGTCACTTCTGCTCCATTCTGGTTGGTTACAAGGCTGGGCCATCCAAGGGGCAGGAGATTAAATTCTTCTTATGTTTGTTTTTTCTTTCTTTCTTTCTTTTTTTTTTTTTTTTTTTTGAGACAGTCTCTGTCACCCAGGCTAGAGTGCCCTGGCGTCATTATAGCTCACAGCAACCTCAAACTCTTGAGCTCAAGCAATCATCCTGCCTCAGCCTCCTGAGTACCTGGGACTATAGGCATCCACCACCACTCCCAGCTAATTTTCTGTTTTTAGTAGAAATGGGGTCTCATTCTTGTTCAGGCTGGTCTTTGAACTCCTGAGCTCAAGGGATCCTCCCACCTCAGCCTCCCAGAGTACTAAGATTACAGGTGTTAGCCACCACACGGGGCCTCATGCTTATGTTTCCATTTCAGAATCTTTACAATAACCAACAAGATCAATTTAGTCACGTTCACTGAGTACCTGCTTTGTGCCACATGCTGTTACGGGTCTCAGGAGACAGCAATGAACACAGATTATATCCACTTTACAGATCTGGCAATGGAGACTTACACAGGTTTAAATGCCGATGGAAGGGCCCAGAACTTTCCCTGTAGACCTCACTGGTCCTTTTCAATAAGCCCATGAGGCTGGTGCCATGATTATCAAACTTGAAGAGGGGGCAGGAATCTCACCCTGGTCAATGGGATTCTAGGGCCAGGAACTTGTTCACACCCCATCCTGCCTTGTCTAAACATATTCTTTTTTTTTTTTTTTGTAGAGACAGAGTCTCACTTTATGACCCTCAGTAGAGTGCCATGGCATCACACAGCTCACAGCAACCTCCAACTCCTGGGCTTAAGTGATTCTTTTGCCTCAGCGTCCCGAGTAGCTGGGACTACAGGCGCCCGCCACAACACCCAGCTATTTTTTGGTTGCAGTTCAGCCGAGGCCGGGTTTGAACCCGCCATCCTCAGTATATGGGGCCGGCACCTTACCGACTGAGCCACAGGCGCCGCCTAAACATATTCTAAGTCTGTACTTTGTGGTAACACAAAGGAGAAAGGAGATGAGGACAGGAGGGTTCCCCAGAGGAGGGGCCAGGCTTACGGAAGAGAAGCCTGGAAGAGAAGCCTGGATGCTGCTGTTCAGATGCCACACACACCCCCCATGGAAACAAGGGAGGGAGGGGTGCCCAAGGGAGGGAAGCAGAGAGGGAAGGAGGATAATGGCCCAGCCTGAACCTGTCGCCGCAGCAACCGCAGGGGCTGTCTGGAGTCTGCAGCCTGCCAGGCCTTGGCCCCACAAAGCCTGAGAGGGAGGCAGAGGGGGTGGGCCCAGGAGGGCATAAATCAGAGAGTTCTATGCCCCTGACTCCGGGCAGACAATTTATGGGACTGCTCAGAGCCCAAAGGACCACAGGGGAGAGACAAGAGGGTCTCCCTGTTCCCACTGCCCCGGGGCCCCTGCTTGGACATTGCGAGAGCAGAGTGTGCAGGAAGAGGCGCCAGGGCCTGGAAGTCCCTCCCGGCCACCCTCAGCGCTGCTGGAGGTCCCTGCCCCCACCAGGCCTGAACGACCCCTCTGTGCCCAGCAGCATGCCGCCCCCATGCTGACATCAAGAGTTGCAAGAAAGCTGCTGGAAATGTACACTATTTTCTATCTTATTCTATTTTATTCCTTTTTAAAAATGCTGGTCACAACCTAGTAAATTAATGCCATGACTCACAAATGGTTTCTGACCAGCAATTAGATAAACGCTGAGCCAGAGGAAGCCAGATGGGGAAAGAGAGGCTCACTCTGCCCTTCCTCCTCTCACACACTAGAACAGACTTTACGTGTGTCGGTCAGCTCCTCCAGCCTCCTCACAAGCTCCTGATTCTGCCTCAAAGCCCAAGCTCATTCCCCGCCAACCACTATAGCTATCCAAGATGGTAGTGAGCCACCCATCTCTGGAATCATTCAAGCACAAGTTGAATGGCCACCTGCTGGGGAGCTTCAGGGGATCCCAGTATCCTTTACTGGGATACAGATGTTGAGCACCTGACCCATGTGGGGGCTGAGTCATGGACAGGACAGAAGAGAGGCAGCTTGCCAGCCAGGCCCACTGGGGCAGGCTCACAACTTCAGGCTGGCTCAGGCAGACAAGGTGGCAGGAATGTCATCAGAAGTGAGCATGCCTGGTGGGCCCACCTGGGCAGGGGGCCCTGGCACTCAGCCCTTCTCCCCTGGCCCCCGTTGTGCTACCTTCTCAGACCTGCAGGAGACTGGTGCGCTGGCTGGTCCCCTGCTCCCTGAATAACATCCTGTGCCTCACAACCACCCCTGTTTCCACTCCATGCCCTGCCCCTCCCAGCTCTCTGCCGCCAGAAGCAAGCTCCTCTTAGCGGGTGGTGCTGAGATGTTGAGAACACTAATGACAGTAGTCCAGCATGGCGCAGAGACCCAGGGCTCCTGGCTCAGATCAATGCCACTCACAGAGGGAAACGCATCATTATCCCAGCCTGGCTCTATAGTCCACAAAATGGGGCCACACTGTCTACCTTCCTAGTCTGTTTGGTTCTTAAACCGGTGCATCACAGATGTATAAAGATGTATCAATATTATTCTAATTAACTGGAGGACTGATGACTCTCCTTCATCATGAGGAACACTGTGACAATGTAGGAGTGAACGGTAGAGTTCTAAGCACAGAGGGCTTAAGCACCACACATTAGGGACCCTATTTCCTCTGCCAGGGAAAAGGCAGCCTTTAAACTTCACACCAGTCCCGTGAGGTGGATACAGTCAATTTGGACACTTGACAGCACAGAAAAGCAAGGTTCAGAGCTAATGTCTTGTCCAAGGTCAAGGGGCTTATGAAAGGCAGAGATGGGGGAAATCCAGATCCCCCCACCTGACCTGTGTACCCCGGGCCTCTCAAGGCTTTCCTGGGAACAGGAAGTGGTTACAGCTCTGGAAGCTGGAGGACAGCATCAGGGATAAAAGCATGACACAGGGGAAGCAAGACCAAGTCCTGCCAGACTGCTCTGTACGTCTTTCACTCACTTCATCTTCACAGCGGCCACCTGTCCTCTCAGGGCCTCCACACCAGCTCTTCCCGTGGCATGGAAGGCTGTTCCACCAGATGTACAGATTTTGGATTATCTCAACATTGGAGTCTCATTCCAAATGCTCCTTCCTCAGAGAAGCCTGCTCTCACCGTCTAAGCTAAACTAACACTACCCCCATGTTCCCCAGGGAACCTGGCCACCTGCCTGTCACTGTGTACCTCCTGCCTGCCCTGTTGGGCACTACACTGCCCTGTGGCTTGCTAAGCAATCATCTGTCCCCCTGGGGCAGTGTCAGTCCTGTCAGATGGGGAACTACACTCCATGTGCTTAGAATGGCGCCCAGTGCTATACAGTGGGCACTTAATACAGTGTCTGGCAGCCACTATTGGTGGCCCACCCACATGCCACGGCACCCCCTCCTGTGCACCCTAACTGCCAACACGTCCAGCTCCCAGCACCTCTGTTTCTGCCTTGGGGGATGATTTTCTGGCTGCTTGAACCTGTCCTGTCCAGAAGTGTCAGGGGTCAAGACTGTCCAGGAGTCCCTTTAGTCATGGGCAGATGGAAGCTGGTGGAGAAATATCCCAGCCCCTTTCCCTAGACTGGGGTAACCCTGACACATGTTCTACCCTGTCTCCCCAATCACCCCAGATGGATCGAGCTCTTTTCCCACAGTGAAATCCACGGAGCGCCCATACTGCTTTATTTTTTTTGCTTTCTTCCCCCTTCTGTGTCAGTTTCCTGGGGCTACCATAGCAGACTACCACAAGCTGGGTGGCTTCAAACAACAGAAATATAGCCTGGGAGCAGTGGCTCACACCCGTAATCCTAGCGCTCTGGGAAGCCGAGTCACGTGGATTGCTTGAGTTCACAGGTTTGAGACCAGCCTGAGCAAAAGTGAAACTCTATCTCTAAAAATAGCCAGGTATTATAGCAGGTGCCTGTAGTCCCAGCTACTTGGGAGGCTAAGGCAGGAGAATCACTTGAGCCCAAGAGTCTGAGGTTGCTGTGAGCTGTGATGTCACACCACTCTACCAAGGGCAACTAAGTGAGACTCTGTCTCAAAAAAATAAATAAAAATGAAACAAAACAAAAAACCCAGAAATATATTCTTTCATAGTTCAGGATGCTGTAAGTCGAAAATCAAGATGTCTGGCTTGGTATCTCAGTGGCTAGGATGCCAGCCACATACCCCAGAGCTGGCAGGTTTGAATCCAGCCTGGGCCTGCCACACAACAATGACAACTGCAACCAAAAGATAGCTGGGCGTTGTGGTGGGCACTGGCAATCCTGGGCATTCCTTGGCTTGTGCCAGCATCACTCTATCCTGCCCATCATCACATGGTGGTCCCCATATTTGTCTCTGTGTCTCTTCATCTTAAAGGACACCAGACCTTGGATCAGGGCTGACTCTAACTTCACATGACCCATCTTAATTTGCAATGACCCGATTTCCGAATACAGACATATTCACAGGTATCAGGAGTTAGGACTCCCTGACTCAATCTCCTCTTCCCCATGGTCCTTCTCACGCCTTCATCACCTTCCAAACTATTTGACTCAAATCCCTATCTCAGGTCTGTTTGGGGGGAAGCCCAGTCTGAGACAAAATATCTTTGGAACAAATTCACGAATGAATGAAGGATAATTGAGAAGGAAGTTGAAATCCAGAGAGTGACGGGCCTTGCTCAGGGCCTGAGGTTGACACAGGAGAGCATCAGAACTGGGATTTTACCCCAGGTCTATCTGTTTCCAAAGCCCCCAAGAAGGGAGACTACAGAGATTTGTTTGCCAATGGCATGGTTGCTTTAAAAGGTAGTGAGCTCCCCATTCCTGGGAGACTACAACCAGAGGCGGATCAGAGGATCCCTGCATAAGGCTGAGAGTTAGTGTGGGTGACTTCAAAGGCCTAACTAGCCCTGACATCTGAGTCTACATTTTAAAAGCATGTTGTAAAAAATCCAGTCCTCAGGGTCAGTGAGCAAAATAACCTTCCATTGACCTCCCCAGAGCCTCACAGCAAAGCCAAGTTTGTCCAGAATCAGCTTTAATTTGATGCCTCTTCTCGTTTATTAAAGGGACACAAAAGAGAGAAAACCACTTGAATTGTTCCCCAGGCTGGCTGGCTATAAATGTCTTCATAGAAGGGCCCAGCCTGGGCCTTGGTGCCCAGCAATTACAGCTGCGTGAGACCCGCCCAGACAAGCAGCGCAGGGCACCACTCTGGTCTTCTCCCTGCTCAGGCAAGTCACAGCCAGCAAGAGACTCTCTTGGCAACAAGATGCCACCCTGCCACTTGACAAGCACACCCAGCTGACTCTAGTTCCAGCCCAGGAGTGGCATGGCTGTGGGACATGCCCCCCAATTTTCTTAAAGGATGCAGCAAGCCCAGCTGGGAGAGGGTGGACGAAGGACGGTCATCAGTGAGTTCTCTTGCACAAGTCCCCTCACTCCTTCAAGGAGGGAGTCCTAACAGAGCGGCAGTTACAAGCACAGATTCTGCTTCAAATCCTATCTTCTGATGTCCTAGCGTGAGGCTTGATGCCAGTTGGTGCAGATCCTGAGCTTGAGGATAACAGTACCTACTTCATAGGGCTGTTGTAACTCTTAAAGTTAGAGTTGACCCATGACAGCCCTTAGCATGGTGCCTGCCACCTGGTAGTGCCCAATAAAAGCCAGGGACCTGTGGAGTTTTCACTGTGTGTGTGGCACCATGAAAGGGACTAATTATCTCATTTCATCTTCATAAGCACCTTGTGAAGTAGATGTCATTATTGTACCCATTTTGCTGAGGCAAACACTGAGACTCTGAGCAATCAAATAGTCTCTGTGCAGTCTCAAAGGAAAATGGGCTGGGATTTGAATCCTGGTTTCTCTGAGACCAGGAGCTCTTATAGGGCTCTGGGCAGTCCCTGGATAGAAGAGGAAGGTCTGTGTCTGGCTCTGCCCCAGCCATGTTCATTCATTTATTCTTCCTGTCATTCATGTATTCGTTCAACAAATATGTACTGAGTGCCTAATATAAGCCAGGCATTGTGTCAGGCCCTGCAGATAGAGGCTAATAAGCGACAGAGACCATGCTTTCAGGGAACACACAGCTTACTGTTCCCTCTGGCTTCTGCCAGAAACTATAACTTTCAATCATAAAGGTTCTAGAATATACTAATATTTCCACAAATGTCTCCCTCCAGGAATGCTGCTCCCATCTCCTCTCTCAGACTGACAATCGTAGTTAACAGTTTGTGATGCCAACTGTGTGCCAGGCGTAGTGCTGGGCGTCATTCTGGTACCAGCCCATCAGTGCAGTAGGGTGGAGAAAGACCCTGGACTTTCTGACTTCTGAGGCACCTGAGAGAGATGCAGAAAATGCTGATTGATGTCCTGCTCGTATTCCTAGGGACAGGGTCCATTACATCCTTGTAAAAGCCAATGAACCCTAACCCACCAATGGATGACCTTGACCTCCCAAAACCATGACCTCAGCTTCTACTATTCACCCCCTTTCTCACTGGGCTCCAGGTACATTGGGCTCCTTGCTACTTCTAGGTTCACCAAGCACATCCCCTCCTCAGGACATTTGCACATACCCTTGTTTCTGTCTAAAAGTCTCTTCTCCAAGATACCAACCCACCTGGCTGTTTCACCTTCTTTATGTTTCTGCTCAGATGTTATGTGATCATTCTGGCCTTCCATGACCACTCTGCTTAAAATGACAATTCCACCCCCACCCTATACTCTCTGGCCCCTAATCCTGCCTTTTTGTCCTTTATAGATATATGTACTATATCATCTGATATAGTAAATATTAAAATTACCTATTAGCTTTTGTCTCCCTAGCATCACTCCTGCCTCCCAAGAATGTGAGCTCTAAGAAGAAAGAAATATTTCCTCTATTTGGTTCATTGACATATTCCCAGACCTTTTAATAGTAGGTGCTCGAAAAAAAAGTTTGTTGAATGAATGAGTCTTGGTACTTCCAAAAAGGTTTTGTAAAATAAGTAATATTTAGTGAATAGTAAGTAGCCAGTAAGTGTGTGTGGCTTTTAAAAGCGACTTTATTGAGCTATAGTAAGCTTGTACCTTCTGATGAATTTGACATATGGATACACCTGTGAAACTGGCACTCCCTCCCCCAGCTAACCACTGATCTGCTTTCTGCCACTGCAGATGAGTTTGCATTTTCTAGAGTTTTCTATAAAGGCAATTACATGGACTCTACTGCTGGCTTTCCCACTCAGCATAATCATATTGAGATTCATCCATGTTGTCTCACAGATCTGTCTGTCCCTTTTCATTGCTGAGTAGTATTCCTTTGTATAGGGATACCAAATTGGTTTATCAGTTCACAAGTTGGGGGACACTGGGTTATTCCAAGTTTTTTAGCTATTACTATTAAGGCTGCTATGAATGTTTGTGTACAAATCTTTGTGTGGATTTACAAGTCATCTCCTCTCATTCCTCTTGGGTAAATACCCTAAAGTGGGAGGCTGGATTTCACAGTAGATATATGTCTAACTATGTTAGAAATTGCTAAACTGTTTTCTGGAGGGTTTGTACCATTTTATATTCCCACCAGAGAGATCCAATTGCTTCTCACACTCACCAACATACGATATGGTCAGTCTTCCAGATTTCAGCCATTCAAATTGGGTGTAGTGGTATCTCATTGTGCTTTAGTTTGCCTTATTTATTTATGTGTATATATATATATTTATTTATTTATTTAGACATGGTCTTGATCTGTTTCCAGGCTGGTGTGCCCTGGCATGATCATAGCTCTCTGCAGCCTTGAACTTTTGGGCTCAAGCGAGCCTCCTGCACAGACTTCTGGGTAGCAGGGACTACAGACACATGCCACCGCACCTGGCTTTTTTTTTCAGAGATGGAGTCTCACTATGTTGCCCAGGTTGGTCTTGAGCTCCCAGCCTCAAGCAGTCTTCCCACTTCAGCCTCCCAAAGTGCTGGGATTACAGGTCCACAGTACCTGGCCTAATGTGCATTTTTCTAACCAGTAGTAATATTGAATATCTTTTCACATGCTTATTTGCTGTTTGTATATGAGCTTTGGTGAAATGACTTCTAATCTTTTGCCCATTTAAAGAATTAGATTGTGTTTTTAGAGAAAGTTCTATTCATGTCTCTTGCCCATTGATATAAGGGATTGTTGGCTTTTTTCATGTGGATTAATTTGAGTTCTCTATAGATCCTGGTTTGTGTGTCACACTTTATGGGGGCAAGACATGATTGCAAGAGGGACTCTACCTAACAATTGCAATCAGTGTAACTGGCTTATTGTACCCTCAATGAATCCCCAACAATAAAAAAAAAAGAAAAAAAAAAAATAGGCAAACTCAAAAAAAAAAAAAAAAAGAATTAGATTGTGGTTTTGAGAGTTCTTTATATATTCTGCATATATGTCCTTTAGCTGACATAAGATTTGAAAAAATCTTCTACTAGTCGGTGGCTTGTCTTTTCATTCTCTTAACAGTGTCTTTTGGATAGTAACCTAAAAAAAAAATTATTTTACTCAAGCCCAATTCAGCCACTTCTTTTACAGATTGTGCTTTTGACATTGCATCTAAGAAATATTTGCCTAACTCAAGGTCATAATGATTTTCCCTATGTTTTCTTCTAGGAATTTTATAGAGTCTACATTTAGAACTGTGACCCATTTTGAGTTAATTTTTAAAATGTAGTACGAGATATAAATAGGATGTTTCCTTTCTTTTTGTTTGTTGGGTTTTTGATTTTGTATGTCAATATCCAATTGTTCTAGCACCATTTGATAAAACAAACGAACAAAACACTATCCTTTCTCCACTGAACCACCATCGCACTTTGTCAAAAATCAGTTATCCAGACACTTGGGGGGCTATTTCTGGATTTTTTTTTCCTATTCTATAGATCTATTTGTCTATTCTAATACCCATATCGTACAGTGTCAAATGACTATAATTTTATAATAAGTCTTAACATCCAGTGGTGTTAAATCCTCCCATTTTGTTGTTTTCCAGAATTGCTTTGACTATTCTTGGTCTGTTTCACTGCTACATTGACTCTTAGAATCAGCTTGTCAAGTTCTACCCAAAAGCCTGAGATTATGATCGGATTGCATTGACTCTACAGCTCAACTTGGGGAGAATTTACCTTCTCATAATATTAGGTCTTCTAACCCGAGAATATCGTATTTCTCCATTTGTTCAGGTTTTCCTTCATTTCTCTCAGCAATGTTTTGCAGTTTTCAGTGCTCAGTTCTTAACACATAGCTCTTGAGTGCTTCATACTTTTTGATGCTGATGTGAATGAATGTTGGTTTTCATTTCAATTTCAGATTGCTCATTTCTAATATACAAAAATCAATAATCTTAGCGTTCAGTAATTTTGCTAAACTCAATGATTAATTCTAGTGCTCATTGCTTTTTTCTACATATAAGATTATATTATCTGCCACAGCTTTAATTCTTCCATTCCAATCTAGATGACTTTTACTGATTTTCCCTGTTGCTTCAGCTAAGACTTCCAGAATAGCGTCGGACAGAAATGGTAACAGCAGACATCCTTGTCTGATTCCTGATCTTAGGGAGAACGCATTTAGTCTTTGACCATTAAATATGATGTTAGTGACAGTTTTGCTTTGTTTCTCGTAGGTACCCTTTTATCAAGTTCAGAAAGTTCCCTTCGATTCTTAATTTGCTGAGAGTTTTTAGAAGGAACGGATGTTGAATTTTGTTCAGTGCTTTCTCTGCATCTATTGGTATGATCATAGAGTTCTGTTTTAGTTTGCTAGTATGGGTGAATTACATTGCTTAATTTTGAAACTTGGGTTCCTGGGATAAATCCTATTTGGTTATGATATAATATCCTTTCTTATATATTATCATTTGTATATGTTGTTGGATCTAATTTGGTAAAATTTTGTTCATGAAGGATATTAGTGTAGTTTTCTTTTCTGTGATGTCTTTTTCTGGTTTTGATATAAAGGTGATGCTAGCCTCATAGCATAAGTAGGGGAGTATTCCTTCCTCTTCAATTATCTGGAAGAGTTTGTACAGAATTGATATTATTCTTCCCTCAGTGTTTGGTACAATTCAGTGAAAACCGAAGTTGCCTTTGCAAGAAGGTTTCTAGCTCAAACTCCTTTTCTTTAATAGAGATAGGTTTACACCTATTTCTTCTTATCTATTTTATTTATTTATTTCAATAGATTTAGGGAATGCAAATTTTTTTTGTTACATGCATGAGTTGTATAGTGGTGAAAGATGGCGTTTAGTGTACCTGTACCTGTCATCTGAATAGCGTGTGTTGTACCTGATAGGCAATTTTCCATCCCCCACTTCTACCCATCTACCCCCTGAGTCTCCAGCGTCCATTAAGTCACTCTAGGTGACTATGCATACACATCGCTTAGCTCCCTTTTTTTTTAAAGACAGAGTCTCACTTTGTTGCCCTCAGTAGAGTGCTGTGGCACCGCAGCTCACAGCAACCTCCAACTCCTGGGCTTAGGCGATTCTCTTGCCTCAGCCTCCCAAGTAGCTGGGACTACAGGCGCCCACGACAACACCCAGTTAATTTGCTCCCACTTTTAAGTGAGCAAATGCACCTTTTGTTTTCCATTCCTGAGTTACTTAAGATAGTGACTTCCAGTTCCATCCAAGTTGCTGCAAAAGACGTTATTTCATTCTTTTTATGGCTCGGTAGTATTCCAAAGTATAATACTTCTTTATCCACTCACCAGTTAATGGGCACTTAGTTTGATCCCATATCTTGGCCATTGCGAATTGCGCTGTGATAAATGTATGAGCACAGGTGTCTTTTTGATGTAGTGATATCCCACTATAGGGTGTCTTCCTCTGACGAGACACCCAATAGTGGGATTGCTGGATGGACTGTTAGGTCTACTTTTAGTTCTTTGGGGACTATCCATTGTATTTTCCATAGAGGTTATACTAATTTACATTCCCACCGACAATGCATTCCCTTTTCACCATGTTCGTGCCAACATCTATTGTTTCTGACTTGTTAATAATGACCATTCTGACAATGGTAAGATAGTATCTCACTGTGGTTTTAATTCACAACCCTCTGATGATTAATGATGTTGAGAATTTTTTCATATGTGTGTTGCCCATTTGTATAACTTCTTTTGAAAAATATCTGTTCGTGTCTCTTGGCTACTTTTTAATGGGGTTATTAGTTTCTTTCTTGTAGATTTGAGTTCCCTGTAGATTCTGAATATTAGTTCTTTGTTAGATATATTGTTTGTGGATACTTTCTCCCATTCTGTAGGTTGTCGATTATTTCCCATGATGTGCAAGAAATTTTTAGTTTAAGCCTTATTTATTTAGTTAGTAGTCAGTTTTGTTTTTGTTGTATTTGCTTTCGGGGTATTAGTCATGAATTCTTTTGCCTAGGCCAATGTCCAGAAGAGTTTTCGTCTAGAATTCATATGGTTTCTGTGCTTACATTTAAGAATTTAATCCATCTGAAGCTGATTTTTATATATGGTGAGAGATAGGGGTTCCGTTTCATTCTGCTACATGTGGCTATCCAATTTCCCAGCACCATTAATTGAATAGGGCATCCTTTCCCCAGTGTCTGTAAATTATTGTTTTGATCTTCTTGGTTGAAGATCAATTAGTTATAGGTATATGGTTTTATTTATGGGCTCTAGTCTGTTCCATTGACCTGGTTGTCTACTTTTATATGAGTACATGTTTTAGGAGGGGAGATACTATACCCTATAATATAATTTGAAGTTAACTAAAATGATGCTTCCAGATTTATTCTTTTTGCTTAGGATTCCTTTGGTTACTCAGGCTCTTTTTAGATTCCATGTGAAATTTAGTATTGTCTTTTCTAAGCCTGTGAAAAATGACATCGTTATTTTAATGGGAATAGAATCTGTAAATTACATTGGGTAGTATGGACATTGTAATAATTAATTCTTCTAATCCATGAACACTGGGTGTTTTTCGACTTGTTTGTGTCATCTATGACTTCTTTCATCACTGTTTTGTAGTTCTTATAGAGATCTTTCACCTCCTTGGTTAGGTATATTCCCAGTTTTTTTATTTTTTATTTTTTCAGCTGTTACAAATTGTATTGCGTCCTTCATTTGATTCTCCGTTTGGATATTATTAGCATTAGAAATGCTACTAATTGGCTTACATTTATTTTGTAACCTGAGGCTTTACTGAATTCATTTATCAATTCCAGGAGTCTTTGGAAGAATATTTAGGGTTTTCTCCATCTAAGATCATATCACCAGCAAACAGGGATAGTCTGACCTCCACTTTTCTAATTTGGATACCCGCTCTTTCTTCTCCTCCCTGACTATTCTGGATAGGACTTCAAGTACTATGTTGAAAAGAATCAGAGATTTTTTGGAGGGGGTAATTCTAGATCAGCAAGTTCCCCACCTCCCAGTACCTTATGGCTGTTTTCCCACTGTCTTCTTACTTGTGTTGTTCCCTGTGAGAAATTTGCTGTCATCTTTACCTTTGTTCCTTTGTATATTATGTGCCTTTTTTCCTCTAGTTGTTTTTTTTTTTTTTTTTTGTAGAGACAGAGTCTCACTGTACCACCCTCGGGTAGAGTGCTGTGGCATCACACGGCTCACAGCAACCTCTAACTCTTGGGCTTACGTGATTCTCTTGCCTCAGCCTCCCGAGCAGCTGGGACTACAGGCGCTCGCCACAACGCCTGGCTATTTTTTTTTGCAGTTTGGCCGGGGCTGGGTTTGAACCCGCCACCCTTGGCGCATGGGGCTGGCGCCCTACTCACTGAGCCACAGGCGCCGCCCCCTCCTCTAGTTGTTTTTAAGATTTTCTCTCCACCATTGGTTTTGAGCAATTTAATTATGATGTAACTTGGTGTCATTTTCTGCATGTCTCTGTGCTTACAGTTCGATGAGATTCTTAGTTTAAATTTGAAAAATGTCAGTCATGGGTGGCTCCTGTGGCTCAAAGGGCCCTGGCCCCATATGCCAGAGGTGGTGGGTTCAAACCCAGGCCTGGCCAAAAACTGCAAAAAAAAATAAAATAAAATAAAAAGAAAGAAAAGAAAAATGTCAGTCATTGTTTCATTGACTATTTTTCCTTCTAATTGTTCTTCTTTTCCCTATCCCCTTTCTCTCGTCTCCTTTGGAGACTCTATTTACCCATAGATGAGGCTGCTTGAGGTTGTCCCCCAGATCACTGGTGTTCTATTCAGTTTTATTATTGGGTATCTTTTCTCTATGTATTTTGTTCTGGATAATTTTTATTGCTATATTTTCAAGTTCTGCGATGTCTAGTCAGCCTTTAATACTATCCAGTTTATTTATCTCAGACATGGATATTTGATGTGGGTCCTTTTAAATCTTCTATTACTCCGCTTAACATGTTCAATCTTTCCTATGGTTTTCCTTCTTTAAATAAATGGAGTAACTTAGAAAAATAAATAAATAAATAAATAAATGGAGTACAGTTATGATAACTTTTTTTTTTTTTTTGTAGAGACAGAGTCTCACTTTATGGCCCTCGGTAGAGTGCCGTGGCCTCACACAGCTCACAGCAACCTCCAACTCGTGGGCTTAAGCGATTCTCTTGCCTCAGCCTCCCAAGTAGCTGGGACTACAGGCGCCCGCCACAACGCCCAGCTATTTTTTGGTTTTGCAGTTTGGCTGGGGCCGGATTTGAACCCGCCACCCTCGGTATATGGGGCCGGCGCCTTACCAACTGAACCACAGGCGCCGCCCTTATGATAACTTTTAAAAATCTCCTTGTCCTTGAATTCTAGTATCTGTGTCAGTTCTGGGTTGGTTTTGATTGACTTTTCTTATTATTATGGGTTGTATTTTCTTGCTCTTTGTATGCCTAGTAATTTCTGATTGAATGCCAAATATTATAAATTTTGTCTTATTTGGGTACTGCATATTTTTTCATTTCTATAAAAAATTTTATCTTTGTTCTGGGACATAATTAAATTGCTTGGGAACAGTTTGATCTGTTCAAGTCTTGCTTTACAGATTTTTTAGGCAGGACCAGAGCAGCATTTAAAGTAGGGATAATTATTACCACTATTGAGACAGGGCCCTTTTGAGTACTCAGGGCCTTGTGAATTATGAGGATTTTTTTTTTTCAGTCTAGTGGGTTGGAATAGGCACTGTCCATAATCTGTGCAAGTGTCAGTTGCTATTTCTCTCTAATGCTCTTAGACGGTTCTTCCAAACGTGGGTAATTTTCTCACATATTCTTGTGGGATAGAGGGCATCTTTAAAAGGCTGAAATTACACATAAAGAGATCCCTGAATAGGCACTTGTCATCTGAGGTCTCCATCCTATTTTTTATGGTTGTTCCATACTCCAAACCTCATAGCAGTGCAGACCAAGAGTCCACCCTCCAATACACATATGACACCTACTCTGAATTTTAAAAGCAAATCCAATGACATTGACATGAACTGGGGCCACTGTAGACCAGCCAGAGGCAATCCTTGATCATCAGTTTCAGTTTACATTTCTCCCTTATTATTCTATTAATGCCACTATCAAGCAAAACAGAAAATCATTTATTAAAATGAGAAATTCATGTGGGATAACAAAGATTTGAGTCTTGTTAATAAAAGACAGCACCGATCTCCCCATAAACATCAGGAGAGAAGCAATTCACCCCACCACCAATTCCCTAAACTGAAATTCTTTTTAAAGTGCATTTCAAATAAAATTATACCATCTTCCTCTTCACTTACTGACCCTGACACTCTTAATGTGCTATGTCAGTATTGACAATATTTAGGGCCCATGTAATATTCTCATATATCTGGTACATTAATGCATTACCAGTAAAATGTACTGACTTTAATCAGATTCTTTTTTTTTTTTTTTGGCTGGGGCTAGGTTTGAACCCACCACCTCCAGCACATGGGACTGGCGCCCTACTCCTTGAGCCACAGGCGCCGCCCTTAATCAGATTCTTTAAGGAGTCTGTGACCAAAAAACAAGTTAAGAATAACCATGAGTGAAAGGAATTTCTATCATTCAAAGCTTCCTCCCTCTTTGTTTCCTCTTTCTCTGTCTTCCCATTCTTCTCTTTTTGCTCTTCTTCTTTCCTGTTCCCTAAACTTCTAAAATTCTCCCACCTCCTCATCAGTCAAGAGGCCCTGGGCTGAAATACTGACTCGACCACCTTGCTGGATGACCTTCGTTAAAGTGATTTCTTAACCATCTGAACCTCTTCACGTGTAAAAAGAAGAATAAGACTATTTATCTAAGAGAGTGGTCATGAGGATCAAAGAAAGAGTATGCATCAAACACCTGGCACATAATATGTGCTTAGTAATTTAAAATAAACATGTACTGAACACCTTTTCTGTGCAGGCCCTGTGCTATCTCCGAAGATACAGGAAGAAAGGAGTTCAGAGATGAACAAATAAATCACATTGAAGCAGGTAAGGAATATGATAAAAGTCAGAATAAAGTTATCAAAGGACAGGGCTGCCCCTGTGCTGGTGAATTGTCCTTCACTAAGGGGGATAAGCAGAGAATGTGGGCACCATTCTGTTGGGATGAGGACACATGCTTTTGCCTTGGGTATGAAGGTTGGGTGGGAGGGGTACCTCTGAGCTTCAGGCAGAGCTGAATCCACTCCTAGCTGGAAAGGATAGCAGTGCTTATGACTAAGCCTGGCCAATCAGAATATCACATCCCACGATCTGAGGCACCTGATAAAGAGTCTGAAGCTGGTGCCTCCTTATAATACTAAGAATAGGGTATCCTGGAGGGAGCAGAGCCAAGGAATATTCAGAAACCCACCTTTGATAACAAGATTGGAACTGCTGGATCCAGCCATACCTGAAGCTAACACTCCTTGGACTTTGACACAAACTGAGCCAGTAAAATCTTTTATTTTGAATCTTGATCAATGGGGGTGCTTTTCTTTCCCTCTTCCTTTTGGCCAAAGAGTCCTATAACTGATACAACAAAGATGCCAAGATGCTCAGGAAATGTTTGGTGGGGAGGGGGACCAGGGGAGGAGCCAGATGACCTGCAAGGACCCTTCCGGCGAGAGAGGCTCTGACTTGGGCATTGAAAGGGCTGAATTGGTGGTTGTTTGAGGGACAGCAGAACAGAGCAGGCAAGGCAGCACCCCAGCATTCCTCTGACTCCAGTTTCCATTCTGGGAGCACTTCCTGGTACATTTAAATGCGCCTCTGTGTGTAAGTGCCTTTGGGGGTTTCAAAATAGCCTGAAATATAAACAGACTGGAAACCTACTCCTTCCCCTCCTCTGGCTGCTTTTCCTCTCTCCCAGGGGGGTGAGAGAGGGGGACTGGTGCTGCAGAACCTCTGTTTGGAGGATTTAGAAAGCATTTCAAATTCAGTCTCCCTCTTTCAGGGTTTGGCAAGCCCACCTGCCTGGGGTACTTCTCCCTGTGAGTACCAGGCTGGGAGTCTGTTGTATTCCAGCTTCAAATCCTTCAGGTTCTAGAATCTGGCCCCCCGCCAGCCTCTGCTTTCCCAGGGAAATGGGCCTGTAGCAGGGTAAGGCGTCAACTGGAGAAGGGGCAACACCTGTCACTTCCCAGCTGATGGACTAGACCTCTTCACAATAAATTTCAATGCCACAGCATTTATGGAGCAACTACCCCTGTACCAAGCCCTGGGAGCTAGCCAGTGCAGAGAGAAACAGAATAGAAAATGCTTAATCTGGAATTCAGGAGTGGGAGTTTGCTGTGAACTGGGTTGTGAGATGATTCCCCATTGACCTCCCCAGAATTCCCACCACATGTGACCCTTTCCCTGGATGGCACTGGCATTCAGCAGAATACAGAGAATTGACGCTGTGTGATTCCAAAGAGTAGATACAGAGGTAGCACGGCGCGCTGCACCTGCCCTTCCCAGGACACTTGCCTTGGGTGCTCTTTCTAGAGACCCAGCCTTCACGCCACAGGAGGCCCAAGCCACGGGGGGAGGTCACAAGTAGTGTTATGGGTTGAATTGTGTTTCTCCCACATGTCCAAACTCACATTTGAAGTCCTAGCCCCAAGTATCCCAGAATTTCCTCATTTGGAAAGAGGGTTGTTGCCGATATAGTTAGTTAAGATGAGGACATACTGGAGTGGGGTGGGCCCTTCATTTAATATGACTGGTGTCCGTATTAAAAGGGAAATTTAGACATAGAGACATGCACACAGGGAGAAAATCATGTGAAAATAAAGAAAGGTCTGGTGATGCTTCTACAAGCCCAGGGATGCCACAGATGGACAGCAAACCATCAGAAATGGAAGAGAAGCCGGCAGTAGATTCTCCCTCACAGTCCCCAGAAGGAACAAACTCTGCCAACACCTTGATCTTGGACTTCCTACCTCCAGATTGTGAGACAACATGTGCTGGGTGATGAATTGACATCTCCTCCCCTAATGTCAGAAATTCAGAGCAAAACAGTTTGAGGATGCCAACCCCAAATGGTTGAGACTAAGGCTTCTTAGTTTATGTGGAAAGCACTTCCCTTGCTCAGAAAAAAAAAAAAAAAAGCGAACACGCCCTTCATTCAGCGAGGCCAGTTATTCTTTTGCAAGAATTAGGGGAAACACAAGGCCGTACATAGAGCGGTGTTTTTCAATTTTTTTTATCCCACGGCACACTTGGAACTACAGTTAAACTTCCATGGCACACTTAAATTATGCTGATCAAAAAAAGCATAAGGATGGGAGCCATGGCTCATGCCTGTAATGTTAGAACTTTGGGAGGCCAAGTCAGGTGGATTTCTCAGGAGTTTGAGACCAGCCTGAGCAAGAGTGAGAAACCGCCCGCCCACCCAGGTCTCTAAAAGTAGCTGGTGTTGTGGTGGGCTGGAGGAGAAAAATCGGCGCTTGCAATGTGGGATCCTGGGAAGCCAAAGGGCATTAGTGGAAAAACTGGGGAAATTAGAACCACCTGTAGTTTAGTTAACAGTATGCCCTGGTGATGTAAGATGCGCACCTTAAAAGAAATGGCTGAAAAGTACACAAGCATTCTCTATGCTGGCTTTACAATTTTCCTGCGAATCTAAAATGCTTTTTTTTGAGACAGAGTCTCACTGTGTCGCCCTCAGTAGAGTGCTGTGGCATCACAGCTCACAGCAACCTCAAACTCCTGGGCTTAAGGGATTCTTCTGCCTCAGCCTCCTGAGTAGCTGAGACTACAGTCACCCACCACAATGCCTTGCTATTTTTTGGTTGCAGTTGTCATTGTTGTTTAGCAGGCCTAGGCCGGGCTCGAAACTACCAGCCTCAGTGTACGGGGCTGACGCCCTACCCACTGAGTATGGGCGCTGCCCTGAATCTAAATTTTTTTCAAGATAAAACATTTATTAAACAAAAAATTGTCAGCAGTGAAATACATTTGTCTTGAGATAGGTCAGAGGGGAGGTGCCCACATCCTTTGCTGACGCAGAGAAGGCCATACTAAAATCAACAACCTTTTGCCTTCCCAAGTGACAAGTGGGGTAATAGTTGTTGTTCGCAGGGTTGTCAAAGACTAAATGAAATAAAACACATCAAGAGTTTGGCATAGGAGCAAGAACAGGGCAAGCATTCGATAATTGTTAGTGGAGATTGTTGTCAGTAGTGAAGCCACTTTGTTGTCTCCTCCAGGTGCTACATAGGGTGATTTAAAGAGTTTATAATCCTGGTGGCGCCTGGATATAATCCAAGCTGCTATGGTGCCAGCCACATACACCAGAGCTGGTGGGTTCGAATTCAGCCTGGGCCTGCCAAACAACAATGATAACTACAACCAAAAAATAGCCGGGCATTGTGGTGGGCGCCTGTAGTCCCAGCTATTCGGGAGGCTGAAGCAAGAGAATCACTTAAGCCCAGAAGTTTGAAGTTGCTGTGAGCTGTGATGCCACAGGACTCTACCCAGTAGAGCCCCGATAGCTTGAGGCTCTGTTTAAAAAAAAAAAAAGTTTATAATCCTGCCAGCCCACTTTGGCTTTGCCCTACCCACCCTCAAAGCTGTATCAGTTATCTGTTGTGGCAGAAAAGTAGCAACCCAAACTCAGTGCTCCTAAAACACATTTATTATCTCCCAGGTTCTGTGGGTCAGGAATCTGGCACAGCTTACCTGAGTCCTCTGCAAGGCTACAATCAAGGTGGCAGCCAGGGCTGGGGTCTCATCTGAAGGATTAACTGGGGAATGAGCCACTTCCAGGATTACGCAGTCGTAGGCAGGACTGAGCTATTTTTACAGTGCAATGCTTCTGGCACCAAATGTGTGGGTTTTTTTCCCACACCAATAACTAATTCTCTGACTCTCTGGACACTAACTGGGTAGCCACCAGTTTAATTCAATTCTAACACTAACTGCCGGGAATTAGTGCCAGGTCCCCTCCAGGTGAAGGGACCACAAGGCTGCTCCCACTTCAGACACCAATTGCCAATCTGGGACCTCCTGTGCTTCTGACCAGCTGGCTGTAAATCAGGAGTTCCTGTAACCACCTCAGCTTCCGTAATTTGCCAGAATGACTCCCAGAACTCAGGAAGGCACTTTACTATTACTTATTTATTGCAAAGGACACAACTCAGGAACAAATGGAAGAGACGCTTAGGGCAGGGTTGTGGGGGGAAGGGACAGAGCTTCCACGCCCTCTTATAGCACCACCCGGGCACCTCAATGTGTGTTCTACAGTCTAGCTCTCCAAACCTCATTGTTTAGCATTTTCATGGAGATTTCATTATGTATGCATAATTGCTCAAATCCTTGGCCCTTGGTCATTAACTCAATCTCCAGCTCTTCTCCCTTCCCCAGAGGTCTGGGGCATGAGACCGAGAGTTCTAACCTTCTCAACTTGCCTCAGTCTTTTTGGTAACCAGCCCCCACCCTGGGGCCCCCAGCCACCAGTCATCTCATTAGCATACAAAAAAAATTCGCTCCAGAAATTCCAAGGGTCTTAAAAGCTCTTATGTCAGGAACCCGGGAGTAAGATCAAATATTCTAACAAAAAATGCTCCCATCTCCCCTATCACTCAGGAAATTACAAGGGTTTTAGGAGCTCCATGCTAGGAATCAGGGATGAATACCAAATAATATATTTTTTATTATATCATAATATCACAGCAGGATTTGGTTCCTTGCAGGTTGCCTGGGTGGCTGTTGGCCAGAGGCCACCCCCCAGTTCCTGGCCTCTCCGTAGGGCAGCTCACCAGAGGGCAGCAGCCTCAGCAAAGCTAGACAGAGAGGGGCTACCAGCAAGAAGGGAGTGACAATCTCTTGTGATATAATCCCAGAAGTGACAACCCATCAACTCTGTTGGTTAGAAACAAGTCACACATCCTATCACATTCAAGGGCAGGGGATGACACAGGCATAAGAGCAGGAGGAAAGAATCACTGGGCCATGGCAGAGCCCACCCAGCCCAAAAGTGCTTCATCAAGTTGTGGCAATTGCTGGCTACACAGCTGCCTGGTGCCACCACAGCAAAGGAAACTGAAGTGGTGCTGAGGTGTCCAGGGATGTGGACAAATACAGCTACCATTTACTAAGCAACTATTATGTACCAGACACTGTCCTAAGTACTTTAGAAATATTCGCTCTTTGACTCTTTCAACAGCTTTTGGAGTGAGGGGATATGAATACAGGAGCAGTCCCGTGAGGCTCAGAGAAGTTAAGTGACTTGCCTGACGTCACACAGCAGAATGGTGCCAGAGCTCAGGCTGCCTCATATCAAAGTCTGGCTCTAAACCCTTCTGAGGCCTTGTCTGTGTCAGCCAGTTAAAAATGAGCTGAATCAATGGCTGCTGAATCCGGATATTTCTCTAAAAATAAAAATAAAGGTCAGTCCCTGTCACATGAGGAAAAGATGAAAGAATTGAGTGTGTTTTATTAGAGAAGAAAAGGAAAAAGAGGTCATGGTCATTGGCTTCAGAGTTCAGAGGAGTTGTCGAAGGGAGGAGAAGGGACACTTTTTCTGGATGGCTTGCAGGCAGAAATGGATGGGTGGGGGCAGGCCTTGGGGAGCTGCAGAAGAGCCATGGACAGAGCCCCAGCCTGGGCCACTTCTTCCCCTTCATGTGGAAGGAGAGACTTGAGCTTGTCCTTACAGCTGAGCAAATATTTCTACTTCCCTTCTTCAGGCTGGAATTGCCTCTTCCCCAGCCGGCTCAGCAGGGCTTCAGAGCAGTGGCCTCCAGCCAGGGGGTGGAGGTCAGTTCAGTCACCATGACCAGATGGGTCCAGGTCAAAGGCCATTGCTGACATCTCTCCTTCTTCTGGGTCTCATCACCTGCATGGCTATGAGAGGCTCCAGGGTCCCCCAACACTCCATTCTCTGTTTGGCAGCTATATCATCTTTCTACATCTTAAAGCCTACCAGGTCCCTCCCCTGCTCAAACCCTTCTATGGCTCCCAGTAGCCCTCAGGATAATTTAAATTGGCCACAATGCCCAGTTTACCCTCCAGGCCTTGCCTCCACTTGCTTCTACCCGGGTCCTAACCCGGGTCCTATCCCCACCTTACAGGCCCCAGAATGTTATGCTATTCCCAACCTCCCCTCAGAATTCCAGGCTCTGCACTCACTCTGCCTGAACTGCCCTTCCACCTGGCACACTCCTATCCATCCTTCAAAAATCAATTCAAACACCACCTCCTCCAAGAAGCCTTCTGTGTCTCCCTCCCTCCACACTGACAGCAGACCTCACACACACAGAAGCTCACATTCATTGAGCCTTCAGTCCATGCCTCTCAGACACGAGCTCCCTCCGTCCTCCCCACTAGTATCAGCATCTTCTCATCCCCATTTTCCAGAGGACGACAGGAACAGAGAGATTAAGTACTTTATTCTAAGATACACAGCCAAGTAAATGGCAGAGCCAGGACAGGAACCATCTCTACCTGACTCCAGAGTCAGTGCACTTTATTATTATTCATTCATATGTTTAAACAAAATCATTCATGCAAATAGTAACAGATATATGAGTAGCAAAGAGTAAAGAAAGAAAAGAAATAGCCTCTACCTCCCACCCCACCCTCACCCCTAGCTACATCAATCAGAAAACATTTTTTTTTCTTTTTTCTATCGCCTTCAGTAGAGTGCTCTGGCGTCACAGCTCACAGCAACCTCCAACTCCTGGGCTTACGTGATCCTCTTGCCTCAGCCTACCAAATAGCTGGGACTACAGGTGCCTGCCACAATGCCTGGCTATTTTTTTGTTGTAGTTTGGCCGGGGCTGGGTTTGAACCCGCCACCCTCAGTATATGGGGCTGGTGCCCTACCGACTGAGCCACAGGTGCCACCCCAATCAGGAAACATTTTTGAAGTGTTGAAAACACTGATGGATATTGGATGGTTAAAGAGCAAGTCTCTGAGAGTCAGATGTCCCCCAGCATCCACCGCTTACCAGCTGTGTAACTTTTGTGCCACTTAACATTTCTGTGCCTCAGTTTCCTCATCCATAAAATGGGGGTGATGATAATAGCATCTACCTTGTAAAATTGTTATAAGGATCCCATGAATCTCTGCAGGCTTGGCCCAGCACCTGATTCTGGTGAACACTCAATAGTACTGATCATCATTACCTCTTATTTTGGTTCTCCCATTTCCTGTATGACTTATTCACACTTCTGTTTCTTCTTGTGTCAACTTTACAGAGTAGCTATTAACTCCTCATGAAAAGAGAGGATTTCTCTTTTATGCCCCCATCTCCTCTCCCTTCCTGACAATGTTTGGCACTTATCTAATCTTCATTCTTCAATGTGGTGTCTATGTATCCACTCCGTGTCATTGTCCTTGACAGGGACAGGTTGACACATCAATTTGTCCACATGACTTGAGTCCTTTAGGGTTGACCCCTAGGGTTATGCATCTTTGCATCCCTAGCACCAGGCCTGGGACTCAGTGCAGACAGAGGGGTCAGCTCTGCTTCCTGAATGTGTAAACATTTCAGACAAGGAAGTCTAGCAAAGGGGACATGCTTGGGACCAGCATGAGGTCCTCGGGCTTCCACACCTTTCCACTCACTTCATGGTATAAATATGGCTGTGGACTTCTCCTGTATCAATGCAAGAGGGTCAGTCTGTGTGGACATGGGCAGAACTGTCCTCACCAACCACCAGGACTCCCCCCACCCCACTCCCCCCAGCCATAATTCCTAGCCAAAGAGATGGAGAAAGGGCCTAGGTTGCTCTGCACCTGCTGGAAGCTGGTATCCAAATCTTCCTTCCCAGGAGACCAAACTGGGGGGAGTACCTCTCCCAGAAGGGCCCTGCAGCATGGGACTCATTTTCCCTTCTAAGGTTTAGAAGAGGGGTCCCTGATATTCAGGGAGTGGGCAGAGCCCAAAGCCATGGAGAAACTGGGCCCAACAGAGCCCCCAGTTGCCCAAACACCAAAGGTCTGTCTTGCTGGGGAAAACAGGATCCCACTGCCCTGAGAACTGGACAGCAGAGCAGAAGCAGCTGCCATCTGCTTCTCCCTGCTAGCTGTGTGGCCAGGCACCCTGAAACAGCAGGATGAGAACACCAGTAAGGAGTAGGCCCACACACAAATCCACAGTGGCCTTTTTTTTGAGACAGTCTCACTCTGTCACCCTGGGTTGAGTGCCATGGCGTCAGAGCTCACAGTAACCTCAAACTCTTGGGCTCAAGTGATCAATCCTCTTGCTTCAGCCTCCTGAGTAGCTGGGACTACAGGCACCCAACACAACACCTGGCTAATTTTTCTGTTTTTAGTAGAGACAGGGTCCTCGCTCTTGCTCAGCCTGGTCTCGAACTCCCAAGCTCAGGCAATCCACCTACCTTAGCCTTCCAGAGTGCTTGGATTACAGACATGAGCCACTGCACCCAGCCCAGTGTGGATTTTTAGAGTTGGGAACTTATCCCACGGAGGAGAACAGTGCTGGAAAAAGACGCTAGAGCCAGGCGAGGGTAGGGGATCATGCCCAAGTGAACACTGTGGGGCATATATTTCTTAGTAAAGCATCACAAGAATGGAGAAGCATGAATCCTATGTACTCAATTTTGATATGAGGACAATTAATCATTTCTTAAGCAACAAAAAGGATCTTTTTTCCTCTATGGAATACTCCATTGAAACCCAACCTGTAAGGTAGGGAGCGAAGCAGCTAGCACATATTTAAGAACTACCATAGCCAGAGCTTTCCTAAGCATTTTGTTGCATCCGTCCTTTCAGCCCTCACAGCAATGTTCTGAGATGTCATCAGCTGACTAGTGGTGGAGCTGGGATTCAACAGCCCCTGCTTCTTAAATATCATACTGGATATAGCCATAGGCAGGGGACTGGGGAGGGAAGGGGAACCATTTTATTCAGCCTTTCCCTTCACTACTTCTGAATCCTGATAGCCCCTGAGGCATCTCTGCAGACAGCACAGCCTGGAGAGATATACCACTGTTATTGGCTAATTTTATGGCATCTCAAAGCTAGAGAATTGGTCATACCCTAGTTCTTCTCAGACAAAGCCTGTGACTCAGTTGGTCCTATCCAGTCTTAGGGCCCCCAGGGCTATGGTCACAAAGCCTGCGGGTCGTGGTCAAAGACCCAGACTGTCAGACTGCAAAGCTGTATTCCTAACCGCAATGACATTTAGCTTTCTCCTCTGCCATGGGCCTCAGGATAACTATGGGTACCCAGAAGCAGGGTAGTGCCAGCAGAAGGACCTGGGCTTGGGAGACGGTGTAACATGAGCTCCAAGCCCACCACTGCCTGGGACTGACCAGGGCTCCTTTGGCGCCAGTGGCCAAGTCAGCTCTGACTGACATAAGCAGAGGGGAATGTGCTGGGCAGAGGACAGGGTCCCTCTGAACCAGCAGAAGGCTAGAGAAGTGAGCTCAGGAGAGGCAGGTCCCAAAAAAGTTCCAGAAGGCTTGGAATGATGGAAGCAGGGACCTGCCTGTCATGTGCACCTCCGTGGCCCAGGCCCCCAGCCCAGGGCCTGGCACAGAGCAGCACTCTCAGGATAGCCACTGAACAAATAAATAAATGAGCATCTGGTGACAAGGAAAGGCTGATGAGTCTCTGCCACGGCCATGATAACTACAGCAACAACAAACCCCCAAAGGCTGTTCTTTGACCTCGGGTTCACACTCAAGAGTCAGACTCAGCAGAGCACAGCCAGCTGGTCAAGTGGAAGTGTGTGCTGTCTTAGGGGTGAGGCAGGATGGCTGGTAGATGGAGAGGGGTGCCCAGAATTACCCACACACACATATGCACACCACCATCCCACCAAGATGACCCAGGAAGGGCAGGGCCATTTGCCCCAAGGAATCCAGAAGGTGGACTCTGGCAGCCAACTCAACACGTATCTGTTGTAACCGCCCACGAACGTGGGTGGTGCTAATCACACTGACATTGGCGCTGCTATTTATGGAGCATAAATAAGTCCTGCGACTGTGCTAAGCTCCCCTTGTGCATTGTCTCACTGCTTCCTCGCCACAGCCTTATAGTGGTTACCCCCATTAACAGATGAGGAAATTGAGGCTCAGGGAGACAAAGCAACCTGCCTACGGTCACAGAGCCTGTGCACGGAGTTCATAGCACCCAGACTGTCGGACTCCAGAGCTGTGTTCTGTTAGCGATGACATTTAGCTTTCTCTGCTACGGTGTGGGGTGACCTTCAGCAAACTGACCCTCGGTTTTTCCTTTTGTAAAATTTGGCCCCCGTGGGATGACTGCGAAGGATCTGGGAGCAGCCTGGCACCTAGTAGGCTGATGGGTAATGGAGCCAAGTTGAGCAGCCACCCAAGTGTCAGCCCCTGACCTGGTGCCGGGAGGACCTAGCGGGCAGCAGTGCCGCCTCAGTCAGCACCCGGGGATCTTTCACTTAGCTGTCCAGGCTTAGGCAAGTCACTTTCCACAGTGTGCCTCAGTTTCCTCATCTGTCAAAGGAGGAGGCGGTAGAGGCAATCTCCAAGGGCACCGCAGTGCTGACATCTGATTTGAAGTAGTAAAATACCCATGCTCACCTCTGGAAGGCACTTCATGCAGACCTCACGATGTCCTTAGAACTGGCCAAATGAATGCTGTAAATTTCCCCTCCTCTGAGGACCTCTCTCCTTCCACACCCTCCTTCTTGACGGCTCACACTTTCTCTGCTTTCAGAGAGATGTTTTTCAAGCATCCCATGTGGGGGCCCAAGCGACAGCCGTGTGCAGCAGTGATCCTGGGGGGAAAGCAAGCGGGAAGAAACATGCAGGACGGAGGTGCCAAGCAGGAGGCCTCATCCCTGACTTTCCAGCGGCCAGGGTGGGGCAGGGCTAAGCACGGGACCTGGGGGCAGTCCAGCAGGACCTCCAAGAGGGCATCACTGGGATTATTCAGAGCCCGGGATCCTCCCCGGAATCTGGCAGGCAGGGCCAGGCACCAGCTGTGACTGTGCCTGTTTGTGGCCCAACCACAAGCTGAGTTGTTTATGCTGCTTCTTCCTCTCCCCCGCCCCAACTTAGCCTCAGACCAAATACCATCTATCCTGGAGCCTTAATAGGTGTCCCAAACCCAGAATGTGGTCTGCGTGCTGTGCACAATAATACAAGCACTACATTTAGAGTCAAGGGTATAACTGCAGAATTTGGCAAGATTCTAAAGAGGGCTGCTGTATATGGTTGTTCAGGTTGTGCACTGAACAAGAGCACCTTGAACAATGAGGTGACTGGGCCTAAAATCCATCTGGTGCTCTGTTCACCAAGCTCTGATTGCCCAGAAAGGCACATTTTTTCAGTACACACAAAGGTGTCCTAAAGGCCAGCAGTGGTCTTGCCCTTAAACCTGAGTTGCTGCCTTTGTAATGACAACCATTTTCTCCTACAGACTTAGGGTAAGGACATAGTAATACAACCTATATTAAAGCACCTGATAATCATTTGTAATGAATTATCATTATTTATTTATATTAAGTCTTATTCCACGAAGGCTTAAAGGCAGCTTATAAAATTATATGTGGTTAAAATAGAAAATAGGATTATATACAATATTATACTCAGCTTGAATGAGAGAAGACAAACATGAGGAATGTGGGCCAGTACCCCCCTTCCTGTGCCAACAGCAACCATTGCTAATCCATGGGATCCATAAGGCAGCTCGTCCACATTCTGAAAGTCAGCGCCTTCCGTGGTGTAAAGGAAATGAGAAAATCAGGACAGGCTTGTCTCTTCCTGCCACACAGAAGGTCAGTAAGTGGTAATTACAATTTGGGGCCTGCGGAAGGGGACAGGGGAGGTAAGCTGGATCAGGAAGACCTGCACTGCCGTGTGTCATCATTTTAGCCTTTAGCCTTTAGCATCATGGTGGGCAAAACAAAGACGTAAACACGCAGGCGTGTACACACGTGCACACATGCCTCCATCAGCATCCATGGCATAAAATTATACCAGTTCTCAGACTTCGTGCAAATTGCCTATGCCGAATTCTGAGTGAATTTTCCCTGCTGTTCCTCATAACAGGGTCATGTGATGAATCAGAAAACACCCTTCACAGCAGCCCTACAATAAGCACCTCAGCAGGTTTAGATGGGTGGCTCCTTCTAGAGCAAGCCCAGGGGATAAATCCCAGTCAGAGCCTGGTGAGAGCAGGTGTAAGCCCTGATCGCACCCACACCTAGTTCATGGGGTGAGGGGTGGAAGTAACAGGGGCTGAAATCTCCACCAACTTTCTGGGATTGGGGAGGAGACCTTCAATTGGACCTAAGCCCCTCTCTCTATGGATGAAGCCACCAGGGAATGGAGGGGGCTCTGGGTCTCCATCTCCAAGCCCAGGAATAGTTCTGCTCCACCATACCACTTCCCTTGGAGGTTACTGGCCATGCAGCAGTAACTTGGGTTACTGCTTGGGTTACTCTGGGTCCAACTTGCCCCACCAGCAGGGTGGGTGGGTGCCTCCAAATCCCAGGGCCCAGCCCCCCATGCAGCATCCATTGGTGAGACTCTCTCATTGGTGAGCAAGGGTTGGGACTAGGTTGTCCCCAAGGAGCCTCTTTGTAAACTCAGGTCTCCAGGGGAACACAAATCCAGAATGTGGTTCTGAGGTCTCCTAGGGGAGATAACATTTGATTACACCTTCAGGGACAGCCCCTCCTACTGCTTAGCTTGGTAGGACAGGAAGAGCATGAGCTTTGGGATCAGGCAGCCCTCAGTTCAAATCCTGGCCCTGCTGCTTGCTAGCTGAGTCCTTGGGGAAGTTATTTCACTTCCTCTGAGCCTTAGTTTCCTCATCTGTAAGTCAGGTTAATAACCCACCCTTTGCTGGGGAGTTGTCAGGACTGAGTGAGATCAAGGCTCAGCTAAGTGAGCCGTTTATTAGTCACATTGTATCATGACCAATGGTAACTCCAGCATGAGAGATGGGCAGAGCACTGGCCTGGAGTTGGACAGATCTGAGTGTGAATCGTGTCTGTGATACAACTGGCCCAGTAACTTCCTGAGCCTCAGTTTCCCCATCTGTTAAATGGGAGGCAGGGCTATTCCCTGAGGGTGCAGTTCCATTTTGCCCCCACAGAAGCACGAGGGAGCCTGTGCCCCAGATAGAGGGAGGCAGAGCCCAGGAGGGCCTGAAGCCTCAGAGCTCACCCGCAGCCCCCCTCCCAGGCCTGGACCAGGGAATGTGTAGGAGGGAGGTCCCGGGAGGGGGCCCAGCAGCCGGGAGGAGCAGCCCTGGCGGCAGGCAGCAGTGCAGTGACCCAGGAGGGAGGGAGAGCTTGGCTCCAAGCTCATCATTCAGCAAGCTGTCTCCCCGGGCGGGAACCCCGGCAGCGTGTCCTCCCCACTTCCTGTGCGCTGGGTCAATATTGTGATTTCCACTGTGCCGCCTGCCTGGGACGGCCTGGCCCTGCACGCCGCCCAGGGTCACGGGGCTGGGGGGAGACAGGGGTATGAAGAGGTCATCCGCTGCCTGGAAGATGACTCAGGACCTGCAGGCTGCATGTGGCACAGCAGGGTCCAGGAGCCCCTGGACCACCAGACACAGGACCCTGCCAGAGTGGCTGAGGTCTAGGAAGCCCACGGTGGCAGAGGTGGAATGGGACCTCATGGAGGCCTGTGTGCTCCTACCATGTCTGCGGAGGGATCCTGTGGCCCAGAGAGGGACAGGGACTTGCCCAAGGTCACAAGGTGAGTCTGCAACTGAAGCAGGACCTAGATCCGATCTCCTGACCTCAAATCCTGACCACACCCCCTCTCCTATCCTCCCTTCCTTTTCGTCAGCACCTGTGACTGATTTCTCCCACATGTGCGCCTGAGCACAGCAGAGGACACAGACCGGCCCTGATCAAAGACTATTGGTATTGAGGCCTGTCCAAGAGAGACAAGTGGTCGGGAGGATGCCATTTGGGACACCCACAGACTGATAATTACAAGGACAGTGGGTGGACTGCAGCTCTCAGAGTCCATGATCTGTGGCTTCATTTCTCCCAGGGAGTTCATCTCGTAGGGCTCAGTGCAGACCTCACCTCCTCCCAGGAGCCCCCACTCTCCTCCAGGCAGAGCAAGCTGTGGCCCTATTGTGCCACTTCTCACACCCTACATCACCTCCCGCATGGATCCCGGCTCCCAGGACAAGGCGCATGACTGTCTCACCTCCAAATCCCACAGTGGCTAAGGCCATTCCTGGTGCTCAGTACCTACGGTGTAAGGGGAAGGTCAGATAAACAAATGGGTCCCATGACTTTTGTCTTCCTATGACTTCCCTGGTGACAAAAGACCCTGGCCTCCCAGTGTCCCCAGTCTGAAACCTCTTCTTGTTCTTCACCTGGCTGCCTCCTACTCTTCCTTGAGGTCTCCACCTCACTGTCATTTCCTTGGGGAAGTCCCCCAGCCACGCTGCCAAAACTACATTAGCTGGCCTTGCTGTGAGTCTCTTAAACTTCCCCATCAGTGCTTGTAACCTGGGGGATATAATGATTTATTGAAGGTCCTTTCCCTCTGAAGAACTGAACTAGAATTTGACTCTCCATCTATGAGTCCCAGCATTCTGGTTTAAAGTCAGTGTTGGATGGATGGATATATGGATAGGTGAATGGAGGGATGGAGGAACGATGGAATTGAGGGATGGAGGGATGGATTCCTCATGGAGCCAGGGTTATACAAGGGATTCAGGACATGCTGGTAGATGGAGAAGGTGGTGATGATCCTGAGCTGCAAATCACTTGCCCTTCTCTGTCCAGTACCCCTCACATCCAACCTCTGTCCACTCTCAGCCATGCAGTCCCCCGTGGGAAATTACCCATCTCCCCATTCCCCCTGTCACGTTGTGATTCTGTCAATGATTGAACCTCAATGTCCATCCACATGACCCAGACTTGGTCAGTGATTGTCCTCCACTTCCCTGGCAGCGGTGGTTTGTCCCAGGACAGGCATATGACCCAAACATGGCCAATCAATCCTTCCCTGGGACTGACCGATAGATCCTGGGGGAAGGCAGGTCTCTTGCTTGGGACTGGGTTTGCCAAGCTGGACTGATGGTGGCCAAGTTCCTACTCTATGGAAGGGAGAGAATGAGGCCAGCCCCAAAAGGAAGCATGGACAGCAGAGGAGAGTGACAGAGAGAATCCTGGTGGTCCTGAGCCCTGATTCCAGACCCCCAGGCTCCCCTCTGGGGCCACTTTAGGCCATCAAGTTCCCTTTTCACTCAAGCTAATGTGATGTGGGCTTCTCTCACCCCCGATGGAAAGAGTTCTGAATAACATTAAACTAAGGAAAAACCATGGAGAGGAACAGGGTGAGTCCAAGTGGAGACAGAGATGTTGAGCAGCAATTGACCAGCAGACTCAGGAAGATGAAGGAATCTCCTGCTAAGGGCATAACCAGAGACCCCCCAGCCCCACTGTGGGCAAAGCCAGAAGACAAAGGCTTCGTGGCAGAAGGAAGGACTTAGGCTAGGGTTGTTGCACCTTTGCTGCCAGTGACAGAAACCCAACTTGAACTAGCTCATTAAGCAGGAGGGGGAATGGCCTGGCTCCCATAACTGAAATGTCCATGGGCCTCTAGCTTCAGGTAGGGCTAGATCCAGGTACTTGTCTGCTGTCATCAGGAATCATCTCTCTCCAGGCCTCCACTGTGTTTTCCTCTGGGTTGCATCAGTTCTCGGATAGGCTTTCTGCAAATAATGGCAGCTCTGGGCCTCTATCCCAACAGCAAACCCAACTGGTAGGGAGCACCTCTTTCCCCACATGCAAAATCCCAGAACTTAATCTGATTTGTCTTATTTCAACCACATGCCCACCCTAAAGCAACCCCAAGGCAAAGAAAATGTGGTGCTCTCATTGTCCAGGCCCCAGCCACAGTCCACCTTTGAGGTAAGCCACAGTCCACCTTTAAAATAAGCCCCACTAAAACCAATGACATGACAAAGGGGAGGGCGTCTCCCTGCAGGGCTGCCATGGTGGGGGGGTGGGGAGGACAGGCCGGTAGACGGACTTGATGTCTGTAAGCCCTGGGAAGAGATTTTGGCTAGAGGTTGCTCCCCACAGGAATAAAGTCCGGAGGGAGAGGAAAAGGGCTCTTTGGGGGAACAGATAACATTCCCTTTGGCATGGATGGTCTCTGGGGGAGAGCAGAAGTCCCCCCTGAAGGCAAGAGGATGGATGAGGGGAGCTTTGGGCTACTCCCAGCCTTGGAAGCCTCTGGTTTGCAGCTGTGACGCCAATCGTCTGCAGCCAGACACATTCCTGGACTTAGCCAGAAAGGCAGAGATGAGGTTCAAAGATGTAGGAGCACCTCTGATGTCTGCGTCTGCGTGAGCCAGTCCTGTGGGCGCCCAGAGGAAGTCACAGCCTGATCTGTCTGAGCTCAGCAGTTTGTGAGAGAAACAGCCAGTGGCTTCCAGCTTGTCAGAGGATGGCAACGTCCAGGGCCATGACTCTGGGTGGTCTCTGGGCATTCCCTGGGAGAGGCTTGGGCCTATGGGGCTCAAAACCCCTGCCCTGTGCATGAAGGCAAAGAGGAAAATGCCCTTCTGGTCCTTCCAGGCGGCTGGTTCCCCTGACCTCCTGTACTCTGCAGTGACGACCCCTTTGCACAACAATGTCCCCAGTCTGGCTTCCTGCCTCCCCATAAGGCCCTGCTTCAATTCCTCCTCTTGTCTGTGAAGCCCGGGGATGGACCTGCCATCAAGGGAGTTGAACATGTCTTCATGAAGCACAGGCTTTGGAGACTCAGTTTCCTCAACTGTGCAATGGGTGCAAAATTTTCCCTGCCTTGGCATCCCTCAGGCACACCAAGATGATCAGATAGACCACAGCCATATCCGGGCTTTGGACATTATAAAGCCTCTCACAGGCACTTTATGATGACTCTGTGCGGATACCTGGTGGAGAAGATTTGAACCCCCTTTGGTACTCCCTTGGGGATGGAGTTTAAGGAGAGGATGAGTCTGTCTGGTCCTGTGGCGGGAGGATGAAGGGTAGTTGAGATGAAGTCTGGAAATCCTCTTGAGACTTCTGCTGACTGGCCCAGCCTGGAGGTGGTGTGGTCAGACTTTCCCTAAATTCCCACCAGGTGGGTCTTCCCGATGCCATCTCTCCAGCATGCACTGAGCATGGAACGTGAGCTCAGAAACCACGAGGGAGTCTTCCCTGAGGCACCCATGGGTGATCCTTCTTCTTGCCCCCCCATCTGATCCCCACTGGCCCTGTCCACTCCCTCTACAGCCCCTCCCCCCATAATCCACCCACTCCTACCACATTCACGGCTGCTGTGCTGGTCCACGCTACCCTCTCTCTCCTGGATGACTTCCCAGCCTCCTCACTGGTCTGCCACTGTCCACCCTGCCACCCTGCATCCTGTCTCCACATGGCAGGCCGAGCAACAGAACATGACAAACCAGATATTTACAGTTACTAACATCTCCCTCCTAATGACTCTCCATAGTAGCCAAACTCTTAACCAAGGAAAAAAGATCATCTGATGTTTCTTTTCTATTTTTTTCATTTACCATCTTAACCATTGTTTTTTTCTTTTGAGACAGAGTCTCACTTTGCCATCCAGGGTAAAAATGCCGTGGAATCATGGCTCACAGCAACCTCAAATTCTTGCCTCAGCCTCCTGAGTAGTTGGGACTATAGGTGCCCATCACAACAACTGGCTGGTCTTTTTTCCCTCTAGTTTTACTACAGACAGGGTCTCACTTTTGCTCAGACTGGTCTCGAACTCCTGAGCTCAAGCAATCCACCAGCCTCAGCCTCCCAGAGTGCTGGGATTACAGGTGTGAGCCACCGCGCCCCACCTCATCATAACCATTTACTATTAAGTAGCGTTATGTCTGTTCCCATTGTTGTGTAACCTGGGATGAGTGGACTCATACAGCATCTGTCCTTCTCTGACTGGCTTATTTCACTCAGTATAACGGTCTGACAGTTCATCCCTGCTGCAGCCTGTGTCAGAATCGCCTTCTTTTTAAAGGCTGAGTAATATTCCATTGTGTGGATAGACCCCATTTTGCTTATCCATTCATTCATTGTGAACTCAGGGCTTCCTTCAGCCATTTGGATGCTGTGGATAACTCAGCTGTGAACATGGGTATACACAAACCTCTCTCGGAGACCCTGTTTTCTATTTGGGGGGTATATACTTAGAAGTGGGATGGCTGGCTTAGATGGTGATTTTATGTTTGATTTTTTTGAATACCATATTGTATCTCACAACAGTTGGCCATTTTACATGCCTGCCAGCAGTGCACGGAATTCCAGTTTCTCCACATCCCTGCCAATGCTTGTTATTTTCTGATTTTTTGATAGTGCCGTCTTATGTGAGGTGGGATCTGATGCTTCTTCAGTGGGAGAAATACCAGTATTATGTGGGACTCCTGTGTAGTGGAGGACATTGATCATCCTTCCTAGCACCAAAGGCCAGTAGCATATCCCCTAATCCCTGTGACAACCAGAAAATACTCACTGCGGGGGGTGGTACCCCGCCCCCAGGGGACAGCCACCAGTCCTTCTCACCCTCATGCCCCACCTTGGCCACTCTGGCCTTCTCTCCATTCCTCATGTCCACCCCAGCCCCACCTCAGGGCCTTTGCACTTGCCACGCCACCTGCCCTGCATGTTTTTCTCCTGGAGCCCCACGTGAAGGGTTTCGGACTTCAGGTCTCAGCTCCAACAGCACCTCCTCCAGCAGCCTTTCTCTGACTGCCTCACCTAAAGGGGGCCCCTCGCTCTCTCCCAGCTAACCCTGTTTTATTGTCTTTTGTCAGCATCTGAAACTACCATATTTACTGTTGGTATGCTCACTGTCTCTCCACCAAGAATACACACCCCTGGGCTAAAGCTTTGTCTGTCCCTTCTCACGGGTGCCTGCCACATGTTACGTGATTGATGAATGTTTGCTGACTCAGTGAATGACCAGCCATATCCAATGTTAGAGCTGGAACGGAGATCAGCCATTCTTACAGAGGGCAACTACAGCCCCAGAAAAGGGAAGAGACTTACCCAAGGTCACACAAGTTCTAGGACCAGCACCTGGTTTCATGACCCAGACCTCATGCTCTTTGCTCCACATCTCACGCCTGGAGGGCTCCTGTGCGGGGCAGTATGGAATTCAGTATCTTTGTCATACAGAAGCACCTCACTCATGAGAGGCTCAGGAGGGGCCTGTGGAACAGAGTCTGCATGACCTCTGGGCTCACAGGCACCAAGTCCATGTGAAGCTGATTGCTGACAGGGGGCAGAGCGGCCCTCCATGTGGGATTACCTTCCCCCCACCACCTCCTGCTCTCACTCCGCACTCTCTTCCTTTCCCTTTTTCTTTGGATCCTGAAGGAATACAGTTGGATGATCATCGTGTCCGCCTTCTCCTGAGAAAGGCCGTGGCAACCCACACAATGCCCCTCCCCAGATCTGCTCCAATTCCAATCCGGGTTTTAAAAACTCACTTTGTCCTCCTTGGTGCGTGGAGTTCTCAGCCTATGTTAACTTCATGTGAGCAGGATAGTTGCTCCCATTCCCATCCCCAGAGGAGTGGACCGGACTGAAGGGTCAGTGCATTTAAAGAGACTGATAAATAAAAATGGGGATAAGTGCAGTAATACTGATAACTGATAAACCGCGTTATGGAGCGCTTATGATATAAAGGTGCCATCCTGAGCCATCTTTAACTGATAACAGATGTGATGCCCACAGCTATGTAGAAGCAGGTACTTTCTCCCCCATTTAACAGAAAATGGAAGCAAAGGAATTGTCTGGGTCACATGGCTAAAAGGTGGCTGGTCCAGGTAGCCTGGAGCCAGGGAGAAGGGGTACTAGAAGGCCCCAGGGCACCAGGGATGGCAGCCCAACCAGCAGGGGGGAAACAGGCTTTGCTCCCAGAGCCAGAAGGAGAAGTCGCTTTAGTGTCTGCTTTAGTGTCACCCTCTTAGGGAGGCCCCTTGGCTGACACCCTACCTAAACCTCAACCACTCCTACAGCCCCCCCAGTCTTTGCCCCGCTCCAGGGTTCTCATAGCACACAGCATCGTCAGACGAAAACTCACCAGGCTAGGGAAATGGACAGAGCCCATAAGTCAGAGTCAAGTGTTTAGACTTTGCCCCTGGCTCCCCGGGTAGCAGAGGGAGGGTAATGGGAGGCAGTGCCCTTAACACATGCCCCTCATGCCAAATAAGGCTTTGCCAGTTAGCCAAAGTTGAGTTTTCACATCAAATCCAGGCCCTGTCCTCCAGGCCAGGCCTTGGCTGGGACCTAGGTACAGTGAGTGAGCAGGCAGACTGCTCTTAGGGTGCCCACAGTCTTTAGGAACATAGCAGGTGAACCCATGTGTATAATGGTCTTTCACAGGCAAAGTAGAAAAACACCGTGGGGTCCTGAAGAGGAATTAAACTCTTCACCCACCAGTGACACCAGATCATGCGTGCCTCCACATCTTGGCCACACTGTTCTGCCATCTGGAAAGCTATCCTCCCATCCAGTAAATATTTATTGAGCTTCTGTTATATACCAGGCATTGGAGAAACAAGGATAATTCACCACAGATACATTTCTTTCCTTCACAGAGCCTTGATAGCCTAGGGAACTCCTACACATACCTCAAAACCTTACTCTAATGCCCTCTCTTCTCCATGAAGTCTTCTGACTCCTCCAAGCAGTGAGTTGCTTTGTTTTCAGTGTTCTCCTAGCATTCTATAATTTCACTTGTAGAGAAGAGAGGCAGAGAACAACCAGCCATTGAAAATTCACTATGCCCCGGCAGCATACTGGGTAGTAACAGGCAACATCCTTCTTTAGGTTCTCAGCAGTTCTGCAAGAGAGTAAATGGTCCCTGTTTTAGCAGAAGAGAAAATGAGCTCAGAGAAGTTAAGTCGATTGTCCAAGGTCACACAGTCGGCTGGTGAGAAGTCAGGGACAGGTGTCCATGGTAGTCCCACTCCAAGGTCAGTTATTGTTCATGCTGTGCATGCCTTGAAGGCAGGGGTGGTGGGTCATTGGAATTGGAATTGCCCAGGTCCCAGCACAGGCAGTGCACACAGTGGGTGCTTCACTCCGGGGAGGAGGCTGAGGACGTGGCCCTGGAGCCCCCGCGGGCTGCACTGCTCTCCTCAGGGCCTAGGTGGCGATGTGCACACTCGGCTTCCCACCCCACAGGCGTCCACCTTCAGCCTGAAAGACACTTCCCTCCTTCCCCAGCTTTTTCTGCCTGGCAGCGCTGGGGACCAGCACAGCCTCTGTCCCTGCTGAGGAGGCTCTCCCCACCTCTGGCTGATGTTTGCCACTACAATGGGCCTGGTATGGACCAACTCTCCTTCCCCACAATGTTTCAGGAAGGGGGCAGCAAGAGGTGTGGGAAGTCCACGATCAGACCAGCAAGCACCCAGGGATCTGCCAGGGACCCGTCCTTTCTGGTCTCCCCACTCCCTTTCCCCCCAAACAAGTGCAAGTGCTGCCCCCTACAAAGTTCCAAAGCCAGGAACAGAACATCTCAGCCACCCGCATTATCCAGACAGGACACAGAGACTGAGAGACAGGGACAGGATCTTGTCCAAAGTGCCCCACAAGTCAGGTGGGAGCTGGAGTAGAACCTAGATTTCCCCCATGTGTATCCTCAGCGATTTTCAGCACAGTTTGAAGCTTTTTCTGCAGGGCCCCGGGGGCAACTGAGAAAAATGCAGTTCAACCAGTTATCTGCTGTAGTAATAATAAAAATAACAACAACTCCCATTTCTGTCTGGTTTTCAGCCTTCCACCTGCATTACCTCACCTGTCCTCTCACCTGCTGGGGGAGGTGCATACCACTGTCTCTCATTTGATCTATTGCAGGGAGGAAGGGGCTTACCCAAGTTCCTGAGTGTTGGGACCAGATCCCAGCTCCTGGCCTGAAGTCACCAAAGGGAGGAATGGGGGGGAAGATGGATGGGGGAGTGTGAAGAGGCACTATGGGATTGGGGGAGGCAGGGAAGGCTGTGTTTTGATGAGGGAGCCAAGCTGTGAAGTGCAGGTAGAGAGAGAGGCTCAAGAGTGTTCCTCTTCCCACCCTCTAGGGAAAAGGGCCAGGGCAAGATAAACAAAGGGAACAGAAAGAGCTGTGTGCTGGGCATCCACCATGTGCCAGGCAGGGGCACTCAAAGGCAGATGCTGCCCAGGACACTCAGGGCTGATCGACACTCTTCCCTCCCCTCCCAGCCTCAGTTTCCTTATCTGTCCAGTGGGGATAATAAACCTACCTCGCAGAGAGGTAGGCACAGCCTGCTATGATAATGTATAGAATGTGCTTCACACAGCACCCACCTCCCAGCACTCACAAAAGCCATCATCATTATCACCACCACCATCATCATCCATCCCCTTCTGGTCTGACCCAGGCCACCCAGCGCTCAGTCTTTAAAAGAAGCTCCTGACTTCACAGCCGCAAAGCCAGGTTGCTAGACCCGGATCTGCCACTAACCTGCGGAGTCACCTAAGCCTCAGTTTCTTCACCTGCAAAGTGAAGCCAATAAGATCTACAGGAACAGTTTTGTGGACGCACAGTGAGATCACTCGAGCAAAAGTGCCTAGTACAAGGCCTGGCCATGGAAGTTGCCAGTGAGCGTTAGTTTCATTCCTTCTTTGTTGAATCAAAATGAAAATTTTATGACAGAGTAGAGCAAATGCATGATAATACTACAGCAATTTTGTTTTTATTTTTTTTTATTTTTGTTTTTGAGCAAAGTCTCTCTCTGTCACCCAGGCTAGAGTGCAGTGGTATGATCATAGCTCATTGCAACCTTGAACCTCCTGTAGTCACTGGGACTACAGGTGCATGCCATCATACTAGCAAAAAAATTTTTAAACTTTTTATAGAGACAGGTTCTCGCTATGTTACCCAGGTTGGTCTTAAACATCTAGCCCCAAGTGATTCCCCACCCCACCCCCAATCTCCTAAAGTGCTGGGATTATAGGAGTGAACCATTGTGTCTGGCCTATAGCTAATATTTAATGAGCACTCACTATATGCCTGGGACTGGTCTAACAATTTTGCTAGTTTAACTCAAGCTCCACAAACAACACTATGAGGTGGGCAGAGCCATTATCCCATTTTACAGAGAGGGAAATTGAGCCGCAAAGAAGCAAAATGCCATCCTCTCAAACCTCCCGGGCTGCTGAAAACCCATCAAGAATGAGCACGTGGGTTTAGTATGCCGCTACTGTGTGCCTGGCAGTGTTCTAATCCCTTCCTCCTGTTAGCGTCTTCAGTCCTCCCAACCGTGCCACAGATAGCAAATATCACCGACTCCATTTTGCAGGTAAGAAACTGAGCCACTTATTCAATCAGTGGACGACTGAGCCAGCTTCAAACCGAGTCTGGGTGACTGACTTTTCCCCTTGGTTCTCTTAACCTTTACATCGACCCCACGTAGAGTCTGGCACTCCCACAGGCCCTCAGCACCACCCTAGAGTGTGGGCCAGATCCAAGGCGTTTTAATCTGGAAGGAGGCAATTCTCATATTAGGTACCCTGAAAGGGCTGGAGGTCTCAGGTGGGGACAAGCTATATCCTCTGGGAGGGCAAACTTGCTCCCCCAACTGCCTCCCCCATTTCCCATATGGGTAAGAACAGGTGCACAGGTCCCGGCCCTGTGCTAGGTGAGGGGGGAACTTGTTTGGCAGCTGCTGCTTTGCGTGAACAAGAAGAAATCCAGCCTGCAGCCCCTCAGCCCTGGCGGGAGATTAACTAAACAAATACCCGAACAATCTCGATTTCAACACTTGGGGAGGGGGGCTGCCGAGTCAGGGCGCAGGGAACAGGAGGGAAACGCAGAGACATTTTACCACCTAAATAACTTTCCCTCTGTTTAGTTTCACACAAATGTACACTCAAACGCTCGCATTTTTTTTTTTTTTTACATTTTTATTTTATTTTGACAAATGCTCAAACTTTCCTGCCACAAATTATTCTTGGCCAGGTTACAAGTAGAAAGGCCGTGTGTATCCTTTGCTTGACAAGAAGAGAAGGGGGCGGGGGAGGGAGGGTTCTTATGAAATATTTTGGTTGTGGGTTTGAGGCAGGATTTCTTTTTTCATTTTTCCGACGGTGCCTTTGCCTGGGAGTTCCTGAGTTCTCACCCTCGTGCACACGAGCCGTTTCGACGTGATCTAAATCCTTCCACTGCTGTGCTTACCTCCAGCTGCCCTAACGGGATTTCACGGTTCTGGCTTCGCTGAGCCAATGTGGAATGGCATGTGGGAAGGGCAGCCTGGAGCTGGCATTGATGTAACTCAAGGGTCCTGAGCCAGGGCGGGCTGGAGGGTCCTGTCTGCCATCCCAGGGGTTGAGCCAGAGCTTCTGGGTGGACTCAAGGAAGGGGCTGGCTCTGGGGACCCCCAGGTGTGAAGAAGGGGACCTCTACCCTGCCCCATCCACTATTTAGCCACCTCTTCTCTTACAGATCTGGCCCAGCATCCCTCCCCAGCCGCATGCATCCCCAACACTTAAACCTCAGTGGCGTCACTCCAGCCACATCACTTCTTCCTCCACAGGTCCTGGATTTCAGGTCTATCCTCTTCCCTCTGCCCGGAATTCCCAACCCTCCATTCTTCTCATGGAGGTCTCATCTTGACTGTCACCTTCTCGCAAAGACTTCCCTGACTACCACATCCAAAGTAGGGACCCTGTTGGTTGTCTTCGTAACACTTAGGCAATTTTTTCTGGGTTTATTTGTCTATGTTTTTGTTCTTTGCTGGTCCTACCTAAGTGAATAAATGAATGGGTGAATAAATGAATGAATGAATGAGTGAATAAATAAGTGAATCACTGAGTGAATGAGTGAATACGTGATAGTGAATGAATTCATGAACGCGTGAGTGAATGAACCGTCTCCCTGAAGCCTGGACCAATTTTCTGTTCCTGACCTTGATGTTAACCCAACACTGTCCTCGGATGTCCTTTTTGAGAAAGGATCCTGCCTGGGCTGGCTTAAAAGGCAACTCGGTGGTGCTGGTCTGAAGGCTTTTTATGTCCACCAGTCCAATGGGGGTTGCTGCCCCCAGCAGGAAGGGTCTAGACCAGTGGTTCTCAACCTTCCTAATGCTCCGACCCTTTAATACAGTTCCTCATGTTGTGGTGACCCCCAACCATAAAATTATTTTCGTTGCTACTTCATGTGTGCAAAAATATATGTTTTTCAAAAATATGTGTTTTCCGATGGTCTTAGGCAACGCATGCGAAAGGGTCGTTTGACCCCAAAAGGGGTCGCAACCCACAGGTTGAGAACCGCTGGTCTAGACCCTCTTTGGACCTGACTGCAAGAAGATTTCAAGGTCATTTCTTATCAAAGCAAAATCACACAGCCATGTCAATTATTGCCCACTTCTGTGCCCATTGCCTAAGGGCAAGGCCACGTTCATACAATTTAAGTCAGGCAGAATGCATTAAAATCATGTGCCTTAGACTGATGGTATTATGAGCTCTCCAGGGCATCTTCACACTCTCAGTTGTGCTATTAGAGATTCCGAACCCCACTTGTTCACACTCTCAGTTGTGCTAGCAGAGATTCCGAACCCCACTTGTTAGATGAGGAAATTGAGGCTCAGAGAGGTGATGTAATTTGCACAAAGCCGCCCAGCCATTCCCATTCTCACCACTGTTACTGGGCCTTTTTTCTAGCTTCGATTTGTGGTCATCACCACTGCCCCCCCATGCCCAGATGTGAGGCCGGGCATCTGGGAGCGGGCTCTGGTGCTTCCCCCCACGCAACCCACACCTGAGCGCCCGAGTCCTGGGGGTTCTCCTCCTCACTCCCACTGCTCCTTGAGGAGGGCAGGTAAATGCTTGAAAAATGTGTCCTAGGATTGCTATTATCGGTCTCAATTTCTGCAGCCACCGAACAACTGGCAAAATGACAAGCCCTGGTGCTGCCTCAGGAATTTTTTCATTTTATTAGTGTGATGAGTGAGTTTATGGAGTTGTGATATATAATTATGCGCTCGTTTTATTGATGAGCAGCTTGAGGGTGGAACTTTCTCATCCCTTAATAGAAGCCCTGCCGCTCCTCTCTGGCAATTATGATGGGAATTAATGGCTACTTCTGTGTAAGTGAGCTCAGGGGCAATAATTTGGGGGCCAATTACATGCAATGGATAAAACTGCATCCATTCAGACAGGCTGTCCAGCCACCATCCCCGACAGCGGGCCTCATTCTCAATCTGGTCTGGTTCCCCACTGATGGGGGAGAGTGAAAGATGTCGCCTGCCCTCTGTGACACTCTGGAGGGGACCTGGCTCCCCCATCCCTGCACCCAGATCTGAGCATTACAGCTGCCCAACCAGACTTTGCTGAAAGGATTCCTCCAACATCCTTTCATCTGTCCTAGTTAGAAAGGAGAGAGATTGGGGGGGAGGGGAAGATGAGGATCATGTGGGCTGTGAAGGGAGGAGAAAGAAGAAAATCCAGGAGGGAGGGGGTCCCATCCTCTTGGGGCAGAGGCTTTTGGATGGGGGACATGTTCAGACAGGGAGCAGGAAATGGGGCTGGGGACAAATGATCTACCTGTTTGCTGCACAGGAAAAGGCTTGGCAGAGGTGTTCTGTAATTGCTGCTGAACACCCTCTCCATCTGGGGTCTGGGCACCTGCCTGGTTGCTTATGGAACATATTTGTACCAGGTACCCCCCACTTAGACACTTTCTAAGTGCTGGGGATACAGTGTTGGACTAGACAGACAAGAATCCCTGTCTTCCAGGAGCTTCTTGCGTGATACAAAGAATAACCACTGGTGGGACAGAATGGAGAGAAAAGATCAGTGGGACAGAATAAGAGAACAGATGGGCAAGCACTAAAAGGAAACATTTCCATAATCATGGGTAGAGAAGCCCTTCCTCAGCAAGTTAAAACCCCAGAAGCCATGAAAGAAAAGAATGATTTATTTAAATATGTGAATAGTAAGCCTTGGGGAGCAAGACGGCTTTGGGCAGGAGAAAGGGGAAGGGTGAAAGAAATGACCAGGATACCAGTCGGATGGTAGCGCTGGGCCAGGAGGCCTAGACTATGGTTAGGTGGGGGGGTGCCCTGTGCACACATCCACCCATCACCCACGCTCACTCCATTCCTGCCCCTGCTACCCTGGCCTCCCCCTCATACTCTGGACCATTCCTATTCCTGCCCAGGCCCAAGAGGGGCTCAGAGACAGTGGTGAAGGCCTCCCAGCCCTTCCTTTCTTAGCTGCATGGCCCTAGTCTGGGATTTCTGGGTCTGGCTGCCCCTGGCCTGGCAGGTCCCCTGCTCAGCCTCTATTTCCTCTGCCTCCATTCCTGCACTTGGACTTGAACTTGAGAGGAGGTAGAAATGGGCACTTAGTCCCCAAGGAAGGCACCTGTCCCTGCCCTGTCCAGGTCTGCTGGGGACTAGCGCAACAGCGCTGAGAATACCACCTCTCCTCTCCCTGACCACATTCTCAGGCCCTCTGCTCTGTCTTAGACATGCTGGAGGTCAGGCTAGAGGGAGCCCCAAGGTCTGCTGCCCTCCCTTGCCCCAGAGCTACTGCCTCCCTCACAGACACACTGGGTGTCCTGGACACCACGGCTTGGGTGTTCTTCCAGGACCCGGGTAGGGCCTTCCACAGCCCCAGCAGCCTGCTCACCTGTGGTCACACAGGTAGGAGGTGGCACAGCTCTGGCCGGCCCTGCCTTCCTTCGCCTCTGTACCTTCCCACCCTGTAGGCCATGCTCAGACCCTGCCTGCAAGTTGGGCCCCTTTGCTCCTCGGAGCCAGAGAAAAAGTTGAAATTGTTGGGTCACCCAGGTGCTCCAAACCCCTGGAGTGGAGCCTCGGGCTATGGGGCAGGGAAGCTGCAGGAAGAAGCCCTGTGGGTCTAGCAGAAAGAGGACAGAGAAACAGTAGAACTGATGTTAGAAGAACAGATACCGAAGTGTAAACAGGGAGGTGAGTGTGAGCCTGGAGCCCAGACCCCGACCCACAGGACAGAAAGCCTCACAGCCTCTGCGACCTGTGGAGCCAGGCTGGTGACATGGACAGGGACCCAGGGGCCAGCAAGACCATGCACATGAGGAGGCTTCCTGCACCCCAGGGATACCGAACCCTGCTGCCCCAGACCAGCTGGAAGCCCCCGCCAGGCCTGCCCCACACCCCCCAGGTATGGAGGAGGGAGTCTCTCTGGGGAAGCAAGAAGATCAAAAGGAGGGCACGTCCATAAATCAGCAGAAGGAGCCTCCCTCTCTGCTCTCCACGCACCAGGGAGCCTTCCCAGAGCAGCTCCGATGTGGTTCAAGGACCCCTGTAAGATCCCAGCTCAACGTGGCTCCCTCTGGCCACCGCCCAGCCCCCTCTGCCAGGAAGGAGGGCAGATGGGGCCGGAGAGGCCTTCCCCACACAGGTCTGACCTCCCACTCCCACCCTGACAACACGTGCACACACACCACAGAGCAAGAGGCCAGGGCCCTTGGCCACATCTCAGGGTTCATATGAACAATACCAACAGGGGTCACGTCCACATCTAAGTTGCGTACGGGTACCCTCCCATTCAATTCCTACAGCTACCCTACAAGGAAGAAGATGCTGCTGTCATCTCCACTTTACAGAAGGACTTGTCCAAGTTTACACCAGATGCAAATCCAATACTCAAGTGCCCTTAACCCCCCTGGCACCATACCCTGAGCCCCTCCCATGCCTCTCCTGGCTACACTGGGAGGGATGCTAGACCTTTGGCCAACTCAGTGGGTGCACACACAAGAATCAGCAATCCCAAGCAAAGGTGAAATGTGGCTCCATGGGATGCTGAGGGTGCCTAGGTTTATATCTCCAGCTCCCGGCTTATCAAATCCCCGGATACCCAATAATTCTATCCAACTGTGACGGGGCATCCCCACCTCCTCTGCTCTGCCCTCTCTCCACTCACCAAGCCATCATTACTGCTCAATTGATTCTTGTGACATCTTCTTACTGGTCTCCTTCATTCCAGTTCTGCCCCAAAGATCCTGCTCAAAGTCTGGCAGCGGCTCCCCAACCTACCATCGCTCAGACCCAAAGCCCAGGCCCCTCCAGGGCCCACAGGGCTCTATATGATCAAGGAGCTTTGTTGACTCCTCTCTTCACCCTGTCCTCTCCTTCACTCCACTCCAGTTGTACTGGCCTCCTTGCTGTTTCTAGAACACCCCAAGTGTACTCCCCCTCCCTCAGGGCCTTTGCACTTGCTGTGCCCTCCACTCAGCACACTCTCCCCAGAGAGTTACATCTCTTGCCTCTTATCCCTCAGGCCTCTGCACACTATCTTCTCAGTGGCCCTCACTGCCAGTTGGTTTGAAATCACCGTCCTAGCCTGGCAGTCCCTTTCCCCTCTCTCTGCTTCATTTTGTTCCCTAGCACTTGTCACCCTGTGCCATGGTACCATCTGATTCATCTGTTCCATGCCTATCTCATCACAGAAGAATCTGTGCTCCTGTGGGAGCAGGTACCTCTGTCTCTTCATCTCCCACTCCCACTTGGAGCCTAGAACAGTGCCTGGCACATGATAGGCCCTCTATAAGATGCTGTGAGTGAATGAAGGACAGTGACACAGCAGGGGGTGCTGAGGGTTAAGAAAGGAGAGCAGGCAGAGGAAGAAAAAAGGGAAGGGCATAGGAACAAAAATGAAATAGGTACACAGACACGTGTATGCAGGCACACAGAAATGGACACGTCACACATACACACACCCCCAGACCCACTCGCACACAAATGCACCCCCATATGTACCGATGCATGCACAATCACCCTGCAAGCTGCCCAGAGCCCTTCTCAGCAGAGTCCTGGCCCCGCCCCCAGCTCCACCCCCACCCACCCCCACATGGGGAGGGGTTTTTCCAGGTGACCTCACTGAGCTGGGAGTTAAACTCTACCGGCTCCTTTTCAAAGCTGATTTGGCTCCAGTCTCCCTTGTAATCTGCTCCGGGATCAGTGCTCACAAGGGTGCTGGCCCTGGCCTGAGGTCAGGACCTCTCACCTTCTCCCAGGAAGTCTCACAGAGCCCTTCTCCACCCCCAAACTCCCTCCCCCACCTGCTTCCCCTCAGCAGTATAACCTGCTGAGCCGAATTCTTGCTGGGTATTTTCAAACAATTCCGGTTATTTGGGGGGAGGGGTGGTACTGTGACCCCCAGGAGCAGGGGGGGCGGGGTCCAGGGAGCAGAGGGGATGCCCATCAGTGCAGGGCAGCCTCTACATTGCTGTGCTGCTGCTGAGAGGACTGGCCCGGCCCGCCTGACTCCAGCCTCAGTTCCCTGGACACGCTCCACTCTCAACCTCCAGGCCTGTGCCTTCTGCCCTCCCTTACCAGCTAGAAAACTCCATGCCATTAGAGGCCGCGGTCAATGTCTCTGACACCTCCTGGCTGGGGCTGCCACCACCTTCTGCCTGTCCTCATCAGTCTGTGTTGTCCCTGGCTGTTTGGGTGGCTTCCCCTGTCCCTAGAGGGAGCTGCCATGGCCAGGTGGGAGCCAGGCGCAGCCCTCAGGGTTGAAGGAGAGAGGCCTGTGGCTGCCTGGCACAGATCTTTTTACTGTCACTGCAACATCATCACCAGCACCATCCCTGAGACCATCATGGCACCCTCACCAACACCACCATCCTCTAGGGTTGCTCCAGCACCAGCTGTCATCAACACCACTATCTTCCCCATCCCCCCACATCCCTATGACATTGTGTCTGTACACATGCATGCACACACACACAGGATTTTGTTCTCCTCCAAAGCACAACCGTGTCTTTTTCCCCTTTAGAACCCCAATGCCCAGCAGAGAATCCGGCGCATTCTATAAGCTCCACGCTGTGGACTGAGGAAGGAAAGGCTCTCAGTGAATGTGGGTGAGGGAAGATCCCATTATCTTGTTCCACGCCCTCCAGCTGGCCCAGCCGATGGAGGAGGGAGGAACAGGATGGGGCCCAAGGTCTAAGATGATCCCAGTGTCCCTCCTGTGTTACTGCCCCTGCCCTGACTGCGTCTACCAACAGGGCTGACAAGGGAATCATTTCTCTCTGAGTCCCCAAGTTCTACAGAAATTTGGCTGATCCTCCAGCTTGGATTCCCAGGACCCACGTAGTATTCAGAAAGCCCAGGACACATGCGAACACCGTAAAGCCCGCCTGCCTCCTGGTTTGTATAATGGGGCTCACAGACCCTGCATTTCAGGGCTGCTGGAAGGATGAAGTGAGAGACAGCAGGAGAGGAGGCCCACTCAGGGACCTGGCATCTAGCAGGGACATTCCCTGGTCCTCGTCCCCAGCATTGTGTGGCTGCTGGGGGTAGAGGTATTTGTGTAGCTCTAGGGTTTGGGGACACCAAATGTGAAGGCATATTACTGGTGACCTGAACACATCTCTCATCAGCTCCCCACACCAGCCCTACAAGGAAGAGTCTGCAGCCCGCTATTACAATCAAGCAAACAGTGATTTGCTTAAGGTTACTCAGCCCAGAACAAGGACGCCAAGACTCCTACAGCACTTACAGCAGGCTAGGGGACCCTAAGGGGTATTGTCAAGCCCAGGGCACAGGGGTGCTAACCCTGGGCACTGGTGCTGTCACCCTCCTGAGACAGCAGAGCACCAGCACCCAGTAGTACTCAGCTGGGATACACCCTAGGAAAGGTATCTGCCAGACTCCTAGGGTGGCAAGCAGAGTTGTCTGAGGAAGTTCTTCCCACAGTCTATCCTCAGTCAAGACTTCAGCAACTGTGTCGTTTGGGGTCGTCTCTGTTGTGCCCCATCCCCACGCTCATCAGGGAGACAGGAGATCCATGGCCCACACCAGACCCTGCTCCCTGGACCACTTCCTCAAGAAGATTAAAGGGACTAGGTCTCCACCAGGCCTGCCTATCCCACCACCAGTACAGGAGCAGCTTCCTGTTTGCAGGGATGGGCAGCCGTTTCCGTGGCGACAGCAGGAGGTGCCCCCTCCAGGTGGCTGATACCAAGCCCAGCCCCTCCCTGGGCCTGTCGCTATCACTACAGTCTACTTCTCCAGCAGCTGGGCTGGCAGAACCATCTGGTCTATGATCAAAGGAGCCGCCAGCCAGCACTGCCCAAGGCCCAGGGCAAGGCACCCCTTATCTCTCCCAGGCCCAGGGAACTTTCCAGACTCAGAGCACCGAGAGCCCAGGGGGGTAGGAGGATAGGCCAGAGAGCGTGGGAACAGACTAAAGGGTCCCTGGGAGTGGCAGGAGGGACTTGAAACTCCAGCCTGAGACAGGGGACAGGCAGGAGCAGTCAGTGGTTCATCCTTGATCCCCATGTCCCCCTCATCTTGCCCTGGTCTCGGCCCACCACCCAGTTGGAAGAAATCCCACACTGGAGATGCCTCAGCCTATCTGTCCTGGCCCAGCTGAAATGCCCCCTCCCCTGGGAAGCCCTCAGTGACGTCCTCCCCATCCCCATATCTATTAAATAAATCACCCAAACTCTGCAGGTGACCAAGCAGATGCTTCTGAATTCCAAGCCTGGCCATGCTCTCCCCTGCTTGCAGCTCTCTGTTATGGCTCACAAAGTCCCTTAGCCTAACATTCGAGGCTCTTCAGGGTCAGGACTCAGCCCCATTTCTCTCAATACGGCACACACATACAAGTGTGCACACACCATGCCCCAATTGCATGAACATACTTTTGTCTGTCTCACCTCCTAGTCTTTTCCCTGGCTCTGCTCCCTGCCTGGAACAGCCTACCCACTTACAGTTTGTGTCTAGGCCTGGAACTCGGGCTCTGAGAGGACAGGGACAACACCTTTGCTGTTGTAGTCCAAGTACAGACTCACGAACAGAGGAGCTTTTGGGGTGCACAAACAATGCAGGACTTACATAACAATGAAGAACTGCTCAGACTCTTCTCCCTAGAAATATAAGAGGGCCTAAGAAACAATAACCGAGCCCCGATGTTTTTCCAGATTCTCTCAAGATAAAACAATCCCAGTTCCTTTAGCATTTCCATATTTTAACTGCTAGAACCCTGAGCTTCTAGTAGAGGAATAAATGACTGCTTGAATTCAAGAGTGAGTGAGTTAGTGAGAGAATGAGTTAGTGAGCAAGGTTAGAGAGCTGGACTATGAATCAGAGCTTTGTTGAAATGACCAGGTAAATGGAGAGATGACAGGTGAATGGATGGAAAGGAAGGGAGGGAGGGAAGAAGAGAGGAAGAGGAAATGAAAAAACAAAGCTGTTCAGCTGGGGGACCTTTCCATTATCAGGGTCAAGTGCAGGAGAGAACAGATCGGTGCCCTTCAATCCCCATGGGTTCTATGAGGTTGGCAAACTATGGCTCAGGGTCCCAACAGACCCAATGTCTGTTTTGTAAATAAAGTTTTATTGGAACACAGCAACATTCATTCATTTAAATATTGCCTATGGGGACTTTCAAACTCCAGTGGCAGAGCTGGTAGTCATGACAGATGACTAAAGTCAACCTGTAAAGTCTAAAATACTATCTGGCCCTTCCCAGAAAACAATTGTGCAACTGTCTAGGAGCGCCTGGTGTTAGAGGGACCTGAACTAGCTTCCTGCCTGGCACTCTCCACATGTTGAATGGAAACCCCCTTCAAAGGGTCACGGATACCTCTGCAACTGGGTCCTCATCACCTCCCCTCTGGCCCTAGGGCAGACCAGGCCTTCAAAGCTCTTCCTTCTGCTCAGTGGAAATGTCCTGCCTAGACTGTGGGTGTTTACCCCGACCTCTGCCCTGCATCTAGCTCCACACCAGCCAGAGCAACTCTGGCCTGGCTCGACGCCTTTCTCAACCAGGGAGGCAAGTGAGTCACGGCATCCAGAGCGGGGACATCTGCTGAGCTCCTGTTCTCAGCTAATCTCACCAATTCTGAGCGAGGGGCCCACGCCTCCCACTGCTGTCTCTTGTTTGCATTCGGGCCCAGCATGGAAGCCAGCCGGCTTGAGAGGAGATTCACTCACCAGGACTGTGGAGTGTTTGGAACCCGAGTGTTTATTTCAACTTTGGTTTTGTCTTCAGCTCCTGGGATGATTTCCCAAAAGAGCTGGGGAGTGAGAGGCTCTCTGACATCAGCTAGGCCTGTGCCTTGGCAGGCAGAGCTGTTCTCATTCGACCCCCATGCCGATTCCTACGCCCACTTTACAGAAGAATACACGCGAGTTGTCTAGTCACTGGTCCAGAATTCCTACCTTCTTGCTGCTTTTCTCATTCTAGAACCTTCTATAACCATCCAGGAACCATACAGAGTCCCTATGGGTTGTTTTGCACCCATTTTCATGGTGTTGCCCTGATGTCTGGGTGGTCCTCACCAATGGAGGTCACAACTGGGGACCAAACGCAGTTTCCCAGGGTGACTGTCTTCTGCCAAGGTAGGAGGCGGCAGCTGTGTCCTCACAAATATCCCAAAGCCCTTTTCCTGAAGTAAACACACAGGGCAGCAGGGTGGGACATCTCAGCCCCATGTCACAGATGGGAAGACTGAGATTTCTGAACACTGAAGACTTTATTCCCCACAGATTCCAAGTCATTTTTGTTTTTATTTTTTGGTTTCTTTTCTCTGTTCATTGCACCATTGCTTCAGTAACTAACTAGGACTACATGGAAAGGGCCCACAGATTTGGGGCAAAAGAGGAAGGAGAGAGTGAAATAAATGTGGACAGCCTGGCACTTTGAACGTGGTTCTAGGATCAGACTGGCCAGGTATAAGGCCAACACTACTACCTATCAGCAGAGGCCCACCGTCCTCATCTGTCAAGCGGGGCTCCTAAAGCCAAGCTCATGGCTCTGTGAGGATGAAATGAGGTCATATGTGTCAAATACCAGGCTCAGGATCTGGCATGGGCCAGCAGACGCTCCTCCTTCCTCCAGACACAAAGGGCTTCTTACCTCTCACTGTCTGAACCCTCACAATGTCATTTCTAACCCCTTCTGGTGTAAACCCCCTGCATCATCCATGGTCCAGCCCAGTGAGGCCCAGGAGGGCCCATGCCGCATGGGAGCATCCCTGGCCTGCGGCTGCCCCTGTGGCGTCACCTGCGCACATTAATGAAAAATTCACAGCGCGGAGCAGAGCCAGGCCAAACCAGGAAATTGCAAAGTCGCGGTGCCTTACCTCAGCCCCGCCGCACACTCTCTGCTTTTATAGCTCCACGTGTAATAACATAAAAGCATAATTTATTAAAGTATCACTTTAAGTGGGGATGGCAGGAGGGGGTCCATGCCCAGGGGGTTGTAAGTGCCATATTGACTGGAGGAGGGGGCGGAGGGAGAGGGCAGCGTCTCAGTGCTCACTCACCCACTGTCACTGCACAGCTGGCAGGGAGGGCCAGTGGAGTGTCCAGGAGCAACAAGAAGCCACAAGAAACCACGGCACCAAGGTGGCAGGGCCTAGAGGCAAGGGTTGGGTGGCATGGGTTTGAATTCTGCCTGTGTGACAGAATTGGACAGGTCAGCTGCCCTCCCTGAGACGCAGTTTTCTTATCTGGAGATGGGAGGACTTGCAGGGACCGCGTGAGCCCCTCGGTGTCCTTTCCTGCCAGGCCTGTTCCTCCCAGAGTGAAACAGATTTCCAGGCATTGAGCCGGGAAACAGCCCCGGATCGCCTCATTAAACACAAAGGGGTATTTACACTGGGAGAAACAAATATTTATCTCTGGATTGAAAGGGAGGAAGGTCTTCGGAACCCCAGTCTGGCTCGGCCCTGCGTGGCTGGAGAGGGGGGAGGAAAGGGGATAAGGCTGAGAGCCAGGCAGGCCTGGGTTCAGACCTCAGCCCTGCCACAGCCCAGCGTGGGGTCCTTACACCACTGTGCCTCTGTATCCCCTCCCCAGCAAAAGAACTGTGCTAATATCACCTCACCTTCTCCAGGTGGAGGGAAGAGTCCGTGAGGTGATGCGTGCCTGGGACAGGGAGGAGCCCAGGTATTTCCGACTCTGTGCCGGGCACTGTGCAAGCTCTTGAGATCCTACAGGAAGAAAGCAAAAAGCAGCAAGTATTGTTGTTAGGAAAAACAAGGTGGAGGGAGAAGGTATCACAAGGTAAATTGCAATAATCCAAGGAGCTGGTGGCACCAGGGAGCCAAGACCCTAGGCACACTGTCCCCAGAGAACTATAAGAAGTCAGTAAATACGAGCTGGGTGATCAGACATGGCAGCCCTCTCCCCACTTTCGCTGGCTCACTTACCTAAAGGAAATAGTGCACAGGCCACCTCACAGGAATGGGATGCAGAATTTCTGAACCCAAATTCAAGAGCCTCAGTTGGACCCAGGAATTCTATGGTTCGTGGGGTGTGGACACTGCAATGGGAGAATTTCTGCAATCCAGCCTGTTCTATCTGCACTGCCACCACCTAGCCCAGGCTGCTGTCCTGTCCTGCCTGGATTATATTGGGGAGCCTCCTGGCTGCCCCCCTTTCTCTTCCCTTGCCCACCACAGTCTTTACGGTTCTTGTACCTTAGAAGTGGTGGGTGGTGGTTGAGGGTAGCTGAGAGGAACCCCATGAAATGGATAGAGAGCAGGAGAAGAGGTGGTTGGGTGTGGGAATGTCCCAATTGCATGCAGGAAGCATCCTCAGTACAAGCTGCAGGGGGCCCAGGCCTCCGTGCTGCTATAAGGGGTTTATTTAGCCTCTCAGTAGGGCTAAGGCCCAATGTGGGCCCAGAAGACCCCAGAGAGCTGCAGACACTGGAACTTCGTCAAGTTCAAAGTGTGACCAGACCAGACTCGTTGGACAGGAGTAAAGGTCTTCCGGCAGCTCCTGAAGTAGAGCAGCCACCCAGCCTGCCAGACCTTACTTTCCTGACTCTGTGGCTATTGAGTCTGATATCTGTTGAGATGATTCTGAAGCTGTCCTCCCATGAGCTACTAACCCCACTGAGAATTTGCAGGTGATATTCCTCAACTCAGCTAAGGGGAGGGCAAGACCCCAGCCAGAGAGAGCCAAGGGAGAGCTAGCTGGGAAAAGGCTGGGGGGAGCTGCACTCACAGAGAGGGGATTTCCAATGGTGTGGGTGGGGCTAAGGGGAAACCAAGGAGCAATGTTGCTGCACCCAGGGGCTGGTAGCAGTGGGGAGCTGCTACTACCTCTAAGCCTGGAGACTGAGGGGAGCAAGCAGTTACTAGAACCCAGAGAGAGGCTATAGTGACAGCTATAGAGGGGTAAAGCCAGCCCAAGGCTATTCAGCAGAGAGGTAGCAGAGAAATAAATCCCACAGCCCCTTCAGTTCCCACCTTCCCATTAGCCCAAGCCAACCAGAAGCAATACAGTCTGCAGTTGTCAGATCCCAGAGCCCAGAGCAGGTCAGGGATGGGGCAAAGTGAATCTGAAGGGGCAAGCAGCTCTCACAGGCCCCAGGGACCTTCATTGCAGGGTAGAATTTGAACAGGGTCTACAGTGAGTTTCATATTTCTACCTTAGCCTTGACCTCAAGTTCCAAGCCTTCCAAAGACCCCTGGCAGCATGCAGCTCTGTTCTCTAGACGGAATAAGTAAAGAGGTAGAGAGAAAGCACAGGCCGTGGAGGGAACAAGACTCATTCCCACCTCCCCACCTCTGCAAAACTTGTGCCCTCTCCTGGGCTTCCCTGCTCCTCTCTCTGCTTCCCTGAAGAAATCCTAGTCCTGTTATAAGGCCCAGCTCCACGACTGTCCAATCTTTATTGATGATGACAGCTGTGGACTGAACCATAAACATGGGCCAGGAGCTAGTCAGTCAGACCCAGGCTCAAATCCCAGCCCTGCCCTTCAAACTGTGTGAGCCCAGGCATGCAACCTCCTTCCAGGTTGCATGCCTGGGCTCACAGGTAAACCTGCAGCAATCCCATGTCCCTGAGGGGTCAATATGAGGACTTAATAACCAGCATGACATTTGGAACCGAGGAGTGCTCAGGACTCAGCTGTTTCTACTGCACTCCCATTCTTCACAAAGAAGAAATTGAGGCTCAGAGAGGGGCCACAATATACCCAGGACACACAGGTCAAGGGACAAATCTGGGATCCCAACCCTGGTGTCACCCCAAAGCCAGCCCTCCTGGGACGGCAGCAGGCTTCCACCTCCTTAGGTCATCCGAGTGGGAAGAAATCCTGCATCCTGGGGGTGAGTCCTGCAATTGGGATGACAGCTACCACTCATGGAACATGGTATAGTGGCCAGGTACAGATGCCTATACACACTTCATCCCCAGAACAACTCCATTCAGTCGTTTCCACTGTCACCCACTAACAAGACATCTAGGGCACAGAGAGGTTAATTCACATTGCCACAGAGGTCAGCATTTGAATCCAGGCAGCCAGGCTCTTGAATGTTTATCCTCGGCCCCTACCCAGCCCTGACTCTTTCAGGGTGTCTCTGACGTGTCCATCTCCCCACTAGTCAGAAACAAAGCTGCCTGAGGCCAGGGCTGGCTGAGTGCCACCTGTCCTCCAAACTCAAGAGCAAGGCCTCCCTTGGACAGGGCTGGGTTAAGACCTGTCTGTCAGGGGACGGCTGCTGGTGCTCAGTGCTAAGTGGGTAAAAAGGCCAGAGTCTGGGGTCATCTCCCCCTGGCAATCCTGTCTCCACCCCATCAAACCCACCACCACTTGCCCAGATGGGACTCTAGCCTCCCTGGTAGCCCAAGGCCCAGGCAACCCCTCTGCCTCCCCCACAGAAGCCAGGTTCTCCATCTTAACACAAATCTGTACCCATCCCACCCTGTGCATACCCCTGCCAGCTCCCACAAGAGCAAACCAAGCTCCCCAGGCCAGCAGCCTGTACCCCATGGTCTAGCCTCATCTGCTTTTCCAATGTGCCCCCAAACAAAGACAGCACCTTCCATAGCCCCCAGCTTTTCTAGAAACAGCTCCAGCTCAGGGACTGTTCTATCCATCTGACCATTCCCCCACCCCTCAGCCTGACACGATGCCTGACGCTGGCAAGTGCTGGGCGATGGTCACTTACATCGGAGCCACTGGCCTGGGAGAACAGAATTGGGGCCCCAACTTACTCCCACTAATTTGTTCAGACACCTCCCCATTTGTATGAGGAGGGGCGTGAGCGGAGTCGTCAGAAGCTCATCAGCACAGAGGCCACGTAGGTGTCTCCCCTCTCTCTCTCTGTCTCTCTGTCTCTCTTGCACACACACTCACTGCCTCACAGCCCATGCCAGCCTCTCCTCAGGACACTGAACTTCTCTGTGGATCGAATTACCAATATCTCGTGGACGGGAGGAAGGGAGGTGGGGCTGGGGAAGGAGCTGTGAATTCCGTGCACAGAGCTGTCCCCACAAGGCCTGGCCCGAATGCCATGGTGTGTCTGTGCCCATCTGCCTCTGGGCGGGGCACAGGGTGGGGGTGGAGGTACAGGCAAGGAGGAGTCACCCAAGGAATCACACAGATACACACACTCTTTCCTCATGCATTCACACTTGTACACACACTTAAACATTCACACGTGTGTGTGGGTGTGTGTATGTTCTATGCAAACACTGACACACATATGCACTACTCTTTTTTATTCATTCAACAAACATTCATTGAGCCAGTCTGCTCTGATGGCCTTGCTCTCCATCCCTCTCTTTTGTGAATCAGCCCCACACACTTGGTCACTTTCTCACTTGCGTACCCTGAAGTCTCTCACACAAACTCACGCATCCCGAGGCTCAGACTGCAGGCTCCTTCCCAGGCCCTGGGAGGGCCCTAGCAATGTGTTCACACGATGGTCAAAGCCAAAGAGAGGAATGGAAATCAATAGTATCGAGGTGTGCCAGGGAGTTAATTAATAAAAATATTATGGTATTTTTCTGGATTTGGTAATGTTCACGGCATTTGTCTGCTTAAGAATTGTGTAATTTGTTGTGGTTTCTTTTCTCGTTTTAAAGACTCTTTAATATTTGTAATTTTGTATTCTTTTCATCAAGAATGGCCCCCACATTGAAGGCATTTGGGGGCTCACCAAGCCTAACCCACCCCTGAGAACATTCAAATATTCAATCACACCTATTCATCTCACACTCAGGCTGTGGCACACCCATTCTCATCCTGGTGTGTTCTCATAAATCTTTTTTTTTTTCTTTTGCAACAGAGTCTCACTCTACCCCGATAGAGTGCTGTGGCATCAGAGCTCCCAGCAACCTCAAACTCTCGTGCTTGAGTGATCCTCTTGCCTCAGGCTCCCACATAGTTGGGACTACAGATGTCTGCCACAACAGCTACTTTTTCTATTTTTAGTTGAGACAGGGTCTCCCTCTTGCTCAGGCTGGTCTCAAACTCCTGAGCTCAAGCAATCCTCCCACCTTGGCCTCCCAGAGTGCTAGGATTACAGGCATGAGCCATTGCAACTGGCCCATTCTTATAAATCAAAGACGGTGTCATGCAGGGCCCTGTGTACACACAGCTGCCTGCCACAGACAACCCAGGGCACCTCCAACCCACCTGGCCTCAGGGCAGACCCCACCACTCAGTCCTCCCAGGCTCCTGCCCTCTGACTGCAGACCCTGGCCTACAACCAGCCCTGGAAAAACCACACCACTGCTCATCACACCACTGATGCCAGCCACCCATCCTCCCACTGCAACCTTAGAACTGGATGTAAAAGCCACATACGCTACCCACACGGACCCCTGGATGGTACACACCCACCACCATCTCAGCAGGTAACTGCCCAAACACACAGAACACTCTGGAATTTCCTTAAAGACCTCCTCATTGCCCAAAGCTATGAATAAGAAGATAATGAGAATTAGAATTAAACAGCCCTTCCTGGGTTCAAATCAGAATCTAATGCCTGCTCTACGCTCATGGGCAAGTGAGCAAACCTCACTGAGCTTCAGTTTCCCGTCTGCAAAATGGAGGTAATCATCTTACTCATAGGCATATCGTGAGGATTAATTGCGCAAACACCACCAAGGCACAGAGTGAAAACCCAGGACACAGTAGCAGCTGTGACTTTTTCTTCCCCAGGACGGCAGCAGCATGGTGGGGTGGGAGCCCTATCCCCTCTGCACTGGCCCCTCCTCCAGCCCTCAGGCCCATCTAGCCCTCCCTTCCCTGTGGCCTCAGCCACATCACCCTCTCGGCCACCCGAGCGTTGGGATCTCCAGCGCACCTGCTTCCAAGGGCTCTAATTTCCTGTAAGTGTAAGAATTCAGGTCAGACACGGCCCGCGGCCTGCAGCCCCCCTCCCTGCGGAAACCCATAAATAACCCAGCTCAGCCGGCCTGGCCTGGGCACGAGACTTTCTCTCCTCACCCACCACTGCACTGGGCCTCAGGACATCCCTGCCGTGCAAGTACAGCAATTTCTACTTACAACAGGGAAACTGAGGCCATGGAGTTTAAGATCCTGACCTATGCATTAGAAAGAAAGTCCTTTAAAATATGCCTTCCCACACGCCCCCACCCGCTCAAATAAACACTTTTCCTTCAGTTCCCAATTGGCCAGTGACTTACGCCTGAAATCCTTCACGAGTGCAGGGACTGGCAAACGTTTCCAATAAGGGCCAGGTAGAAAATATTTTAGGATTTAAGGGCCAGACTCTGTCACTGTAGCTGCAGACAGTATGAAAACTTTCTTACAAACACAGGCAACAGGCCCAATTTGACCCAGCCTCACACTGGCCTACCAAGGCCCTCCACCATGCTGCAGAGCCACTGAGTCTAGAACCCAAAAGAAGGATTTAGTAGTAAATTAAGAATAGAGAGCTTAATTGAGTAGGGCAATGAAGCGCGCACATGCCACCCATCACCCTCCTCCAGTTAACCAAATGCTCAGCCCTTAGAGCTAAAGATTACGGCTCAGTACTGACCACAGGATGAAACTGAGGCCCAAAGAGGGGACACAGCCTGTCCGAGTTTCCCTAGCTGATCAGACTCCTATCTACTGCTCTTTCCCTGACTTCATGGGTCTGTCCTCCAAGCAAAAGACACGTGGCATCCTCTTGTTCCTCTCAAAGTTCCTTTGTACGGTGGTTGAGATGGAGATAGGTCCTTGTCTGTCTCCTGGACTAAGGGGTTCCCCGAGCACCAGGATTCGAAAGCAGATCATCACAGCATCCCCAGTGTCGGGCTCAGGGCCTGCCACAGGAAGAGGCTTAGGGAGAGTACGTGGAATGGAAAACACCAAACCCCATCTCAAGACCTCACCCTGGGGGCTGTACGCCGGGGTTTCCCAGCTCTGGGTCTGCAGATGGCCCTCGACTGGTGGGGACTGTCCTACTCACTGCAGAACGTTTAGCGGCATCTCTGGCCTCTGCAACAAATAGTGGGATACACACATGCCGCCAGTTGTGACGATCAAAAGTCTCCAGACACGGCCAAATGTCTTTGGGAGGTAAAATCACCCCTGGCTAAGAGTGGCTGTCCTAAGCCTAGAGCACATCTCCTGGGAGTAAGTTCTCTTCTCTCCTCTCACTGTCACTGTATAGTTGGAAACCCCCCCCTCCCCTTCCCCCGGCAGCCTCAGTCTCCCCAGCCCAAGATGGGTCAGCCATGAGCAGCAGCTTCTAGAGGGGGCTGGTGGAGAGGGGGTGGTGGGGAGGAATGCGACCACAGCTGCAGAGTCCAAAAGTGCTAAGGAGACACGAAGACGTTTCCCTGTGAGTCAGGGCCCAGGAATGTGTCGCCCAGAGTGGCCACAAGCCAGAGCCCCCCACACATCACCCCCATTCACCCCCAGGGCATCTGCCTTTTATTAGAACAGAAAAGGCAGCAGGTGCCAGGTCTCTGAGAGCCCATTAAGGACCCAATAAACTCGGAGGAGGGGACTGTGGAGCGGGAAGCCTCTTGAGAAGGGACTCCTTGCCCTGGCCCAGCCTGGGAGAAGGAGCCGAGGCTCCGATGGAAACCGCGGGATCCCAGCATGGCCCTGCCCATGCTGGCTGTGCCACCTGACTGGTCACCTCAGCCCTCTGGCCTACGTCTGCTTCTTTTTCAAATGATTGTTTTTTAATCTTTATTTGATCAGGGTTTTGTCTGGTTTTGTTTTAATTTTTGCTTGTAATGAAACCAACATGCCACAAGCTAAAATTGTCTGTGGCAAAGCTATTCATTCCTCGCCCAAGCAACTGGCATGAACAGCTGCCTCGGAGCCCTGGACAGGCCTCAGTGTTCACATCTATAAAGTGGGGATCACCTGAGTGTCTTCCCCACAGGGTTTGGGGCAATTTGAGAGAATGTAGGCCCTTCTTAGCCTTCCCATCCACTATGGTTCCCTGCTTTGGGGGCAGCCCCAGCAAGCCCAGTCCCCTTGCCACCGCTCCCTCCCACCCTCAGGGCTCTTCCTGAGCTCCCCAGAGCTCCCCAGAGCCCCTCACCCCCAGCCATACTCAGGCCCTGGCTCCTCCTCCTGGTCCTGTTTCCACAGCCTTCCACCTGCCCACTCCTCCTCCTGGAAGTCTTCCTGGACGGCACATTTCCAACACAAGTCAAGTGCAGAACTGCAAGAAGCATTTCTACAGACCCTTGCCCTCAGCAGGAACATGGCCCACATACCCGGTACCAGCCCAGGCCTCTATAAACACCAAATCCTTAATCCCCACATCATAGCAACAAGATAGGAACTCCTCCCAACTTCCAGACGTGGAAACTGAGTCTCAGAGAAGAGGATTGACATCCTCACAGTTGGTGCACTTTCCATGATGCCAGGAGGCCTAATCCAGATTAATTGAAAGGTTCCTATTAACTCTGGAAACTTCATGAGCCGTTCACACCCATGGTCAATTTTTACTTTTTATATTATTCTTCTGGATTATAAATTTTTTTTTCTAGCCGCATCAAACCCTTTTTGAAGCAAAATAGATTAGACAAAGAACCCACTTCTAGAGAGATAGTAGAGAGGATGCACTTGCTCTGGAGACAGTTGTCACGGATGCGGAGACAGCTCCTGCACACTCACACACGTACAGCCCTGAAATGATGTGGTCTTGGGACACTGTGGAGACTCGCCAGACCTCCCACTTTAGAAGATCTCAGGATCACTGTGGAAAGGCAAGCCCAGCCCCAGCCTCATCTTCTCTGAGCCTCTGGGCCTGGAATTGCTGCCACAACTTTTCCCTCACACCTGGCCCCAATCCAGCTTCTCACTGACTGCTACAATAGGGATTTTTCACGTCTATAAACTCTGGGGCAGAGGGACAGGTGGCTGTGGTATCTGACTAAGTTCTGGCCACAAGGCAGGAGAACCAAGGCCTGGCCCTGCCACTGCGGGAGACATAGGGTGGGGGTCTCAGGTGCAAGATGCCTCCCCTGGGAAGCACCTCCTTCCCCCATCAGAGCCATGTCCTTCCCCCTATGGACTCCCAGGCCCAATGGGCTTGCAAAGCATCATCCACTGCTTATTTCATTTAATCCAGGAGAATCCTTGTCCTCACCTTACAAATGGAATAGCATGGGATCCAGGAGGGTTAAGTCCTGTGTACCAGCTCATGTGATGTGAGTGGGGTAGCTTCTCCCACTAGCCCTCACCCCCAGCCCTCGCCCAGGCTCGATCCAGTCTCACCATCTTCCCAAAGCCCTGGCTCAACAGTGCTCAGTGAGAGCTTGTGGCCAAGAAAGCTTGTCCCCAGGGCCCTGGCCATGCCAGGAAAGTGGCCAGCACCCGCCTAGAGGCTGCAAGGGAGGGGCGGGAACACAGAGTCCTCAGGGGCTCCCGTACACACACTAACCTGTCTGCTCTGTGCCTCTGGCAGGCACTGCTGCCAACAGCAGCCCCGTAGCAGCTAGGTGAGTCCTGGCAGAAAAGCCAGGGTGGGGTGGGGAATAGGATATTGCTCTCCTGGCCTCTGCTCAGGACCAGAACAGGACAGCCCGAGGAGCCCACCTGTACTCCTCCTGGCTGCTGCTGAACCTCTAATGCTCTCTCTCCCTGGGTCTCGCCTCCCATGGGCTGTGCTCTGGGGACAAATATGCCTCTGGACCACCCTAATGGTAGCAACAGCACTGACAGCACTAACCCAGAATGTTTGAATCCATCTTTTTATTCTTATGAACTCTTCCTTTAATCTCAGAATGTTTGGACGTTCCCTCTGACCCTAGAACCTTAGCGCATGAGGGTTTTTTTACCCCTTGTTATCAAGATGATGAAAGACCAGAGCTAGATAACACCTGAAGTCTTCAAAGGATATAAATGAGGAAAGTGAAGCCCAGACAGGGAGAGTGACAGGTCCAGGGTCACAAGGTGAGGTGGTGGCCAGACTGGGACAAGACCCCGGCATATGGTTCCTCTGTGGCTCTGGAGCCTCTAGCCTTTGAGCAGAGCTGTCCTCTGGGATCCTGGCCCTGACTTACAAGTCTGTCCCCAGAGTCCCAGGAGTAGGTTCCCCACCTCTGCCCTGTGGAATGGCCCACGAGCCGGGGCTTATGTCTCAAGACTGAAGCAGGGTGGGAGGTTCCTCTTCCCCTAGCCAGGGTGCCTGGGCCTCCGGTGCCACCCCTGAAATAGCCTAGCTCTTAGCCCAAAGATCAGGTTGCAGCCTCGCTGTCCAGATGGGGCGCCTGGCAGGGCGGGAAGGGCTCCCCGCCATGCTGCTCCCACCGGCTTCCCCCTCACATGTCAGTGCTTGAGCCAAGCCCTAAATCACAGCCTCCCCCTAGAGCAGGCGTCCTCAAACTGCGGCCCGTGGGCCACATGGAGCGGTGTAAATTGTATTTGTTCCCGTTTTTTTTTTTTTTTTACTTCAAAATAAGATATGTGCAGTGTGCATAGGAATTTGTTCATAGTCTTTTTTAAACTATAGTCCGGCCCTCCAAAGGTCTGAGGGACAGTGAATTGGCCCCATGTTTAAAAAGTTTGAGGACGCCTGCCCTAGAGGATGCTGCCTTTTCTGGAGGCTACAGGGACAGGAGCACTGGGAGCAGTGCCTGGAGCTGGGGTTTCAGGGAAATGGGTAGGGTTGACTTTGGCGACTGAAAAAATGGGGGTGAGGGGCAGAAAGAAAAGTGATCTGCGGGGTTTTTTACTGCTGTGGATCTGCTGTGGGGAGAGTGTCATTTGGCCTTCCTGAACCTCAGTTTTCCTGTCTATAAAACAGGGACAGTATGCCAGCTCATACAGGGGCTGTGACACAGGAGCGAACAAAAGTCCCCATGTACAAGGATTCCCCGTTCAATGGTCAGCAAACTCAGCCCAGGGATTCTAGAGCTTGTGCAGCAGCCCATGAGCTCTATCCCAGTGGTACTCGGAAGCCAGGAGGAAGAGTTGTGCTATTTCATTTAGGGAAGTCCAAGAAGGCCTTTCTAAGCATCCAAGCATTGATCTCCACCCCAGACCAGAAGGGTGGGGATTATAGGTGGGACCAGAAGGTCCACACCCCTCCTTTAACCCTCTTCATTCCCCTGAGATTCAGCAATGCCAGGCCCCTGCATTGATAGGAGCCCAGTTAGCAAGGCCAGAGGGACCAGAATCAAAGGCCTGGACAGCCCAGGGGTCCCAAGTCCATCACTAAGGCAACGGAAAGAAGTTGGTGCCCCAGTTGGCTTCTCACCTGGAGCCAGTGGAGTGAACGGAAGGCTGTGGTATGAAGTCCTCAGTCTCAGGGACACCCCTACATTGCAGGGTTGTAACCCTGGAGCTCCAGGAGTGCTGGTGTCTGTGGGGTGGGGGGGGACAGCGGGAGTCCCACAGTGGGGAATTCCTTCTATTCTAGGGGCTTGAGAGCAGTAATAATACACCTGACCTTCACCATGACCCCACTTAATCCTCTCAGCATCCTACAAGGGTACAGGCAGGGACACTGACACTCAGGGAGACTGAGCGACTTGCCCAAAGCCACATATCTGGGAAATAGTAGAGGTGCCTGAGTCCAAAATTCTCATTTTATTTATTTACTTATTTATTTTTTAAAGATCGTTCCTCACTCTGTCATCCAGGCTGGAGTGCAGTGGTGTCATCATAGCTTACCTCAACCTCCAGCTCACGGGCTCAAACAATCCTCTCCTTATGCTGGGATTACAGGTGTCCACAGCTAGCCACTCCCAGCCCCCAGATATATTATTTTTCTGGGAAAAAAATAATAAATTCATTTTTTAAAATCTTATACTTGGTTTGTTGTTAAAGTAGTTACTCTTTTTTCATTTGAAGATTTTTGTTATTTGCCTTTTCAAAATGCAAAATAACAAATGCATGTTGGAACCAATGACACGGTGATGACACAGTTCACACAAGGTACACAAAGGTAAATTAGTATCCCACCTCCATCTCCTGGGGTTAGCAGCCTCCAGGGTCTCCTTTCTCCAGGCCCTAGTAGCACCTCTCACCCCTCTAGGGTCTACCTGCCCTCAGGACAAAAACATTTCCTAAGAATCTACTGTGTGCTGAGCTTGGTCGGAGCACCAAGCAGGCTTACAGTGAAATCCCACCTTCCTGGAAGCCATGAAGTCAAATACACAAAAAGGTGTACACTCGGCTAACGGCTCCACCAGCACAGGGAGTTTGCATCTGTTTGTTCGCTGATGGGCCCTGAGCTCCCAGAGCAGGAGCTGCCACACAGTAGGTGCTCACATGTACTTGTTGAATAAACAGATGACTTGCCTGAAGAACCCAGAATCTGCAGCCAGTTCAAGGGAAAGCTGATGCTGAACTTGAGGCACCACGGGCTGCCAAAAGCAGGGGCAGGTCAGCTATCGAGCAGTGTTGGGTGTCAGAATCTGTAGCGTGGCAGTCAGAGCAGGGAGAAGAGTCGATTTGGCACCAACTCAGCCTCCCTGCCCCCCACCTCCCTTCCCAGGGTGCTGACAGGGGGCTCTGAGCAAGGCCCCCCATCCATGGAGCCCCCCCAGCTCCAGACCGGCCAGCCCTGCCTCCCTCCCTCTCCTAAGCCACCCCAACAAAAGCTGCCCTTGTAGGATCCCGGACCATTGTAATTAAAAAGGAAACATAATAAAGCCCAGCTCTGAAGCCAAATCCCCATCCCTAGAGCAGACGGATGCCCGGCCCACCCCTCACTGCCCACCGAGGACACACGGCCCCTTTGTGTGCCCTGGGCGACAGCCACTCCTGCCCTGCCCCACCCGGCCACTGCCTCCTTCTTCTCCCTCTCTGCACCCTGCTGACCCTCGAGAGAGCCCAGCCTTCACAAAGAGGAAACTGAGGCCCAGGAAGGCCGAGCCCGAACCCAGCATCTGCCCAGCGGGCATTCTCTCTGCTGGGCTCCGAGCATCTGAGCACCACCCACTCATTAAGAGACAGGTCCCAGAGGCACAGAGAGGTTGTCTGTTCCTGAGGCCACACATCAGGGCAGAGACAGACCTGGGACAAAGCTCCAGGTCTCTATCTCAGCACAAAACTCTCTGCGTGGAGTCACCAGCTTGTCCTGAGCATGGAATCTGTCACCTCAGAGGGCTATAGAAGTGAGGCGCCCTCCAACCTTCCTCCTGTGGCTAGAGTGAGGACCCTGCAGGGCGTATGAAAACTCCCTGGGGCTTTCAAGGCTGCAAAACAGGCCTTCCTACACCAGTAGAAGCAGAGGGTTGGCCCTGAGCTCTGAATAAGGAATATGGCCAATCCCGTATCATCCCTTCTGGAATTCCAGAACCCAAGAAGTCCCTCCAAGAACCCAGCTCAGCATCTTTTCAGACCTGCCAACCCTAGCAACTCCAGACATCTGACCAGCTTCAGATGTGGAGGTCAGAGCCATCTGGTCCTTTTGCCTTATCCCAGGGGTCCTTTTCCACTGTCCCTAGAGCCTCAGCTGGGTTCAGCCAGTGGCAAAGCTATATACTGGCTGAGGTTGTCTGTGATCCTGCCCGCTGCCCTTGGCAGGGGTCCCATTTCTGCCCCTTGCCTACCTAACCCCAATACCCCATGCCTAGTACACTCTGGCTATCAGGGAATCCCCATAAAGGGGATCACAGAGGCAAATACTCAGAAGGGCTCTGGGAGGCATCACAAGCCTTCAAGTGACCACGGATTGGGTCCCCTATCGCACGGTACAATGTCTGGCACTGTGATAGGATACCTAGGAACACTGCTCCACCACTGAGCACACACCTGAAGACACTCAGCGAGCATCCACTTGCCATGCGGCATGGCTGGGTGTGCAGGGAGGCAGGTCTGTGTCGAGGATAACTGCATAATTAATAATAATAAGCCAACATATTGGGCATTTCCTTCAAGAGTTCTGCCTATCTTGCTTCTGTTTAGCCTCCCTTCCTTTTGGAGAAAATATTCTCATTATTCCATTTTATAGACGAGGAAACTGTCCAAGGTCACATGGCCAGGAAATATTAGAGTTTAAGTTCAAAGTCAGGTCTATCTGATGCTACTTCTGCAAGGGGTTGTACAAACTATCTAACACCCAGCCAATACGGTCACATGCTGTGGCATCAGGCATACCCTTTGCACTGCTGACCCTTCAGAACTAAGTAGGGGTACAGATGTATCACAAATGCACCCCTTCCATTCACATCACCAACCCAAGAACCCCTCAAAAGTGTGTGAGGGTGTGTGTGAGTGTGTGTGCATGTGCGTTTTCAAGTAGGTGCTGGACAGGCCTGGGCCAGGAGCCCATTCATGGTCCAGCCACCTTGGCCAGAAGGATTGAGGAGGAGATGGTCCAGGCACCCAGGGCGGGGAGTAGACTAGATGGGGGCCGTGGGGGACCCCCCGCACTCCTGTACCCCAGGAGCCAGTCAGGGTGGGTAAGGATTAGGCAGATAATGCCTCTTGTAAGAACAAGGGATTGTTGCGAAGGGGAAACGAGAGTGGGGGGTCGGGGGCCAGTTCAGATTTCTCCTGGGGTGAAAACTGAGCCCCCCGGGAGGAGGCACCCTGCCTGCCAGGCCCTAATCCCTGTAGTTCTCACCAAAACCCCAGAGAAGGGGCTGTTGATGGGCAGTAGATTCCTGCGATTCATTAATTCAGGATTTGCAGGAGGGGCTGCCTTGTGTCCCTCCCTGCAGGCAGCAACCTGAGCAGAGCAGGTGGGTGATGGAGTAGGGGACATTCTGGGAGCCATGGAGAAGGGAGGTGGGGCTGGGATTCTGGGCAACTGAGGCCCAGGGACACCCCTACCCCCTACTATTCCAAGCCCTGGGAGGCTGGGGGCAACTCAGGGTCTGCCCTGGGGGTAAAGGCAGCAGAGTCCACCCCCACCCTTGGCACATCCCAGAGCTATTTCCACATCTCCAGCTTTTAGCTACTGAATTTTCCCCCTTCTCTCTATGAGGTATAATTTATATACAGTAAAGTGCACAGATCTTATGAGTATAGGTATGCCCAGGTAACCACTGTGAGCAAAGTCTAGAACATTTTTGTCACCCCAGAAGTTTCCCTTATACCCCTCCATGTTAGCCTCCCCAGGCACCCCGATCTACTTTCTGTCCCCATAAATCAGAACTTCCACTAGCGGGATCCTGCAGGCCACTCTGCTGTAGCTTCACTCCTGTGCACGTGCGAGACACTGCGGAGGACTTCACCCGCGCTGAGGGTTCCCTGGGGTCTTCCCAGGCCTGAGGATTCAGGGTCCTATGCATGCGATCCTTCAGATTTAACCTGGAGTTTTTAAAAAAAAAAACCCTCCCTTTCCTGCTCCCACCCCAATCCCAGGTCAATCCCTTCTCCTCTCCTGCTGCTTACACAGCCCCCTCAGTCTCCCCGACCCCCACCTCTACTCCAGGGCTGCTTTCCAAATGCTGGCGTCCCCAGTGTCTCCCCAGTGCACAGAGAAGGGGCTCTGAGCTTCTTTGCCTGGTGCTCTAGGCCTGAAACAGCTCTGGCAAAGCCACTTTTTCCTTTCTGTTCCATGCTGTTCCCCCTACTGAAACACTCTCCCTCAGAAGCCGTCTGCACCCTGCTCTCTCGTGCTGCCCTGCCAGGAGCCTGCCTTGCACTCCCTGCCCTGACTGGGTCAGTTCCCTCTTCGTAGCCAGGTCTTCTGTGCCAACCCCCTTAGCCTGCACCCCTCCCCCACCTTGACTTCCAGCTTCCAGGGATGGTGTCTTGTTCAGATCTGGATTCCAGGGCCCGAGCCAGGGTTGGCACATAATAAATCTTAGCAAGGTCCTGCCACTGCCTCTTCCCTTACCCTCTTCAGCTCTGGCCTGGCACACACTTGGGCACAGAGAAAACGGATTGGGTTGAATTGAATCAGTAATGTAGCACTGGGGCCGAACTGAGACCCAAGGTGGTAGGATGGGCAGGCAGAAGGGAGTCACACCAGGTTCTCCAAGGACTGGACAGGTCTGTGTCCAAATTCTGCCCCTGGCTGGGCACGGTGGCTCTCTCCTACAATCCCAGCACTTTGGGAGGCTGAGACAGGAGGATGGCTTGAGCTCAGGAGTTCAGATCCTAACAACATAGTAATACCTTCGAAATGTAAGAAAAATTAACTGGGCACAACGGTGTGTCTCTGTAGTCCAACTACTCAGGAGGCTGAGGTGGGAGGATCGCTTGAGCCCAGGATTTTGCACTGCAGTGAGCTATGATCGTGCCACTGCACTCCAGCCAGGACAACAGAAATAAGACTTGGTCTTAAAACAAAATTCCTGCCCCAGTAGACTTGGCAAAGTCATCTCAACCCCCTTAGCCTCGATTTCCCTATATAAACAGGGCAGTGCATAATATACCCTTTACTGGTTTTCTGTTTCGTGTGTATGTATTTATTTATTTGTTTGTTTTAAAGTCCATCAACATTCTTTGTGCGAAATGTCTCAGCATAATATTGGCTGTGATCAGGCGGCGCTTGTAGCTCAATGGGTAGGGCACCAGCCACATACACCGAGGCTGGTGGGTTTGAGCCCAACCCTGTGCCAGCTAAAATCAACAATGACAACTGCAACAATGAAAAAAAATAGCTGGGCATTGTGGCAGGGGCCTGTAGTCCCAGCTACTTGGGAGGCTGAGGTAAGAGAATCGCTTAAGCCCAAGAGTTGGAGGTTGCTGTGAGCTGTGACGCCACAGCACTATACTAAGGGCGACATAGTGAGACTCTCTCTCTCTCTCTCTCTCTATATATATATATATATATAATATATGCCGTGATTGTCACAATTAAGAATATGCCGTGATTGTCACAATTAAGAAGGTGAGAAGAGAGCAGACAAGAGGCAGAGGGAGGTAAGTCTCCAAATGATAACAACTGGGAAAACCCATGTTCCCAGGCCCTGAAAACTGGTTATTCCTCCCACCAGTCCCAGACTCCCAGTCTCAGGCCCTGAGTCCCTGCTGCCCCACTGTCCTCTGACAATAGCTGACCTGCCTCCCAGCTTGATCAGAGGCTAAGATAATCAAGGCAAGCAGAATCAGGTGGAAAGCAGGGCTTGGCCAAAACACAGAGGCAACCCAAATGTGCACCACCAGATGAACAGATAAACAAAACTGTGCTCTAGCCATATGCTGGAGGGTTGCACAGCCTCCAGGAGGTTGTCTATAAGACAGAGGTTACTGACACATACTACAACACAGACGAGCCTTGGGATATTAGGCTAAGAGAAAGAAGCCACATACTATGTAAACTGTGGTCGCATTCAGATCATATATTAATACTATATCTTCCCATTCATACAAAATGTCCAGCATAGGCCAATCCCCAGAGACAGAAAGTGAACTAGCGGTTGCTTAGGCTAGGAGATGGGAGGATGGGAGGACATTGATAATTAAAGAGTACAGGGTTTCTCTCGTGGTGATGGAAATGCTCTAACATTGGAGTAGTGATGTTACATGCAACTGTGAATATACTAAAAGGTTTAAACCGTACAAATGAATGGATTGTAGGGTATGTGAATTATAGCTCAATTGAGCTATTTTTTAAAAAATATAGTTGGGGACAGGTGCAGGGAGTAGGCCTCCTGCTGGGGAAAGAAGAGCAGGGGCAGCCCAGTCTCTTCCTTATTCTCTCACCAGCTGTGCAGGGAAGACTGTCACCATACCCATTTTACAGAGTTGAAAGCTGAGGTCCCGAATATGGCACTTGAGGTCATGCAGCTGGAAAGCTGGAACTTGAAATGTGAGAGAAGGGCCCAGCCTTGGCCTGCCCACTGTGCCCCTCCTCGGGCTTCCCTGACACTTCAGGAATGCAAGGCTGGCATCCCCAACTGGCATGGGCCGTGCTATGATAGGCTGAAGGGTAGAGGGAGCAGCCACCGTACCAGCACCAGCCCCGGGCAGGTCCACACAAGTGTGGGCATCCCAGCTCTGCCCCTGCTGCTGGGTAACAGCTGCACCCCAGGCTAACCCAAGCATCTGGAAACACCTGCCCCACCAGATGGGAATCCCCTGGGTGTCCAAGGTGCCAGGTGGCTTTGGGGGTGGCATCTGGGAGTGGGGCAAAGGCATATGCACTCGTGTGGTCTGTGAGCATCAGGTGGGGAGGCTGTGCCAGCTGGGGGTGCCAATGTGTCTGGGTGTCCTGCTTGGGCCTCAAAAAGGCAAATAGAAGGACAGAAGTGGGTATCACAGGTGTGTGAGGGATGATCCCAGGGACATGGAGTATGAAACTATGGGATACCCGGGAGACATAGGCAGGGTGCCCTGAGCAGAGGGAACAGTGAACCAGTAAGAACTGGGTGTGAGTGTCAGTAGGGTAGGGTGTGCACACTCCCTAGTGTCCCCTCCTCCTATATGGCTGTCACCCCTTTATTTTTCTCTTCCCATTGACTCCCCATCAGGACATGAATGTACAGAGGACAGACAACCCACTAAGCCTACCTGCCACTTCTTACAAACTGTTTTGCGTCGGAGAGCACTCACCCCTGAGCCTCGCTTTACACGTCTGTGTAGCAGGGATAAAAGACCTTAGGAGGTTGCTGGGCGACATCAGAAAGAGTAAATGGCAAAATACAGGTGAAGAATTCAGGGGCCAAATGCGTGAATAAATGAATGACCGAATGAATGAATGAATGAATGAACAGCAGGGCTGATCAGAGTCACTCCTCCTTCCTCAATGGTGGCCCAGCCACTGCCCTCCAGCCACGGCCCCAGAAAGTTCCAGGCTCTAGGCAGCTCTGGGAAGTAGGAGACATCTGGGGTCAGGACCCACCCTCCTGGGCAGGCAAGGGCGAGCCACCGGGATCCTGGGGAGCAACGCCCAGAACTCCAGGTGCTCTGCCCCTATGGGGACAGGTGGAGATGGGAGGACAGGGTGTGGGCTCATTACCGACATGTATTCATTCAGCAAACCCCTTCCAGGCACTAACTCTGTGCCAGGGCCTGTGCCAGGCACTAGGGATGCCAAAACCAACAGGGCTCCCGCCCCTGCCCTCGAGGCATCTGGCAAGGGAGAAGGTTTTAATCCAGGTAGTGTGTGCAGTGATGGAATCACAGAAACCCAGAAGGAGCGACAGGGAATGACAGCCCCTTAGCCAGCCTGGGAAGCCCAGCAAAGGGTTCTGGAGCAGTGGGTCTGAAGATACGACTCCTGAGCAGCAGTGAGCAGGTGTTCCAGGCAGAGGGAACAGCTTGAACAAAGGCCCTGTGCTGTGGGAACGATCCTCTTGGGGTGAGGGAGGATGGAGACAGCACTGGAAAGGCCTTGGGCTCCAGCAGCAGGTCCAACATACAAGGTGCACGCCTCAGGCTCAGTCCCACCCATGAGATCAGATATTACTAACAATTGTCACCCTCACCCATCCTGACGGAGGTCTCATGATTTGTGAAGTGCTTTCACATCCAAGATCTTACTTGGTCCTTGTCGCAATCCTCCACAGAAGTGGGATAAAAAGCTCGCTTATCCCTTTTTACTTTGGCCATCAGGAAACTCAAAGGCTACATTTCACACTTGGCATCCCAGAAACCTCTTCTCTTTCTACCTTCTTTTCTCTCTCCTTCCCCTCTTTTACTTTGATTGTGTCCCTTCGATTGGGGAAGTAAGGGTATGAGGAAGGGGCAGATCAATCGCCACCTGGTGATATATTTTCCTAGGGTATGGGAAGGATGTGTGCGTGCTCCAGTGCATATATGATTCATAAGAGCACGTGTGTGCAAGAGTCCATGTGGAATGGTGGGGGGATGTGCTCCAGTAGCCGGACAACTGCGTACAGCCTGGAACTGCACACATGTGAGAGTACAGGTGTGCAATGGCCTCTGTGGGCCTGGCAATACACCCGGACCCAGCCAGGCCCCCAATTCCACCATGCTCTCTCCCATCATCCCTTCCAGCAGACTCTCCTCCCAATCTCTGCTTGGCACACTGCCAGCTCCCAAGAAAACTGAGGCCCAGAGGAGGATAGCACCTGCCCCAAATCCCTCAGCATGGCCAGAATCTGGGTCTCTCAAGCCCTAATTTAGACACATGCCACCTTCACTCCAGCACTAGCCCTCCCCTGCTGTGTGACCAGGGCCATGTCACTCACCCTCTCTGGGCTTCTGTTATAAGCTGGCTTCCACACCCATAGGCAGCTATTTGAAGAGCTTAGAGAGGCTGGTTAATGCTGGTTGATGTTAAGCAATGAAGATCTCCCTCCCTGTATTTCTCCTTTGAAAGGAAACAACTTTCAGCCCCGTTGGCTGTGAGGAAGGTCTCCAAGATTCAGTGCAGGAAGAGCCCTGACTATGGGCCCACATGACTGTGCCTCGGTTGCCTCACATGCCAGATGGGAGGGAGGAAGCCCTCTATGGCCACACACTCCCCTTCTTGAACTTTCTACAGATGACCCTCATTCCATCCTCCTCCCAGCAATGGAGGTGCTATCCATATGCTCATTTTACAGATGAGGATACCGAAGCCCCGGCCGGTCTGGGAGAACACACAGCCCAAGTTCTTAGCCACTACCCCGCACCACCTCTCAGAGTGGAAAGTCTCCTGCACACAGCAGGGGCTTCCCAAGGGTCAGACCCCTCTGGGCCCCCCATGCCCCAGAAGGGGCAGATCAATTGCCACCTGGTAACATATTTTCAGGAGAGGCCCAGACCCCAACCTGGGAGATGTAGGGCCGGGCACAGCACTAGCAGGGTCCCACTGGGGCTGTATCAGCCACGTGTGGTCAAAACAATTAATGACACAGCCTAATGGGAGAAAGTGCCAAAAATACATGTATTTACAAACCAGCTACTGCCCAGCCAAGCTGCAGTCCAGGGTGGTTGTGAAACAAGGCCTGGCAGGTAGGCCCCAGAGGCGGCTCCCAGGCCAGTGCTGGATCCCAGATTGGCACCATCTGAGCCAAGGACACCAACGGCCTATTAGGGATATTGCAAGCAGGCAGGTGACACTCAGAGGGCAGCTTGCACAGGGACGCCATGCAGAGTCAGCCTCATACTCTCTCGGCCCTTGCCCCCAGCCTCCCAGCTGCAAAATCAGAGACAGGGCTGGGTCTGAGGGAGCCCCTGTGAGGCTAATTCTGTCTCCTCCTCTCCCAAGGTCACATCCAGCCTTGAAAGGGAAGGAAAAGACAAGGGAAAGATCAGGACTTAAAACGCCCCAACCACACCCTCACCTAGACACTCTCACACCACAAACACTCCTAATCATACCTCCCCATACCAGGAACACCCCCCACATACACCCTTACCCTCCCACACCAGGAACAACTCTGAGTTTTACTCATTATATGAGTTTGAGAAAATAACTTCACTTCCGTCGTGCCTCAGTTTTTACCACTGTAAAATGGGATAATAACAGTGCCACCCTAGCAGGGCTGTTGCGAAGAGAGACGACATGAGGGTGTAGAGCAGCGGTTCTCAACCTGTGGGTCACGACCCACAGGAACTGTATGAAAGGGCCACAGCATTAGGAAGGTTGAGAACCACTGGTGTAGAGTATGCCATCCGTACAGCCCAGCACAAGGCGTGGTGGGCTGGAAATGCTTAACAATAGGCTCTAGGGGTTGGGAGTGGGGGAGGGTCCTGGTTTTGTAGCACTGGCCAATTTTCATGGTGTAAATACACTCACCATGACTAAGTTCAAGCTACCAACGTGAACACAAAGTTGGGAAGAAGTGAGAAGTAGCGCACCAGTCTATATGGCATTTCCAACACAGAATGGAAGTAAACAGCTTTAGAATAGATAATATTGTATTGCCTATTAGCCACTACAGATAATAGTACAATTATTAGGGAGTAATGAACTTTGAGTATTTATTACCCCTCTGGTTGTAATATGATTTGTTTAATTGTACATTTATCTAATTTTACTTTGAGTGATGGCTGTGCCTAACCATCAGCTTGCAAATTCCTGAGGATTTAACAATCAGCTCCTGCAAGCCAGCACAAGCCAGCTCCCGCTCGCCTCTGATTTTACTGTTCATATCGTATCACACCTCTTTGCTTTGGCATAAGCCATTTATTCTGCTTGGAATACCCTTTCCAGCACACCGTTCTCTCAGCAAACTTCCCCTGTTTCTAATTCTTTTTTTTTTCTTCTAAAAATACAATTTCAGTTGGGACAATAGCCTGGGGTATGGGATAATGTGATTTTTAAAATCCCTTCTCTGTGAAGAAACCACATAAGATTCATTAGAATCTCACTGAACTCTATGACTCTATGAGACAGATGTTTGTGGCCCATTTTTCAGATGAGGAAACTGACGCTTGGCAAGATCTGTCAGCTGAATGGTAGCCTTGGTGGGTGGGTCAGACTGTGCCAGGCATTGCCATCCATAGAGACAGGTGGGCAGGTGCCTTCCCAACATGGTTTGGAGAGCATTTCAGTCGCCCACTGGCGTTTCCTCCTCCTAAGGCTTTGACCCAAGCACTTAGTGCTTCATCCCTTAGGGTTAAACATTGCCTAGGAGGTGGCCCCTGGGATTGGCCAGGCAGAAACTGGATGGGCTGAAGGAGCTAGTGGCTCCCTGGGACCCACTACCAACATGTGGGGCGCAGAAAAGAAGGGGAGGGCTGTGCACAGGGAGGTACTGACCGCCTGCTGGCCTGGGGGAGAAGCTTCTAGAGGAATGTAAGCTATGAGGTGGGAGGGGGCAGGCAGGCCCGGACAGTCACAGCACGGCCCCCTGGGGAAAGTGGTGGGGGAAGGGGAGCATAAGCCAGAGAAGACCCTGGCAGGGCCCTTGGCCTTGGTGTCTGCCCCAGACAAAGCAATCCTAGACTCATCCATCAGAGGGGCTGAGAATCCTAGTTGGGGAGAGGGCACCCAGTGGGGCCACCCAGTGGGGCCACGGCTGCCTGGTAAGGGTGGCTCTACCCTCCAAGGGCCCTGCTGAGGCAGGAAGGTGGCACAGGGAAGCCAGTGGGGTGTGGCAGACAGAACTGGGTTCCCACCCAGCCCAACCACTTCCTGGATGTGTGAACTGGAGCATGGTACCTCCTGGCCTGAGCCTCAGTTTCCCTTCCTATAACCCTACCTCTCAGAGCCATAATGAGACACATAGGTAGTAGCCAAAATGTCTAGCCCACAATAAGCAGAGTCACAGCCAGTATCTACAGGGTGCTTCCCTCTGAGCTCTGTGCCATGAGCTATTACAGGGCCCCAGCCTTCAGCTTCACAACAGCCCTAAGAAGGTGATATCCCAACACTGCCTTGGACAAGAGCAAAACCGAGGCACAGAGGGTGAGGGGTATTCCCAAGGTCACACAGCCCCGCAGCTAGGAAGCCAAAAGTCTGGCCTTGACCCATGCTGGGGAAACATGAGCCCAGACATCCTGGAGCAGAGGGGCAGGGGGATGCTGGCCATAGGAGCCAGCCTGCCCCTCCACCACCAGACACAAGCAGCCTCTTCAGAGAAAGGTGACTGGACCTCCAGAGCCTAGGACTGTGCCTAGTACCCAGGGACCCTGGGAGGTGATGGATGAATGGATGGACTTGGATTCTGAATACTTCTGTGGCGGCAGCTGTCAGTGCCCCACCCACACTCACCATCCTACAATCTTCTCACCACATGTCCCTGTGACTCTCTGCCACTCAAGCAAGGCTAGAAGTGCCTAGAACACCTTCAGCCCAACACAGATGGGAGCTGGAGGACACATACCCCAGCTGCCCCCCCAAAACCCAAGAGCAACAGTGTGTGTCACATTCTGTGCACTTTCCTGGAGGCTTCCCCTGGGACTGAGCCCAGTGCACACCCCTGACAGCTTCTTTCCCTTTCCATCTCTCTACCCGACTCGCCTACTTGGACCTCTAGAAATCACCTCCCAGGTAAACTGTTTTCACTCCAATTCTTGACTCAAGGTTTGCTTTGGGACAGAGTGGACCCAACTAAAGACAATCCCTGTGGTTTGCCTGTTCTAGGACCTTGGACAAGTCATTCAAGTTCCTATACCTCAGTTTCCTCATCTGTGAAATGGGGACAATTATCTAACATTCACAACAGACCCTTGTATTTGGCCCTGGGTAGGGTCTACCATGTGCCCCACTTCACTGGGGACTAGGGGCACAGGGAACAGCCACAGTCCCTGCCCTGGAGGAACCCACTAAAGTCGATGGAGCGGGTACAAGAACAGGCCACGGGGCTGGAAGAACTAGAGTCAATCCTAGCTCTACTTATCCTCACTGGGTGCTCCTGCATAGGCTACACAATTGCTGTATGCCTCTGTTTACATTTGTGTAGTACAAGAACCCACTTCACAGGGCTCCTGTGAAGAGAGAGAGAATGCAGCAGAAGTGTCCTGCACAGGGCCTGAACTGCAGTGTGTGACAAAGGGAAGGCAGTGCCATTGTCATGGTAGTTAAGAAGAAAAGGTATAAAGTAAAGCAAAATGTGAGATTGTGTAACTGACAGTACAGTTGTGAAATAGAAAGAGGGAGTGGGTGCCTTAGCAGTTCAAAGAAGAGACTCATCAGGTGACCCAAGAATGAGCTGAGATGAGGAAAGCCTCATGCAGGAAAAGAATCCTTGCTGGCCTTGAATTTCACTCTTAATTATAGATTGAAATTCCCAGCACCTGAAATTTTACTCTTAGACATGCATTCCTTTTGCTGAGACATTGTCCTCTCAGGCCTTGAGCTATAGACCCTGTCCCCACCCTACAACTTATGATCCCATCACTTTCCCAGCAGGCCTCACAGATTCTGTGGTTTCACTGGGCTGTTCCCTCTGCAGGTCCACCTGTGCGTGCCTGACCCCGCCCCCCCGGAGATGAGGGAGGCCTCTCTGAGTTCCACTCATGATGACCCTCTCTGGCCTGGCCAGCATGGTATGAATGGGCAGAGGGGGCTGGACCAGCTGTATCACGTGTCTCACAGGGCTTGGTAAAAATACAGGGTCCCAGGCCCTGCTCTCTCAGATTCTGCTTCCGTAAATCTGGGGTGGGGCCCAGCCAGGTTCGACAGCCACTTATTTGGTCCATCTTATACCCTATATTACATACAAGGAAACTGAGGTCCAAAGAGCTGACAGCCCATATCAGCGGTACTAATTCTCCAGCCTCGTGTTCACCGAGACTTCCTCTTCCCCTCTGGACAGCACCTGCCTAGTGGGGGCATCAGCCAGCCCCCCTTGCCCAATCTATGGGGACACAGAGCTGTCGCAGGGCCGCCAGGTGTGCAGCCCCAAAATGCCTCTCAGAGGCTCTGCCAGCATTTGGCAGGTGGCAGGGCCTAGGTGCAGGGGAGGACAGGGCCCAGCCTTGAGTATTTAAATATTTGCTTTCTTACAGAATGACATTCTTTGGAATATTAGCCAATTTGTATAGAATTAGTCAGAGCCTGGCCCCCTGGCTGCCACAGGAGGATTCCAGGCAGGAGGAATGTACCTGCAGCCTCGCCTGATGCAGACGCTCCAGCAAGTCCTGGCACAGGATCTGCCCACCTGCCCGGGCCTGGGAGGGGAAGGAGGTGACAGCTGGGCAGGCAGGGATCTCAGACACTCCTGGGCAACCTGTGCCCTACACAAATCCTGAGATGCAGCCACCATAAAACTTTTCGGGAGCAGCAGAGCTGGGGCCACTCACTTTTCTGTCACCTATGTGCACACTCACACACACATCCTGCTGAGTAAGCTCAGGGCCCTAGTCCCTCCCCAGGAAGCACCAGGAAGGGCCACAGGAAAAGCTGTTGTGCCCCCTGCCAGAGTTCCAGAAAAGGCCCTGGAATTTATACAAGAGCTAAGTTCAAACCCCAACATTACCTCTTAACTTAGTGTGTGACCTTGAACAGACGCTTTACCGCTCTGACCTTCACTTTTCTCATCTGTAAAATGGGAATAATAGAAGTGCTCACCTGCAGTCATGTGTATGAATGTGCTTTGGGACACACCCTGGGAGTCAAAGCAGTACTACCTAAGATTTGGCAGACAAGCATGCTCCCTCCATCTATAATACATGTATTTACGTTGATTCAGTTAGCAAACACTTAGTGAACACCCATGGGGTGACTTTGAAGGCATTAGTCCCACTTCCTGAGCCTTAGGATCCTCACTTATAAAATGAGCAGGTTAGAGCACAGTCTCTGACATCCCTGCTGTAACTTCCATGTTACACATCCACAATGATCACTCAGGCAAAATTCTCTCACTACCAAGAGGAAGGTGAAAATAAAGGAGTTCATGAGAGGACAATGTCTAAGCAAAAGGAATGCATATCTAAGAGTAAAATTTCAGGGTCTGGGAGTTTCAGTGTATGACTAAGAGTGAAATTCAAGGCCAGCAAGGGTTCCTTTCCTGCATGCCTTTCCTCTATCACAGAAGCCACCGTTACTGAATGGGCTAAATTACCACTTACAGGCTATGTGGGCTTGGTCAAGTTGTTAACTTTTACCCCGTTAGTGTTCTCATCTGTAAAAATGGGGTGACAATATTGGTTTCACGGGGTAGTTTTAAGTGTTAGGGGAGATAATATATGTGATCCACAAGTTGAGCAGAATCACTTCCTTCCAAGTTTTTTCCCTGTTCTTCCTCAAGTAACTCTTTCCTTCCTTAGTCACTCATTCACCACTCAGCACATGTGCGCTGAGAACCCACTAAGCCCTGGGCATTTCCCTAAGGCAGGAGAGTGCCCAGGAGACAGCAGATGAGGCTCCTGCTCTTAAGGGTCTCATCTTCCAGTCGGAGGAGACAAGGAAAGGCAACAAATAAGACCAAGGCACAGGGCAACCTGACAGTGGGGGGACCTCGAAGAAGGTCCCTCGTGGGAAGCCATGTTTGAGCAGAAACCTCAGTTACAAGTAAGAGTAGCCTCAAGAGGATCAGGTGAGAGACGCTCTAAGCAGAGGGAAAGTCCATGCAAAGGTTATGCAGCAGTATTAAAAAAAATGGAGACTTTACATCCTTCGTATTAACCTGGATGGAAGTGGAAGACATTATTCTTAGTAAAGCATCACAAGAATGGAGAAGCATGAATCCTATGTACTCAATTTCGATATGAGGACAATTAATGACAATTAAAGTCATGGTGGGGGAAGGAAAAGCAGAGAGAGGGAAGGAGGGAGAGGGATGGGGCCTTGGTGTGTGCCACACCTTCTGGGGGCAAGACATGATTGCAAGAGGGACTTTACCTAACAAATGCAATCAGTGTAACCTGGCTTATTGTACCCTCAATGAACCCCCAATTAAAAAAAAAAAAAAAGGTTCTGCAGCAGGGACCAGCTTGGTAGGTTTTAGGGACAAAACTTGTCAAGTGAGCAATGAGGTTAAGAAGGAAGCTCACACCATTTTATTACCCCCAGGTAGGTCTTCATTCTTTCTGGCATCCCCATCACCCATTTCCTGGATGGCACGAGACCCAGGACCCAGAGGGCAGAGATCTCAGGCTCCTTCAAAGAAGCAGGTCAGACACTTGGATCCTCCCACAGCCATGTCAATTTTTCCTGAATTTGTGAAACCCATTGAGTCTTTTTTTCCAAGGGTGAGGGGCACCACGCTGGGGTGGGAGGAGACCCTGAGGAGTTCCCTCCTAGGAGCGGGGATGCCATGGGCAGGAATGTGGGCCCCTTTGGGAGCCTTTCAGGCCAAAGTCAGATCTTGAAAAGGCTCAGCCCCACGGGTGGGGATTAGACTGGCTGCAGGGAACCACTGGGATTATGGCAAATCCCTGCAGCACAAAGCCAGGCAGGGCCCCACCGCCCTCACTGCCACCCCAGAAAGCCCCCCAGCTGACCTCAACCCCCGTTGGAAGCTGAGCCTTTGTCCTTTCCTGTCCATCAGCTCAGAGGGCTGTGGAGGTGAGACCTTGGGCCAAAGCTTTAGGGAGTGGGAGGTCCCAAATCGACCACCACCCTAACCCTTTTTTTTCCCACCTCATGACCCAAGTGCTAGCTACCCCTCCCCACCTCCAGTCTGCTCAGAGGTTTCCAGAACCTCCAAATCAATGCCCACCCTATAACCAGATGTGATTCCCGATTTGCCCAGTTCACCCTGTATGCACCCTATTCCAAACTGGTAGCATTTAAAAAAACATTTTATTAAGGTCTAACACACAAAATGGGGAGAAGTCATAAATCTTCAGCTCAAGAAGACCCTTCAGACCCCTCCTGGTCACTCCACCCACCCCTGCCCAAGGGTAACCCCTATCCTGACTTCTATCACCATGCATTTGTCCTGCTCGTCTTTGTACTTCATGTGAATGGAGTCGCACAGTACATGCTGTGTGGGCCAGCCTCTTTCTGCCAACAGGTTTGGGAGGTTCATCTCCCTCGTTGCCTGTAGTGAGAGTTCATTCCTTCTCATTGCTGTGGAGTATGGAAACCTGCAACTACACCATTATCTACTGTTGATGGTCATTTGAGCCATTTCCACGAAAACAAGTGTGTTAGTTATCTACTGCCGCATAACCAATTATCCCAAAATTTAGCGGTTCAAAACAACAATAAACATTTATTATTTCATCATTTCTAATGGGTTAGGAATTCGCAAGCAACTTAGTGTAAGTGGCTTTGGCTCTGGGTCTCTCAGGGGACTGCAATCTAGATGTCAGGTCAGATGGCAGTCGGTGGAAGGCTTGACCAAGGCAGGGAGATCTGCTTCCAGGATGGCTCTCTCCCATGGCTGTCAGCAGGAGGCATCAATTTCCCACCAGATGAGCCTCTCCATAAGACTGCTTGAGCATCCTCACAACATGGTGGCTGGCTTCCCCCAAAGTGAGTGATGCAAAAGAGAACAGGGAGGAAGTTGCAACAGCTTTTGTGACCTACTCTCAGAAATCACACACATCTGCCATGAGAAGCGAGTCACTGTACCCACACTCAAGGGAAGGAGAATTATACCACCTCTTGAAAGGAGGAATACCAATGAATGTGATGGCTCATGCTTATCATCCTAGCACTTTGGGAGGCCAAGGTAGGAGGATCACTTGAGGTCAGGAGTTCAAGACCAGCCTGAGCAATATAGCAAGACCCCATCTCTACAAAGAAAAAAAATTTTTTTAAATATTAGCCAGGCATGGTGGTGCAAGCCTGGACACCTAACTACTCAGGAGACTGAGGCAGAAGGATCACTTAAGCCCAAGAGTTTAAAGTTGCAGTCAGCTACAATGGCATCATTGCATGCTAGCCTGAGCAACAGAGCCAGTTGCTGTCTCAAAAACAAACAAACAAGGAACAACTCCTTTTTACGTCAAGTTCGATGTCCTCAGTTCTGAGGAATGAGGCCAATATTTCCTCCCAAAGCTCAATCAGCAGCTCCATCAATGCAGTGGGTAAGGGTGTCCCTCTGTATGACAGCCCCAGGTTCGTGCCTTGGCTTGGCCAAGAGCCTCTCTGAGCCCCATGTTCTTGCTGTGAAAAACAGGGATAATGATGGTGCCCAGGTGGGCAACCCTGAGGACTGAATTCCCCCTGAGAAGTCCCTTATCCCAGAACTCCATTTCCTGATGGCACTCATTTTATCATCTTTAGTGTGAAGTCAAGTCAAAGGCTTGAAGATTCAAAATAAAGGAGACAAATCTTTGTATAGAAACTCCGCTGTCTTTCTTGCCTCCTCAGTAGCAATGTGGCCTCAGGTACCCAGCGTCCTCTCCCATCACTGTGCTTCCAGCTGACTCCCCTGCTGTGGAACTGAGACCCCAGCCACATGGGGCACAAACGCCCCTTGGATGCTGCTGATGCCCAGATGCCAGCTGTGCCATCCACCGCCCACTTCCTCCTCTCAAGCAAACACGCATGGAGCACCCGTGCCAGGCACTATGGAGCTGCCACCAATACATAGCAGAGTGGAAACGGCTTCCACCCCCCAGGGCTGACCTGTCACAGAGAAGGCAAACTGTAAACACCCCAAGCACCTGGCTCCTAGTCCTCCAAGGTAGAGGTGGGGACGGGTAACTCCCTAGAGCTGGGAGGGGACCAGGAACCTGGCACCAAAAAGCAGCAGCAAGAGTCAGCATAGTGCTGCCTGGGGCTGGAGAGGTGCAGGGCCCAGACCCAGGGCAGACGGGTTGGTGCTTGGGCATACGCTTGAGAGCAGAGGAGTCTAAAGACAAGTTTTACGCCAAGAAACAGCAGGGCCAATTGTTGCTTTTAAATATGCAAGGAACACATACTTCAGCGTGTCCTCTTGTTCCCCTCAAAGTGCCGACCATTCCTACCTGGCCAAGGAGCCATCCATGCCAAAGAAACCTGTCTCTTGACCATTTCCTATCTGTGTGACCTAAGCCAGGTTGTCTGCCCACTCTGTGCCTCAATTTCCCCAGGGTTTCCTAGTGGAACTGATGGGGTAGGGGGACAGAAGCTGAGCTCATGCAGGCACATGGCCCACATCACAGACAACAGGTCTCACAGTGTCCCCACCCCAGCTTGTCCCCTCCGTCCCCTTCTCAGAGGCTTCGGGGACATCACACGAGCTCTTCCTCCCCACCCTGCCAGCACCGTGGCAGGAAGGCTCCTGCACGTGCCTTCACCCTCCACCCTGTTTGCTCCTCCTTTCCACCCTTCCGCTCCACCCAACCCCCAGGGACTGACCGTGACAGGCTAGGGCATAAATCTAACCACTTTGATCCCAAACCCATCTGCCAGGCTGGGAAGGGAGATCATTGCTGCAGGCTGAGTCCCCACACTGGCCCACTTACTATTGCTGTCACATTTTAGGGCCCCCGGTTGTCAGTGGCCACTGTGCCAGGCACCCGACCTGGGCGATCACCTTGAATCCCACATTAACCTGGAGACAACAATATTATTCAACTCCATCTGCCAGGCGAAGAAACTGAGGCTCAGTCGGGTTTGCTCAAGGTCACATAACAGGACTGAAGCCCAGGATCATCCCTTTCAGAGAACCAATCAATCCCTTTCTCACGGGTGTTCATTCATGCCGCCGCACACATTACCACCACCACTCTTCAGCAGGCTGCTCTTCTCCCCACCACTTCCTGTGCGTCTGAAACTGCGCTAAGAGGCTCATGTGAACAGTCTTGGTCAATCCTCAGGCAAACCTATTTTGTAGATGGAGAAGATAAGGCCCTGAGAGGTGGAGTCAGGTGCCCCAGGTCACTCAGAGCTGGGGTTTGAATCCAGAGTCTTCTGCGGGTGCTGGGAGACAGCTTGTGAAGGACTGGTTCCCGTAGCCCATGCGACACAGCCAGACCTCCAGAGTTGTGCCACCAGGAGCTCCAAGACTGTGGGTCCACCATTACCTCTCCTCCAAGTCTGATGTGACTTACTTGGGACCCCCGCCCCCAGGACCTGGTTGACCCTACCTCGCCCTACCTGGCCTCCGGGGCTCTCTCTGACCACGAGGCCCCCACCCTCAGGTTCCTGGGCCCCAGGCTCTTCTTTTCTTCTTTTACTTTGAGCTGAGCAGGTTAAAAACATGCCAAAAATGAGCCCCCTCTCGCTTTGGTGCACTCACATAATGTGCGGCAAGGAGGGCTGCATTAATCGCTCGGGACCCACATTTTTCAGTGACATTAATCTCTAGCCGGAAAAGCCTCTCTGGACGGTTCTTTTCAGTCTGAAGGCACTTAACGTTGGCCAGGGGAGCAGAGGGGCCCGCCTGGAATTCCTCTCTAACTCCCAAACACCACACCCACCAACCCAGCCCAGCCAGCTCCCCTGGCTCTGGTGGGGTGGAAGAGATGCCTGCAGGGGATGTGGGGGAGGCAGGGGGCGTGTGTGCTGGTGAGTGACCCAGGGGTGTGCCGTGGTGGGTGTGCACGAAGGTGAGAAAGGCTGGGTTTCAGCTATTGCTTATTCCTGTGAGCACAGTGGCCGAGTTCACACCCTCTGCTCAAAAAATGTGCACTCAGGACGTGCACACCAGTGTCTCTGAGACACCTACACATGTGCATGGGCATGTCCTGGTGTGTGTTTGTAACTGAAAGTGTGCAACCGTGTGAGAATGTGTGTGCAGAAGAAACTGTGACTATGGCCTGGAGTAGAGCTGGGGGTGCCACACTTCAGGTGTATGTGTGATTTTGGTGTGTAGTGCATACCTTGTTTGAGCAAGATGGTGCTAGAATGTGCTCACTGGAGCACTGGACCAGGGCTCAGGAGCGGCTGAGTGCCTGCTTGACTCTGTCAGGTGTGGGGGAGGCAGTGATCAGGCCGGGGGTAAGTCAGAGGATTTGATGCCGCTCCCACGTGCACACAATGTGTTTTGACATTGGTAAACACAAACTACAGGCTGGCCAATGCAATGGCAACAGGGGGGCCTGGGGGGGAAAGGTGTGAAGTGCTGGAGCCTGTGTGAACCTGCTCACAGGAGGCCAAGACAGCTTCTCAACTCCACCTTTAGCAACTTCACATTGGTGGCTTGAAATTGACCATTGTGGGAGTATTTACCCCTTGGGAATCAGTAAATGCCAAATCAGGGCTTTCTTTTTCCAGGGGGCTTATTGTTAAACATTTACCAGCACCTCACTGAGGGAGACATAGTCCATCCTCTATCCATTAATAGCTGGATCCCACACGCCCTGATTGTTCACACATGAGTATCTGTGTGTGTGTGTGTGTCTGTGCACCTCCAAGTAGCTCCAATATAATGTGGGAACAGCACGCAAGATTAGAACACAGATTCATAGTAGAAGGACAGGAGAGGGAGATTGAAGAAGCTTAAAGGCAATGGTTTTGCAACGCTCCAAGGATGTCTTTCTTTCTATCCCAAGGGCTATTTATGAAATTCTCTAAAAATAAAGCAACCACCAAAGAAAAAAACTTAAACTCACATTAAGATTACCTTGATCCTTTCTCACCACTGAGCACTGTCAAACAAAGCTGAAGAAGCAGGCTCCCAACCACAGAGAGGCAGGGACACTCTGGGTCAGGCAGGCGAGGACAAGGGGGGTAGGGGCAGTCATCCAAGGGGGAAAGGTGCCAGGAGGTTGGAAAGGAGAAAGCCGCAGCTCCCAATCCTGCTCTTCTGCCAGGTAGCTGTGTGTCCTTGAACAAGTGGCTTAACCTCTCTGAGTCTCAGTCTACTTGCTGCAAAATAAGAATCATAATACCGTCTTCCTAGGATTTTGCTATGTGGATTAAATGTGTGACAATGGAACATAAAAACTAAGGGAACAGGAGAGCAGTGTTTTCATTTTTGTTGCTGTTAAAAAGGCCAGAATACAAAAGAAGGGGATTCAGAGAGACTGTTGTCTGTAGCAGGAGCACTGGACTAGGAGCCCCAGACTGAGAGAGCAGGAGAGGACTTAGCAGGCGACCAGGTCTCCAGCTCTGAGTGGGACAGCTTTTCCTGTCCCAGCCTCAGTTTACCCTTCTATATACAGCAGATAATCCTATCAGCCTCCCGGGGCTCCAGGGAGAAGCAGAGACCACAACCATGTCTGGGCCAGAGATGAGATGTTCTTCACTAAAGGGGCTGGGGTACAAATAGCCATCATCACCATCACCACTGCTGAACATTTGTGCACCAGCCTGTCTGTGCTAAGCATACCATGACTCTAATTCATGTAATTCTCTGCACAATCATAGCTATCTATTATCAGCCCCAGCCTACAGATGTAGACTGATGCTCGGAAGGGTCAAAAGACTTGCTAAAAAGTGATGAGCCCAGATCTGTGTGATACCCAGACCAGAAAGATCAGCCATTACCCCATGGGAGTCCTAGAGGCCAGGGCAGAAGGACTCTGGACAGCTTCTAGACCACCGGCCTACGTGGGCACAGAGCAGGTAGGGAGGAAAAGTGTTTCACAGATGAAACAGCAAGTGCAAAGGCCCAAGGGCAGGAGGGAAAGGCAGAAAGTGAGCAGGAAACTGGCTAGAGAGGTGGCAGCAACCGAATTCTGGAAGCCGCACAAACTGTCAGGGAGGTTGGACTTTTGCCCAGGAACCACAGATACTTATTGACAAATGTTAAGAGGGAACTGGGATATAACCATGGCCAAACCACTCTGGCTGGTAGGTGAAGGGTGGATTGGAGGGGAGACAAGCCTGGAGGCAGAGGGACCTGTTGGGAAGTGACTGCATTGTCCTGGGGATGCAGAGAAACAAACAATCCAAGGGATACTCAGGAGACATCTGCCTTACCATCCTGGGTGTTAGATGCCTTGTAGGTTTGAGACAGAGGAACCGAGGTTGAGACCCCAGTTTTCAACCATGAGTGGGGGTGCTTAGGTGGATGGTGGTGGCTCTAAGATGGGGGCCCAGGAGGAGAAGAAGTTAAGAAGTCAAGTTCAGCCAGGATCTGCCCAGTCAGTGATGCCCGTTGGGGCCCTGCAGTGATGTGGGGCTGGAGTGATGCAGTCGGGATAGGGTCTGCCGTTCAGGAGGCAGGACTAGAGGTGCAGGGGATTCCCAGGGGATATGGAACAAAGGATGCACTCAGCTAGGCAGAGTGGGAAGGACAAGGAGGGCCGGGTGACAAAGCCCTGAGAACAGCACTTAAGGCCAGGGCTGAGGAGGGCGCCTCCGCCAGCCCAGCACCCCCACCTGCCGGACACCAGCATTTCAGAGGGGTTTACTTTGATCAGCTAGTCTCTCCCAGCACCTTTCTGAAGCCAGGATTGGCCTCCCTCTGGAGAAGGGGAAGTGGAGGGCTTGCGAGGTTAAGCCACTTGACCAGGGACACTGTACTAGTGAGTGATAGCACGGGGTCCCAAATCCAGACGTTCTGGCTCCAGAGTCCAGGGCTCAGAGCTGGACTGGCTAGAAGGCTGCAAAGAGAACAGAGAAGGCAGAAGGGAAATGGGAGTGTGCAGGGTCACCCAAGCCAAAGGAGAAGGAGTTTTGAGAAAGCCAATGACCTTTAAGACCTGCAAGAGAAGTCCCTTTCTCCCCATTTTGCACAGGAGGACCCACAGATGCTGGGGAGTCAAGCATCACAAGACAAGTCCAGATCCAAAGCCAAGAAAATCTGCTGCCAGAACGCCCAGGAGAGGTTGTGGCACGGAGGACCCCAGACCTTCTCACCTTCCTGAAGCCCCAAAGCACTGGCTCAAGTCCTCTGGCCTCCTCTGACCTCGGTCACCACCCCAGCTGCCCAGTCACACTGCCCATGCCACGTGAACCACAACCAGGCAGCGCCCAGACTCTGGAGGCCTCTTTGGGAAGATCAGCCCCAGCCAACTCCCAAAGCTGAGCACCATGAAGCCAGGTGGCACTAGGCAGAGGCCACTGAGACCCCTGTCCCCTAGCAGCCCCACTCCCCTCTGCCGCCTCCATTGATCTCCCTGGCGGGATGACATCAAGGGATGTTTTTAATAAGAGGGCAGAGGCCTTGGGAGCTGACCGGGCAAGGCAGTGCCGGGCAATTAATCACCCAGTCGGGAAGCCACTGCCATGGGTAACCGGATCCCCGGAGGGCTGTTAGGCACACCCCGCCTTTCATCTCTGCCCGTGGCAGCTCTGCGTGGGCTCTCAGTGCATCTCCATTAACTCTGGGTCCCAGGGAACCAGGCAGATGTGCAGGGTGGGTGCATATCTGTAAACGGACCCGTCTAGAGCGTGCACAAATGCATATATTCAGGGATATTGATGCGTATGTGTGTGCAAAGGTATGTCTGTTGTCTCTATGTGCATGTGTGTGAGACAGATCAGAGCACTGGTTAAGAACACAGGCCTCAGCTCGGTGCCTGTGGCTCAAGCTGCTAAGGCGCCAGCCACATACACCTGAGCTGGCGGGTTCGAATCCAGCCCGGGCCCGCCAAACAACAATGACTGCTGCAACCAAAAAATAGCCAGGCATTGTGGTGGGCGCCTGTAGTCCCAGCTACTTGGGAGGCAGAGGCAGGAGAATCAGTTGAGCCCAGGAGTTGGAGGTTGCTGTCAGCTGTGATGCCACGACACTCTACCCAGGGCGACAGCTTGAGGCCCTGTCTCAAAAAAAAAAAGAATACAGGCTTCAGAATCAGATAGACCTGGGCTCAAGTTCAGGCCCTACCCCTTTCTTGCTGGGTCACCCTGAGCAAGTTACTTAACCTCTCTGAGCCTCTATTTCATCTGTAAACTGAGGATAGTAACAGTGGCAGTGGCTACTACATATTCTTGTGAGAATCGAGTGACACTATTCATATAGAAGTTCCTGGAACTTAGTATGTGTTTGATGAACATACATTCTTCTTATGACCCACGGATGGGTATATATGTGTGAGTATGTGTGGTCAGCAGAATTCTAAGAATGATCCCAAATAACCCTTGTATAACCTCCTCCCCTTTAAGTGTGGGTGGAGCCTGTGAATATGATCTGATATCACTGCCATGATCATATTCCATCATATGGCAGGAGGGAGATTATCCAAGTCGGCCAAGTCTAATTACATGAGCCCTTTAAAAGCCAAGCTTTCTCCAGTCACTGAGCAGAAGTTGGAAAGACTCAAACCATAGGTGGGCTGACATGAGGGAGGAACCTTTGCCATTGCTGAGATGGGGGCATGAGCGGCCCCTGGGAGTTGAGAGTGACCACACCGACAGCCAGCAAGAAGAAGGGACCTTCGTCCTACTGTTGCAAAGCACTAAATTTGCCCACCATCTTGAATGAGCTTGGGAGTGGAGCCTCCTTAGAGCCTCAAGCTCAGTGTTTTTCAACCTTTTTTTAATCTCACAGCACACTTGAACCTAGAGTTAAACTTCTATGTTGATAAAAAAAAAAAAATATATATATATATATATACATACTGTGCTTTACACTTCTTTCAAAAATAATTTGTTTAATGATCTTTAAAAATTTTTTGCAGCAGACCTAAGACTCTCACAGCACAGTGTTTGAAAATCACTGCTCTAGCTAAAAGTGCAGCCCAGCTGACGCCTGGCTTTCAGCCTGTGAGACTTGAGCAGAAAACTCAGTTGAGCTTGCCCCATGTCTAACTTCTCAGGTTAAGGAGTCACTAGTGAGATTTTGCCAGGGCCCTGGTAACTTACAGTGACCAGGTATCTGATCTGATCTGGGCTCTGGGCAACATCTACTCTAACCTCCACTTCCAAACTGTCTTGAAAAGAGGGGACAAAAAGTGTGGTCTGGAACAGGCAGAGAGGTCCCCTGGGACAGCCTGCTGGGGTCTGCTGGGGGACTCTAGCAAGTCACCTACTCACTCTGAACCTCACCTGAGCTTCACAGCACCATCTTTGTCACAGGCTAAGTAGAGCAAACAAACAGTATGAAAGTACTGTGGTGGGATGGACAAACTGTCCAGCAGCAGGTGAGCTGGCAGCTGATCCCCTGAGTAAATAGTTTCAGGCCTGTGTCCAGAGTCCCTGAAGAAGCTGGCCAATCTCGTCTGGCACCAGCAAACATCTGGGCCTCACCCTGTCCAACTTCCCCTTCTCCAACCCATCTCATCCACTTATCTCCTTATCTGTCTATTCCAACATCCAGAATCTTCTCAGGCACCCTCTCCTCCCCAACTCAGTGCCCTGAGGGCATCCAGCACCAGAGTCTACCTGGATGACCATCTGCCCCCAGCCTCATCCCCCTAAATCAAACACGTCTTGCCTGCTCATTGCCCATCCAGGTCTTCTCCTGTTCTCAGCATAGAGTCTAAACTCTGCTCTGAAGAGTAAGAATCATTTTCATTGGCTCGGCGCCTGTGGCTCAAGCGGCTAAGGCACCAGCCACATACACCCGAGTTGGCAGGTTCGAATCCAGCCGGGGCCTGCCAAACAACAATGATGGCTGCAACAACAACAACAACAAAATAGCCGGCCATTGTGGCGGGCGCCTATAGTCCCAGCTACTTGGAAGGCGGAGGCAGGAGAATTGCTTGAGTCCAGGAGTTGGCGGTTGCTGTGAGCTGTGATGCCACGGCACTCTACCCAGGGCGACAGCTTGAGGCTCTGTCTCAAAAAAAAAGAATCATTTTTACTTTTGCCAAACTAATGAGCTATGAACAACCAAAAATATTTGATACCAGTAATTTTAAGTAGTTTTGCACGTTTATGTCCCATCACCTTGTTATCCAGCCAACCCCTACTCTTCTTTGAATTTATTTAGTACTCTAGTTTTTAAAAGGTACCACATGTACATGGCGCAAAATTCAAGAAATATAAAAAGACAGACTCTGAGGCGCAGTCCCCCTCTGGCTGCTGTTCCCAACCATCCAAGTCACCACTCCAAAGGAAGCCCCTCTTATTATCTTTCTGTATATACACCAAGATTTAGTCTTGGCGTTTACTAGCAAACACACAGATATGTCCTTTTTTCACATGTAATAGCATATCCTACTTAATTTTGATAGCTAATAATATATCCTGTCCACTGTCCCTCTTGCTACATAAAAAGCTGCCTTCTTTTTTGTAAATGGCTCCACCATGCTCCACTGTAGCAGAATTTTGTTCTCTTTCTTCTCCCATCTTTTGCTATTGTTTAAATGGATCACTTACATGTCATTTCTCACCTACGCATGTATATTTCTGGGAAAAGCTCCTAGAAGTAACATTGTCAGGTCAAAGGCTATGTCAAAGGTGAAGATATTCGCAAGGTGCTTTGGTGGAGGTTGTAACACTGCATGTCTACCAGGATTTTATAAGCATTCAAATTTCCCCCATTTATTCCCTATTCCCATTTCTCCAGTGACTTATCCAATTTCATTACCTTTATCTGATAAGTGAAAATGACCGTAATTTTAAGTGCAGTTTTCTTAGTTGGCACAGGATTGTTCATCTTTTTAACTCTTTTCTAAGAGCCGTTTGGTTTCCTTCTCTGTGAATGATCTATTCTTATACTTCATCTATTTTCTATTAAGTTGTCAGCCATTTCTTTTTTATTTACAAGAGCTCTTTATATATGAAGGAAATTAGCAATTTAAATGTCAGTCTTTGTCTATTTCTTCTACATTTATTGATCTATTTAATTGGTCTATCTCTTCTAGGAGGCTTTTATATTTTCCTTAAAAATTATCCATTTCGCCTATTTTCAAGTATGTTTGCATAGTTTTTTATTTCCTCTGACATAGGGTTATTTCTCCAAAACCATTTCTTATTTTAGGAACTTGTGCTTTTTCCATTTTTTTTTTCTGGATTAGATTACCTCAAAATTAATCTATTTTATTTGTCTTTTTAAAATTCCCTCTATTGGCTGGGCATGGTGGCTCACATCTATTACCCTAGCACTCTGGGAGGCCAAGGTGGGAGGATCCCTTGAGCTCAGGAGTTCAAGACCAGTCTGAGCAAGAGCAAGATCCTGTCTTTACTAAAAATAGAAAAATTAGCTGGTGTTGTGGGGGATGCCTATAGTCCCAGCTACTCAGGAGGCTGAGGCAGGAGTATCACTTGAATCTAACTGAGCTAGGCTGATGTCACAGCACTCTAGCCTAGGCAACAGAGTGAAAATGGTCTGATAAATACATAAATAAGATAAATAAGATAAAATTACCTCTATTATCTTTAACAGTTTTCCCTTTCTAATTCATTAATAGCCACTTTTACCTTTATCGTTTTCTTCCTTGTGATTTCTTTAGGTTTATTTTATTGCTGTTTTCTAACTACTTAGATTAGATATCTAATTTATGTGCTTTTGATCCTTATTATTTATTATTTATGAAAGCACTTAGAGCAGTGAATTTTTCCTTCCTTCCTTCCTTCCTTCTTTCTTTCTTTTAGAGCTACGAATTTTTCTCTGAGCACGGCTTTAGCAGTATTCCATAGTCCTGATGTGGAGTATTATTATCTCAGTTTTCTGGGTTTCTGCCATCTATTTTGATTTCCTTTTTGATGCAAGAGAGAGTGGCAACATTTATGTTTCATTGTTAACTGATGGTTATATTGTATCATGAACATTATTATTAGGAACCATGGTGAAATTCTTTGATTTTCTCTCCCTTCCCCTTCCCTTCCATGACTCAATTGATTATTTTGTATCTCCTCATGTTTACCTTCACATCGGTAATACAATCTCCATCAATTTCGTATTTAAATTCTATCTTTTGCCCTCTGACTGTAAAAGATGAGGAAATCCGTGTATTCATATAACTTCGTGCCTTTCTTCCCCTTTTCTTCCCAATCGATGTGTTACCATTTCTGCATGGTTTTGTTCATTTCCACAGGCTTCATCTCTATGTCATAATCATGACCTTCGCTTAGGCGTTCGTCTTAAGAAACAAATAGTCCTAATCTGTCCTCAGTCCTTTTGATATAGTTTCTCCTTTTCAAGTTCATCTTCAAGAAGGGACCACAGGACTTCCATTCCCTGAGTCCTTACAGATTAAAAAACTGGAACTGATTTCTGCAGAACCCAGCTGGGGAAATGCTGGTACACTCCACGCCCTTATGGCTCCCAAGGCAGGAGCAGCAGAGACCCAGCCAGCACAGGCCACCCTGTTGGGGACTGTCCCCTCTAGCCCCCTCGGTCTTCCTGTTTAGCTTGTTGAACAGGGGGTAGGGGGGTAGCATCAGGGACCCCTGCTATGTAGGGGAGACCCTTTTCCATTGATGCCCTAGAATCATACCTGGGACTCGGAAGAGACTGGGAGGAGGATTCTCTCCCCTTCCCAGAGGATTAGCATGGCTGGGAGGCCCCTGGTGGCACATCCGCCCCAGAGAGAGGGAAAGTGTGAGCTCATCCTCGCCGCCACACCACCGGGCGGGCAGAAAGGGTGGGGCGAGGGGCTCCACCTGTTCCCGATAATCTCTCTAATCCAGCCCCATAATTATTCTTTATTAACGGAGGCCGCTGCCTTCGTTACACGCTGAAAGGAGGGCGTCAGGAGTGAAGACATGGGGATCAGAAGCTGGTCACATTTTCCAAAGGGGTTTATTTGCTGCGACCAAAATAACTTCCCCAGGGGAAGGGTGAGTTCCTGCCTTGCCCCATCCTGATGCCCAGCACGACAGCTCCAAACCCGCATCCCCCCAGTCAGGCCCAGAGATCCCCGCCAGAGTCCCCCAGGCCACAGGTCTTCATTCGTTTAAGCACTTCCTGAGAGCAATAGTCTGCACAAGGCCTTGTACTGGGCTTTGCAGATACACAAGTAACTAACACAAGGCCTTGCCCTGCCCAGACTCTTTGTACCCCAAGCATGACATGGCACATTCCTAAATGCCCTCCTGGGAGGATGGGGGGCTGTGGGAGTAGGATGTGTAAAAGCCTTCCTGGAGGGAAAGACATTGGAACTCTGTTTCGAAGTACAGCTGGAAGCTTCCCAGTAGACAAGGGAAGGAAAGAACGTTCTATGGAAGGAAGAGCAGAAGACAAAGCTGAACTACAATTCAACATGCCAAAGCAAAGGTTTGAGATGAGGAGGGGTGTGATAAGGGCCGGAGGAGTGGACAGGACCAAGTCACACAAGTACTCACCCTGTGGGTACTAGGGAGTCATTGAAGGTTTTAGGCAGGGAGGTGACACAGATTGTGCTTTAGGCAAACCCTTCTGGCTACAGGATGGAGACTGGATTGGGGGAAAGCTGCTGGACGCAGGGAGAAGTTGGAGATGGTTGTAATGGGTAGAGGAAGAGGCAGGTCGGGACATCAGTGACAGAGACACGAGTCCTCTGACCCTCATGGCCTTATTGTCTATCGGGGCATGTGGTCCTATAAGAAATCAGGATGTCCGACAGTCCCTGGAATTTCGTGCTTCCCACCTCACCCTCATCACCAGTATTCTATGTTCATCTTCAACTACATCTCTCTGGGGACTGGAAGGCCTCGGGCCAGACTCCCTCCCCTTATAGCTCAGAGGGATAAGACATCAGGCCTTGAGACCTTAAAATCCAAACTCCTGGTGCTTGGCTCTCCATCCCTCCCTCCTTCCCAGCCCACTCACTGGTACTGCTGTCTCCCTTCCCACATGCCCCTCGGTTTCTGCCCAGCTGCATCCTCCCCCCCACCCCGCCCCAACAAGCCCCGCTCACGGCCTTCTCTGGTGCGCCTCCTGGCTGGCCCATCCGGGCCCATTTCCTGTCCACACCTAGGTCTCACTGAAAAGCATGGCCTGCAGGTCCCCCGCCAGGAAGCAAGCCTCCGGTAGCAAGGGCCTCGTGCCTGCCTCCGCTGGTCTCCCTGCCCCTCTGCAGGTATCTGCATCGTCTCCCCACTTTGCCTCCATCCGTGCCTGGCCTGTCCTCTGCCCCCTCCTCTGGGTGTGAGGGTCTCAGCAGGGACGCGGGTCCCTCTCTGGGTGCTTGTCTCCCTGTCTCTCTCCTTTCTCACTCTGTATCTAATCCCCTGCCTGGAATGCACACAAATCGTGGTCCATTCATCTGAACCAACACAGGGCACCAAATCCCAGCCAGAGTCTGGGTTGGAGTCACAGAGGGGGGAGTGGCAGTGCAGCCCTGGCCCTCCTGTCCTCCCCAGCTGCTCCTGCCCCTACAGGTGAGGCGGGGCAGCTGTGGGCTAGACCATGGTTAGAGATGGGAGCAGAGAGGTAGGGATAGTGTGCCTGGGCTCCATGAGGCAGCACTCCCCTGGGAGCCCCCACACTTTGTTCCAACACCCAGCAAAGGGGCTGGCACAGGGCCTTTGATGATGATTGAAGATGAGGACACTTTAATTCCTGCCCTCCAGGAGTTCACGGTCCAGGCAGGGAGACAGGCAGAGAAGCCCCTCCATAAGATACCGTGTGGCCTGTGCCACATCAGGGCTGAACTAAATGCAATCCTGAATTGCATTCTTGAGTGAGGGCTTACAAAAGCCTGGAGTGACACAGGAGGTGCTCTGAAACCAGGCAGGCTGGGCTGGATCCCAGCTGTGCCAACCACCACCTAGGTGGCCTTGGCAAGTCTCTCTGTTTCCCTGGGCCTCAGTTTCCACATGCGTATAGTGGGCATACAATGATTCTGTTTAGGTTAATACACGTAAAATATACAATATGAGTCAACAACATATGTCAAAGTGGTTTACCAAAGAGTCCGGCATAGAGTAAGTGTTCAATAAATCATATCTAAAATTTTTTACTGCCTCATTCTGTTCTCAGCTGTGGAGCGCTGGACCAGATGTTCACAGAAGCATTTCTGGTCCCCATCTTACCTCTTCAACAGGTAACTCTGGGCATTCCCATCCTCACCCACCTTGTTTCTAAGCTGACTTAGAGAATTAAGACACAGTGCACTTCCTGTCCTGACCTGCTGGGAATTAAAGGAGAGGCAGCCCCCGATGGTCCTCTCTCCTAGCCCACCTTGTTTCCTTCACTCCAGCCACTCGGGACTCCCTGCCCATCCTCAAACTCCCTGGCCATGCTCTGGTCTCAATTGCATTTGTTTCTCCCAGCGTCCCAAACTCTACCCCTTGCCAGCCTTCTGCGTCTGGGCTGCACCGAGCTGCACCTTGTTCTATGCAAACGTCGCTTCCTCAGGCCCCTTCTCGGCCACTGTCAGAACCGGACTTGCTCTGTGTGACGGCTGGCTGTCCTCTCTACTCTCCAGAGCACAAACTCCTCAAGATGGAACAGTGTGTATCAGGTTCACAGCCCAATCCCCAGAGCCGTCGCAGAGCCCAGCCAGAGGTGACTCTCCACAGGTGACTGAAAACCAGCTTGTGCCCACAGCTCTGGGGAGGGTGTGCAGCTGGGGCGGGGAGAGAGAAACTTCTAGAATCCCCTAAGTGCCAGTCCCCGGTCCACTGTGCCTTCTCACAACTTAAAAAAGCACAAAGCCCCTTTCCAGCCCTGCTGGGCACATGCCTCCCACCCTTGGGGTCATGGACCTGAGACTGAGGCGACCACCCCCAGTCCCAGAGCCCTCAGAAGTTTCCAGGTCAGGGCAGCGGAGGAGGAGGTGGTCGTCTTAGGACTCCATCCTTTGTCCCATGCCCCAGCAGAATTTAATTCCAAGGTTCAAAGCGCCTTTGCCCCTTCCCAGATAAAAGGCCGCTCAGCCAGAGAGATGAGCTGGTTAATAACATGCGGGAGGAGGCTCTGGGAAGACAGGCCCACCGCCACTCCCTGCCCATACCCTCTGCCAGCGAATGCTCTCGGCCCTTGGCCGCCGTTCCAGCCCACTGCCCCACAAGAAAAGCCCATTAATTTAACACTAATAGGATTTTCAATTTGTCACAATCCTTGGCGATCCTGGGGAGGAGGGGTGGAGGAGGAGGATGGGATTCCTAGCATGTCTGCATTAAGGGCCATCTTAGCAGTGAGCCCTGCCTGGATGCTAGACAGGTCCTTGCCACTCCAGGGCCCTTCGGGCAAGCCACCGCCCCTCTGGCCTCAGTTTCCTCAATGGAAAGTTAATAAAACCAGCTTCAAGAGGTGGCTACACAGTTTAAATGACATCCTGCATGAACAACATCCAGCAAGTGCTGCGGACGGTGGCTACTCTGTCCGTGCTGCTCCTGCCCAGAGCTACCCCAGGTAGCACCGGCTGCGCAGGCTGGAGACCTGGCCCGCCTCCCCGCCCCTGCCCCAGTCACCATGTCTCCAGCCTTATGCAGCTCCAGCCAAACAAGGGGCGGAGGGTGGGGTGTCTGGGAGATCGTGGCCTTTTCATCCTCGGTGGGGTCAGCGTCCTGAATTCCTCATTGTTCAAGGAGAGCCAAGGATTTGGAGCTTCCAAACACAGCGGCCCAATCAGAAGGCCCCAGCCGGTGCCAACCAGCTGCGTCTCAGTTACAGCGCACCAGCTGCCTGGGCTCTGTTCTCCAGGAGAATTCCTCCTGGATCAGGAGATGCCAGACAGCGGGGTTGGCGTCTGTGCCGCTCGCTCCCCGGCCATGGGCTCAGCATGGGCACTGGCCTGAGAGTGAGAAGCACCCTGGCATGGGAAGGAGCCTGGGGTGGGGGACTGGAGGAGGCATTCTGTCGCTGCAGTTGATAAGAGGTGGAGATGGGCATGGTGCAAGGACCGCCTCCAGGGTTTCCAAAGCCAATGGACAGCCCACCTGACCCGGCCCCACACTTGGCTCAGAGTCATGCACCCTCAGTTTGCTGCTGCTGCCCCCAACCAGGAGAGATAGATGGGAACCAGGAGTCCACGCCCCAAGTCTGGCCCTGGGCAGCTGCTTCCTTAGCAAAGTCTCATTACCAGGCTGGACAGGAGGGGGAGGGAGGACTCCAGCCAGCGCTGCCTGTGGTCCCTGTTTGCTTTTGCCGATCCAGGCCCCCCAGGAGCCCTGATCATAATTTACAACATCTCCTCAGCACCACGTGGTCCCGACCCAGCCGGAGATGGGAAAGGGGAAGGGAGGAGGGACAGCAGGGAGACAAAATTGAGGGTGGTTTCAGTTACTCTGTATTTCAGTCACCACAGACCTACTCAGGTGCAAAGAGAATCATATATCTTGTTAAGAAAAGAAATAGAAGCAGCAATTTGGTGTTTACACCTCATTTTAATGGCCATGGGAGAAAACTCGATGGGGTCCCACACGCCAGAACAGTACATAAGCTTTCACAGAACCAATGTGGATGAGCCCAGAGACCCTGGAATGGAAGTTTTTAGATCCTCAGACCCGGGATAGAAAGCTGGATGCCAGGGAGAAGATTCTAGAAGAGAATGCTGAGTGCCACAGTATGGACTGTGGGAGGTCACTCTGAGTTTCAGGTAGAATTCTAGAAGAAGCTAGAGAGAGGGGTAGCCTGCATGATACAGGGAAAGTCATGTCCTGTATCCAGACAGATGAGAGAGGCAGGGAAAGGACCCCAATCCATAGGCCCCGTTTGGTCTCATAAACTTTTCAGAACAAACTTTTCTTCGCTTGGGCCTGAGTCACGTCTTTGACTCACACAGCAAGTGTCCAGCTCTGCTCACAAGCAGGAAGTAGGGCCCCAGGGAGGCAGTGGCAGGATGTGGTCAGGTAAGAGAGGGACCATGTCACTATATCCAAGAATTTCTGGAGGGGCCCCCGGAGGCAGTGTTGAGAGTATCCACCCATTCCTCCACCTGGGCTCCCTGAATCCTCAGCTCCTACATTAAGAAAGATCCAGAGGGTTCCGCCTGGTTCCCAGCTACACTGTAAACTGGCTGTGTGAGCCTAAGTGAGTTACTCACCCTCCCTGTGCTTTTAGTTCACTGGGAAAAAACTCAAAGGAAAAGAATTAAAAGGGGCCTCCCAATGAGGACTCTCTATAAAAGAGTTTGGTGAGTGCTCTATATTTAACACAAAAGACAACAGTCTATCTCTGTAATGAAGAAATGGTGACATTTATTCATTAGACAGGGTTTTAAGAAGTAGATGGAAGTTATGAGCTGGGAGTGTAAGATCTGTTATTCATTCATCACTTATTTATTCATATAACTGACTTATATAATATAATATGAGCTCCTATCTTAAGTCAGATGTCACTCCAGAGACACAGTAGAGAATCAGAAAAAGGTCCTGCCCACAAAGATCCAGACAGATAAACAAGGACCTACCAGATTGATGGAGGCTCTGCCAGAGCCCCTGCAGGGGGCTGGAAGGGCCAGTCTGGGTGGTCACAGAGACTTCTAGTAGAAGTAACCTCTAAGCTACCATTTGAAAAATAAGGAAGAGGCAGCTAAGCAAAGTGGGGGTGATCAGAAGGGATCTAGGTAGGGGGACTGACCTTTGCAAAGGCATGAAGCATCTTCCTCCTCGCCTCCCCCATTTCTTAACCACCATGCAATCGCTTTGCAAAAGTGAATGAGTGAATGAACAAATGAATGAACAAAAGGTAGAAGGGATACGGACATATGAATCACAGAAAAAGCTGACAAAAATCCATATGGACAGCAAGCACTCTGAGTAAGGTGGACCCAGCCGTCTGGTTATGTCAGCATCAAATAGAATGGCCCAAGGCCCTCTGATGTTTTCAATGAAGTCCAGGAAGGAGACAATGGTTCCATCCCTTCAGCCACTGATGTGACTTATACAGCTCCCTTCCACTTAAGAGGCTGGGCAATATCCCATTCATGTGCTCACTCAACAGCATCCAATGCCAGCAACTGTGCCAAGCAATGGAGTGATTGATCGCCAATGGCAAAAGCCAGCCTTGGTGCTGCCTTTCTCAATATGTCACCTGCCTTTGGTGGTCACGATCAGGGCAAGAACTTGGACCTCTGGGTAGACCTGTGGGAGTCTTCCCAATAAATCACCAGTCAACAGCAAGATGGGGCCTGTGGAGTAACTATCCTCCAGCTCTCCTGCCCAAACTCGTGGCCAAAGGCAAGGCACACGCACGGTTGAAATCCCATCAATGGCGCCTGGCCAACTGGCTGCCACTTGCTTATTTGGCTTGGAACAGGAAATACATTTTTCTACTATTTATACTGCTGACCTCAGGAATAAACTAATTACTGCTGCGAAGCTGCGTTCCCACACTGTCCGGCTCACATGTATAACCCCTGGTTGGACCAACAGAGATGAGGTGCCAGATGGCTGAGAGGTACTGGGGTTCTGGCCCAGCGGACACTCTTGCCCTGCTCCTTATGTGTTCAGGGGAAAGGACTTGAGACCACAAGTCACCTTTACTGAATCTTCAGCTCGGACCCAGAAGAGGTCAGCCTGCTTTCTCCCTTTGCTCGGAGCAAATCTCTTCTCTAGATCTCACTCTCTTGATCTGCACAATAGAGGTGTGGTAGTACTGAGCTCCAGGGACTGTCACGTGGAGCAAATGACACCATGTCTGAGAACAGATTTATGTAAATGTGATCACCCCAGCAGACACATCAGTCTGAGCCGCCCAGCCCCAGAAGCCAGCTTGGCTCAGGCAGGCTCCACATCTGGGCCAGGAATAGCATCAGCCAGATGTGCTGCAGATTGTACCACAGTCATTGTGTCCTCAACCAAACCAGTTATTTGGACACAGACAGGCAGGTCTGGTTCCATCAATGAGGGCCAGGAAATAGAAGCTGAATGAATGAAGACTAAATGAAAACAGCAATGGCCTATAGAGTAATACTGGTTTAACCGATTTTTTTTAAATTGACTGAAATGAATGACTTTGTGGCTCAGGGGTCAGTAAATTAACTGTAAAGGATGAGATAATAAATTTCAGGCTTTAAGGACCATACGGTCTCTGTCACAGCTATTCAACTGCCATCCACTAAGGCCATATTCACTTACTTGCACATCCAATCAGCAAATATTTATTGAGTTCCTACTATATGTAAGACATAGTGCTAAGTTCTAAGACAGTATTGTGTGAAATCGGACAATTTACCCCCAAACAAATATTATCTCTGGAATCTTAAAGTATAAAAGTGGAATGACTTAATTAAAGCTGGGGAAGAGGGTCAGAGTGGACCCCCCAAGCACCTTCTTGTAACCGTGAGCTCTATCCTCTTCCACTAAGACTTCCCAGAGTCTGAGTTTTGAAGCTTCAGGGTCATTCAGCCAAACCGGTAGCCCCTGCTTACACATTGACTGCCACACCAGAAAAATAAATGTTTTCCTTGGGGACACAGTGTTTTATTGGGTCCTGGACATTATCCACCATGTGAGTTATATTTAACTCATGATAGTTGTGAGTCTGGGGCCTCATGAAGCATATACAACTCACACATCTCTTGATCTAATAAAACACTGTGATGTGGCAGTCTATGTGTAAGAGATGTGTGAGTTATATATGCTTCATAAGGCCCTGGGCTCAACCTAGCATAAGTTAGATATAACTCCCATGGCACTCAATGTGTGAAACTCCTCCAGTGACGGAGAGCAAATTACCTCCGGGGAAGCCCCTAGGTTAGGTTACAACATGCAGGCTCCATCCCCAGGCTGGGATGATTGGTCTCATTTTCCACAGTCTCTGAGTGACCCAGCTAGATACCAGGCCTTGAGAAGGTGGACTCCAGAGATAATAATAATAATAACAATAATAACTAACAAGTGTTGGCCAGGCATTTTTCTAAGCATTTTACATATGGAATTCACTTAGTCCACAATTAACTCCATAAGGCAAGTACCTATACTGTTCAAGCACAATTTATGTCCAATGTCATACAGCTAGTAAGTAACAAAGCTGGAACTCAAATTCAGTTCTTCTGACCATCTGTTCTCAACCACTTCTTCAACATGTGAAAATCCAGCTGAAATTAAAAGGAGGGGGACAATAGTGGTTAAAATATTAATAATAAAAACAGATAATGGTATTATAATAATATTATTATTATTATTAGTTGTTGTTGTTGCAGTTTGGCCAGGCCCGTGTATATGGCGCCCTACTCACTGAGCCACAGGTGCCACCCAATATAATAATAATATAATAACAACAGGATTGTTAATATCTGATACTTGCATAGCACTTACTATGTGCCAAGTGCTTTTATAATAAGCATTTTACAAATAGCTCATTGATTTAGTCCTTAAGGCAACTCTATGAAAGGGACACTAATATCATCCCCATATTATAGATGAGGAAAATGGGCACAGAGAGGTTTAATAACTTATGCAAGATCATGCAGCTGATAAGGATTAGCGTTTGAACCCAGAAGTTTGGCTCAGTGGCAGCGCCCTGGCTCAGTGGGTAGGGCACCGGCCACACACACCGAGGCTGACAGGTTTGAACTCAGCCCAGGCCAGCTAAACAACAATGACAACTGCAACAACAACAAAAAAATAGCTGGGCATTGTGGCGGGCACCCATAGTCCCAGCTACATGGGAGGCTGAGACAAGAGAATCACCTAAACCCAAGAGTTTGAGGTTGTTGTGAGTTGTGATACCATGGCACTCTACCAAGAGCAGCATAGTGAGACTGTGTCTCCAAAAAAAAAAGTTTGGCTCAGGAGTCAATAGCATGTTTGACATACAGTATTTCCTTCGAATTATAACGTATATTGAGCATTTGCTACATGCCACCTCTTCTGCTGGGGTGTGCCAGATGCATTACCTCATTTAACCTTCTCCAAACCCTCTATGTACAGAAAAGTATTTGACAAAAATCTAACATTCACTCATTTAAAAACTCCACAAAATATAAAAACAAAAAACTACCTCTTAGCAAACTAGGAACAGAGAGAAATCTTCTCAACTTGATTAAAAAAAAAAAAAACAACTATGCAAAAACCTACAACCAACATCATATTAATACTTAATAGTGAGAAACTAGATGTGTTCCCCCCTAAGATTGGAAGCAAGGCAAGAATGTCTTCTCTCCCAACTCCTATTCAACACCATACTGGAAGTCCTAGCTAATGCAATAAGACAAGAAAAGAAAATTAAAAGGACATAGATTGGGAAGAAAGAAATAAAAACTGGTTTGTTCACAGATGACGTGACTATCTAAAAAAGCCCAAAGAATAGAATGGAAAAATTAAACCTCCTGTAACTAATTATAGCAAAGGATTATAGCAAGGTTATATGACATAACATTATTAAACGAAAGTCAATCATACTTTCCTATATACCGGCAATGAACAAGTGGAATTTGAAATTTAAAACCCAATATCATTTATGTTTCCACCAAAAAAAAGGAAGTACTTAGAATACTTAAGTATAAATTTAATAACATATCTACAAGCTTTATATGAGGAAAACTACAAAACACTAATGAAAGAAAACAAAGAAGATCCAAATAGGGGCAGCACCTGTGGCTCAGTGAGTAGGGCGCCGGCCCCATATGCCAAGGGTGGTGGGTTCAAACCCAGCCCCAGCCAAACTGCAACAAAAAATAGCCGGGCGTTGTGGCGGGCGCCTGTAGTCCCAGCTGCTCGGGAGGCTGAGGCAAGAGAATCGCGTAAGCCCAAGAGTTAGAGGTTGCTGTGAGCCGTGTGACGCCACGGCACTCTACCGAGGGCGGTACAGTGAGACTCTGTCTCTACAAAAAAAAAAAAAAAAAATCCAAATAAATGGAGAGATATTCCATGTTCATGAATAGGAATACTAAGTATTGCCAAGATGCCAGTTTTCCTCAATTTGCTCCTTAGATTAAATGCAATGCCAATTAAAATCCCAAAAAGTTATTTGTGGATATCAACAAACTGATTCAAAAAATGTATGTGGAAAAGGAAAAAAATCCAGAATAATCAACAAAATACTGAAGAGGAAGACGAGAACTGGCACTTTCTGACTTCAAGACTTACCGCAAAGCTTCAAAGCTTGGTTTTGGTAAAAGAAAAGACAGAGCCCCCCAGAATTTACACACATAAATATAGATAATTGGTCTTTGACAAGGGAGCAAAGGCAAATACATGGAGAAGGGATAGTCTTCTCAACAAATGGTATTGGAGCAAGTGGACATTCACATGCAAAAGAAAAAAAAATGAATCTAGACATAGATCTTACACCTTTCACAAAAATTAACTTAAAATGGATCACAGACCTAAACGTAAGACACAAAACTATAAAACCCCTAGAAGGTAACATAGGAGAAAATATAAGCAACCTTTAGTTTGGCGATGAGTTTTTAGATACAAACCGAAAGCATGATCCCTGAATGAAAAAGAAAATCAATACGCTGGACTTCATTAAAATTAAGAATTTCTGTCCTGCAAAAGACATTGTGAAGAGAATGAATAAACAAGACACAAACTGACAGAAAAGTTTTGCAAAACATTCACCTGACAAAGGACTTACAGCCAAGACATACAAAGAACTCTGAAGTTCAACAATAACAAAACAAAAGCCCAACTTAAAATTTGGACGGGCTGGGCACCATGGCTCACACCTGTAATCCTAGCATTCTGGGAGGCCGAGGCAGGTGGATCGCCTGAGCTCTGAAGTTCAAGACCAGTCTGAGGAAGAACAAGACCCCTCTCTCTAAAAAATAGCCAGGTATTGTGGCCGGTGCTTGTCATCCCAGCTGCCCTGGATCCCAAGGCAAGAGAATCACTTGAGACCAAGAGTTTAAGGTTGCTGTGAGCTATGATGCTACAGCACTCTACTGAGGGTGACAAAGTGAGTCTCTGTCTCAACATGAATAAATAAATAAAAAATTTTAAAAAATAAAAATTGAGCAAAAGTCAGCTAGCCCCTGTGCTCAGAGGTTAGCATGCTGGCTCCACACAGCAGGGGCGGTGAGTTCTAATCTTGCCTGGGACAGATTAACAACAACAACAACAAAAAAAATGGGGCAAAAGATCTGCACAGGCACCTCACCAAACAAGAGATACAGATGACAAATAAGCACTTGAAAAAATGCTCAACATCCTATGTCACTATTATTGTAAATTAAAACAATGAGATATCACTATACTCCTATTAGAATAGCTAAAATCCAAAAAACTGACAACACCAATTGCTGGTGAGCATGCAGAGAAACAGGGACTCTCAGGCATTGCCAGGGGCAACGTAAAGCAGTACAGCCACTTTGGGAAACAGTCTGGCAGTTTCTTACAAAGCTGAACATAGTCTACCTTACGAGCTACCTTCTAGATGTTTACCCAAATGAGATGAAAAATTAAGTCCACACAAATACCTGCACATGAACCTGAATAATAAAGTTTATAGAAGCTTTATTATTCATAACTGCCAGAAACTGGAAGCAACCAAGAGGTTCCTCAAAAGGTGAATGGATGAACAAACACTGGTGCATTCATACAATGGAATGTTATTTAGTCATCAAAAGAAATGACCCTCAAGTCACGAAAAGACATAGAACCTTAAATGCACCTTACTAAGAGAAAGGAGCCCATCTAAAAAAGCTACACACTGTCTGATCCCAATGATGTAACATTCTGGAAAAGGCACACCTATGGAGACGATGAAAAGACCAGTGGTTGCCAGAGGTTCTTGTGGTAGGGGCTGGGGGAGGGTGGGAAGAGGGTTGAATAAGAAGCACATGGGATTTCTAGACGGTGAAACACTTTTGCATTATGCTGGAGGACACGTGAGGTTAGGCATCTGTCAAAACCCATAGAACTGTAGAAGACAAAGAGCAAGACCAAATGTAAACTCTACAGGTCAGTTAATAACAACATATCAATATTGGTTCATCAATTATAACAGAAGTGTCGCGCTAATGTGAGTCGTTAATACACAGAGAAACTGTGTGTGCGTGTGTATACATGTGAGAACTCTCTGTACTATTGCTCAATTTTTCGATGAACCTGAAACTGTGAAAAACAAAATTCTATTCATTTAAAAGAAAAAAACCCTACATGGACAGATTATTATTACTCTTATTTTATAGAGATTATTATCACCTTCATTTTAAGGAGGGATATTTTATATACCCTCTTTAATAGAAGAGGAAATTAAAGCTTAAGGAAGTTGCGTGCACTGGTCAAGGTCACACAGCTGCCCAGGGACAGAGGCAAGCTTTGATTAGTAAACAGGTGGCCAGAAAACCCTCAGGGTGTGGTGCCCAGAACCTACCAGTACTTGGAACAGACACAAAGACACTTGAGTCCTTGCCCAACCCCCGTCCTTACACCATGGCCCTTCTGGCGGACCAGAACAAGGACCTGCAACCCACATACCAAACCTGCTAGGTGTAAGGCCATCGCTGGGCTCTTTCTGCTCACCGTTTTTCATGTTCTATATGCAGTAAACCCAGGAGATGTCTGCAGAAGTCTACCCCTGCCCAGGTGGCTCTGTCCCAAGAGGTGAGTTGATAAGTAGAACAGATAAGAAAGTACGGTGAAGGCTATGTTGACCAGTTTGAAGTAGGTATTTCAAATTGTATATAAAACCAGCACATTGTACCCCATAAATGCATTAATGTACACAGCTATGATTTAATAAACATTTTTTAAAAATCAGGAAAAAAAAAGAAAGAAAAGTAGCTTAGGGTGGGAGATTTGACCTTTGCCCTGGTTGCCATGGCAACCTATGGACCAGTTGTACAGGGTATAATCATAAGCTCGTGTGGCCACCACCACTTCTTCCAGCATGGGGAGCCATGATTCAGTGGCACCTCTGAGGGCATCACCTCCCATCAGGAACAGGACCAAGGGGCCTGCTCTTGGAGAGGTGATAATCGCCAAGACAACCCATGGGTGGGAACCAGTAGTGGAGCCCAGGGTAGTTGCCCTGAGCACTAATCATGAAGCCAATCTCAGACAAGACAGTAGGAAAGTCCTAGGACACCTGCTAAGGCCCCTTGAGATACTGACCAGAAGCCCCTTGCCCAAAGTCTGTGAGCCATTAGGAATGGAGGACATTTAAAATGGCCTTCCTTCTACTTTATCTTGTTTAACACTCAACAGCCTCACAAAATGGGTGTTTTGTTTGTTTGTGGGTTTTTTGCAGTTTTTGGCCAGGACTGGGTTTGAACCCACCACCTCCTGTATATGGGGCCGGCGCCCTACTCGTTGAGCCACAGGTGCCACCCCAAATGGATGTTCTTTGTTCCATTTTAACGGACAAGGCAACTGAGGCTCACAGAATTGAAACCACCTCACCCCATAGTTGCATAGGACATAAAGACCAGAACTCTTCCCTAGACATTCTCCCCTCACACCCGACAACTTCCACTACCCCTACACTGCCCAGCCTGTGGAAAGCATACGGGAAACCTTGGCAGAGTTTCACCAAAAGGAACATGGTCCTTCAGCCTCATTCCTGCAGGGCCCCACACAGGGCTGTCTTTTCGCACCTGATCAATGAAGCAGGTGGCTCCACCTGCCACTCTGGGTCCTGCTTGCCCTGATACCCTGGTTACCCAGTGGGAGAAGCCTGGGATGGGCCACTGAGAAGCCAGAGCCTGAAGGAGGTCATGTCCTGTCCACTGCCTGGGAGCCCCAAGGCAAGGGAGACCTGGCCTTTGAGGGAAAGGCCTGAACATGTTCAGGGTCTCAGCTTATAGTCCTGGCTCTGCCGCTGGCTGGCTCCATGATCAAGATTGAGAGCTTTAAAATGTTCATACCTTTGGCCCAACAATTTCATTTTGGGGACTCTCTCATAATCATATCCAGATGAGGACTCCTCTGCAAAGATGTCACCATGTCATCATATCCAGATGACCACTCCTCTGCGTCATTCATGAAGCAAATGTTTGGAAACTAAGTGTCTAATAACAGGGAAGTAGTTAGGTGAACTACGGAATTTCAGCTCATAAATGGCTTTCTAGTAATTGAAATATATGTTACAAAGAGTTTTGAAATAACATGAAAAACACTTACAAAATGGAATGCACAATTCCCCGTTAAGTATGACCCCAACTATGTAAAGTAAACATGTATAGAGAAAAAGGCCAGAAAGAAAGACACCATTACATTAGCACTGGTGGGGGTGACGGGGGGGTGTTACGTGAAAAATGAAAGAAAATGACTTCTTTCTACGTGTCTGCTTTTCCAATTTTTCTGCCTTATAACTGCTATAAAGAAAAATATTAATTATTTTTAAAACAAAATGTTAAGATGGATCAGAAAATTTAATATCATAAAGATGTCAGTGCTCAGATTGATGTGGAAATTCAACAAAGTCACCATTAAACATCTCAGAAGATTATTTGTGTGTGAGAGTGTGTGTGTGCATAAAAGGTTCTACACGAGTTAATTCTAAAATATGTTTGGAAATGCAAAGAACTGGGAATAGCCAAATCAAACTCGAGGAAAAACAAGCTAGAAGACACACACCAGTAGATACCAAGATTGTTGTGAGCCTACAGCAATATAGATGGCCTGGAATTGGTGCAAGGATAGACAGACCAACAGAAAGATTAGAGAGTCCAAGACAGACCACACACGTGGTACTTGGTGTAGGACAAAGGAGACACTGCAATGGAGGGCAGAAAGGAAAGTCTTTTCAGTAATGGATCAACTGGACATGCATGTGAAAAACAGTCTCAACTCCCCCTTCATGCACCAGGCACAAAATTACTCCAGATACAGTGCCAATCTAAATGCAAAAGACAAAAAAGCTAAGCCTCTAAACATAAAGAATGTCTTCATGTCTGCTGGGCTGGCAAAAATTCCTTAAGCATAAAACAGAGCACCAATCATAAAAGAAAATAATTGAGAAATCGGGTAGGTTTAGATTTAGAACCTCCATTCATCAAAAGATACCACTAAGTGAGTGGAAAGTCAAGAACAGGAGAGACTATTTGACACACACGTACATATATGACAAAGAACTTGCATCCTAAACATAAAAAGAACTTTACAAACCAACGAGAAAACAACGTAGTGTAAAAATGGGCAGAAGCAATGGACAAGTGGACTTCATCAAAGTACTTTGTATCCAATAGCCAGACTGAAACCACCATGGGATACAGGAATAAGGCCGGGCATTGTGGCTCACACACTTGTAATACCAGCACTCTGGAGGCCTGAGCAGGAGGATCCCTGGAACTCAGGAGTTCAAGAACAGCCTGAGCAAGAATGAGACCACCCCCATCTCTACTACAAACAGAAAAATTAGCCAGGCATCACAGTGGGCACCTATTGTCCCAGCTACTCAGTAGGCTGAGGCAGGAGGATCACTTGAGCCCAGGAGTCTGAGGTTGCTGTGAGCTGGGCTGATGCCACAGTGTACGCTACTGTAGGCAACAGAGTGAGACTCCGCCAGGAAGGAAGGAAGGAGGAAGGGGAGGGAGGGAAGGAGGGAGGGAGGGAGGAAGGAAGGAAGGAAGGAAGGAAGGAAAATAGAATGTTAGCCAGGATATACAGCAACGAGAACTCTCCTTCACTTCTAGCAGAGTATAAAGAGTACAACTGATTTGTTAAGCCAGAGAATTTACTAAAGTGAACATCTACATACTGAATAGCCCAGTAATCCCATCTGTAGGTTTAAACCCAACAGGAGTAAATACCCATGAGCCCTAAAAGGCATGTACAAGAATATGCTTAACAGCATTATGCGTACCAGCCAAAAACTGGAAACAACTCACTTGTCTGTTGACAGCAGAATGGATAAATAACTTGTGGTAGAGTCATTCAATAAATTCAACTTGGCAATGAGAACGAGCAATCTGCAATTGCACACCACAATACGGATGACTGTCATAGACATGAGGCTGAAAGAAAAAAGCCACACACAAAAAGAGTACGTGCTGTGTGATTCCGTTTATATAAAGGACAAAAATAGGCAACATGAATCCATAGCCACAGAAGCCAGGACAGTGGTTTCCTTTGAAGGCTGGCTAGAGAACGGAGTGGGGTACAAGGGGAGCGTGTGGGGTGCAGATGACGTCCTTGATCTTGGCGCTGGGTGTTCAGGGACCATGCAAGGGGACACTCAATTTCACCTCATCTTCCTCCTCATGTTCTTTCACTGTCCCCACGCCAGAGCCCTCTCCCTGGGCAGCTGCAAGAGTCCAATGCCGGCTGATCCATATCCCATATCCCATCTGAGTCCAGATCCCATATCGGGGTGCTTAGACAACTTTCTCCAGCTGAAGGCTACCCCAAACGTACTCCTGGGACCCTTATCCTGCCCCCCTTCCTAGTACCCCTTCCCTCTCCCCGTGGCATTCTTGCCGCACTCCTTCCTGGCCAGAATCCTCCCTGTAAAGCCCTCCAGTGGAATCAGCCCCACTCAGACTCCCTTCCACGCACCCCCTCTCCCCACTGCAGACCAAGAAAAGCATTTTCTTTCATTCAACCCATCAAACACTCAGGCAGATCTGCGTGGCATACCCTCTGCCCCCCTTTACCCCAGGCCCCTTCCCCAGACAACTATTCCCCTCCTTCAGATTTCAGATTAAATATCATTTTATCAGAAAAGCTTGTCCCAACCTCATTACCTGCACCCACAGAGGCCTGCCCTTCTCACCCAGGATCACCCAGGGCACTTGTCATCATTTGACATATGTGCATCTTCCCACTAAGCTTCATACAGATGGGGCTGTGTCATGCCCACTGTCTGGCACACAGTAGGTGCTCTACAAGTACCTTTGAGTGGTCATACCAATGACTATGTCAATGACACGGCTGTGTCCATGGTTACCACTGTCTCCTCTAGCACATGACCCTTATGAAGCCTCCGCCTTTCCCTAACTACATTCTAGGAAAGATATTTCTTGGCTCATCTACTGAGAGTGTCCATTCCACTCCCCCAAAAGCAAGCATTTCAGAACAAAATCTACCAGGCTTGTCATAGCCTTGAGCTGACCTTCATTACTCAGAAACATTTGATTACAAGTGACAGAAACCAACTTTTAAAAGATTGATTCATGTGCACAAGTCTGCTTTGATCTTAGGCAAGGCTGGCTGCAGGGGATCGAACCATTAAATCAGGCCTCATTCTCCCTCTCTCTACCTCTGGATGAGCCCAGTCCTCAGAGGGTCAGTCTCTTCCCTTGTGGAGGCAAAATAGCCACTAACCAGCATTTCCAGGCCGATCTCCTATTCTCTCATCAACTCCAGCAGAAAGAGGGCTTCTTTTTCCCAATGGTTCCAACAAAAGTCCCAGAACCTAGTTTCATTGGCCAACTTTGGGTCACATGTCTTTCCCTGAGCCAATCCCTATGGTAAAAAGAATGAAATTCTCTGATTGGCCAGGCCTGGTGATGTGCCCCCTTCTTGGAGACAGAACCAGCAAATTGGCTCAGCTGGTTAAAGGCCCTGGTATGAATTGTGACAATAGCAGCCACCTTTATTCCAGATTTTATATAATTTAGACCTCGTACTTAGTCCTATATCTGTGTTCTCATTTTATTTTCATGAGGATCCTGCAAGGACAGAATTACGATCTCCATCTTAGTGACAAAGAAGCAAAGCTCTGGATGGAGAAGTGACTTTCTCAAGGCCATTGGGGTGGGAGGCAGAATAAGAACCTAGTTCACAATTTTTCCCAGACCAGCCTCCCCCTGCCTTCCTCATCCCATCCTCCACTCCCCAACCCCTGTTCCAGCCACTAGACTCTGCTATCTCCTAGGACTCAGCACCTCCCAGGCCCCAGGAGAGTCCTACAGGAAACTCTGCTGGATGAGAAAGGGCACACCCTCAGCCTGCCCAGATGCCTACCAGGTCTCCTGTCACATAGGCAGGCTGGAGACTGACAAGAGCAGAGTCCCCATGGCTCAGCCTTGACCCCTCCTGACTCTGGTGCACCTATCCCCACCTGTCACAGGGCCAGTGGCCAAGGCTGAGGGAGCAGATTCAGTGAACCCTAACAGGGCAGCTGAGGGTCTCCAGGCCCCGCAGTCTCAGCAGGTCACTGTCCCTGGGAAGGGGAGGTCTGCACCGCCCTGGGAGATCAACTGGCTCCCATCACTCCCATAGAAGATTGGAGAAGAGGAGTGAGCCCAAGGCCAATTGAAGGACAAAACAAAATTAGGTTCATGTCTTAACTGGATTTGCAAACCCTTGGTCAAACTAAGATATTCACCATGCCCCCATTTCACACCTCTCCTCAAATCAAGTCCCTGAAATGAGGATCCATCTCCAGCCAGGCCTGTAGATTTGCCCTTTAGCAATAAAAACAAAAGTGGTTTCCTCTTATATTGCAACAGCTCAGTGCCAAGATGGGAAACCAATCAAAAAGACCACAGAGCCTAGCAGTTAAGAGCATGGGCTGTGCAGCCAGGGGTCTGGGTTCAAATCCAGACTCTACCACTCACCAGCTGCAGGACCTTAGGTGACCTACTTAACCTCTCTGGGCCTGAATTCCCTCATCTGTGAAATGGGGCTTGACATAGCACCAACTTCAAAGAGTAGTGAGAACTAAATGAGTTTGCACATGTGAAGTGTTAGAACAGGGCCAACCATGCAGTAAGTGCTCAATAAATGCTCACTGTTGAGGGCTTTAAGCCATGCCCACTGGAGAGAAAGGATCCCTGCTTTGGCGCTGGGAGACTAAGACTCAAATGATGTGGCCACCTCCCAGGTGACACGGATAGTTCCCTGAGAGTGCTGGGGCCAGTACTGGGTACTGGAGCCCTATGACGCACCAGACCCCATCCTGGAGGTATCATCCTAGAGGTTCTCCTCTCAAAAGGAGAGCTAAGCTCAGGCATCTGAGCCCTTGGGGAAGCTGGGGCCATCGGCCCTGCTGGGCCCAGTGATAGAGGAAGCTGTAGTCTGGAGTTAAGCATCTTTGGTGTTCTAATTACTCTCTAACCAAGCTCAGCTCTGCAAGCTCGTGGGGCTCAACCAGCCATCCTCTGTGCAGTGGAGACCTTGGCAAGCACCTGCCGCCCACCCAGCACTCAGGAGGGGCCAAGGCGTTTCACCACGATCCCACCTTGGAGGAAATCCTCTGTTCTTCACATCCCAGCTGGCTCCTCCCCCAAGGCTTGGGAAGCTGGGTAGTGTGCACGAAAGCCCCGGGCCAAGTACAGTGAAGACTCACTTCTTTTCTGTGAGGAACACCTTGTTGGACAAGTTCAAATATTGACTATGTGCATCCAGAGGAAAGTAAGAGGTGGTGGGGCCACGGATAATTCAGCATGCCTGCCACTGTCCCCTCGCTGGCTTCTCTCCAAGGTACCTGCCCTCACCTTCCTGGCCATGTGCTCTGACGGGGAAGACTCTGAAATGGGATCCAGGCACTTAGCATGAAGTCCTGGCTCTGATGCTAATTTCTTTAGAGATTTTAGGCCTCTGTGTCCCCGTGGGTAAAGCAAGAGATGCCCGTGAGTTAGCCACTGGGGCTCCATTCAAGGTACATTCACTGGCACCTGCCTGGCACTGTGCCAGACCAGGGGCTCTACTTCACACTGCTGGAGAGGAGCCCCTGTGCTGGGGGTACACAGAGCAGAGCCGCTGGATCAATCCTGGAGGACTTGCTGGAGGAGGCAGTCCTGGACTGAGACTCATAGGACGAGTAGGAGTTGAGTCTGTGAGAGAGTGAGGATTCCACCTCTAACACTAGGCAGCTTTCTCTAAGTCACACCAGTAGACCAGTGTGACTTGCAGAAATCACTGGGAAAGGACCTGGAGGGGTGCCTAGAGTCTAGAGAACAGTTAGGGCAAGGGGTAGGAACCAGGTAGCCTGTGGACATCCCAGGCTGAGTTCATTACAGAATGTTCATTCATTACAGAATGTGTGGGAAGTCTGTAGCTGGTGGCTAAGGTTATGGGAGCAGATAAGACTGTCAAGAAAGGGCATGTTGAGCTTGGAGCAGCTGGCAGGGAGGGAGGTGACAGGATGCAGAGCAGGGAGTGGAGGTGCACACCAGGGACAGTGACCGTGCTCCAGGAGGATGAGGACAGAGGAGGTCTGTTTACCACACATCCCCTACTCAAAACAGCACAGACATGGCAGGCACTCAACATAGGTTTGGGGGGGGGTAATTTTTTTAATTAAAAGATTAAGGAAACCCAGGAGAGCTGGGAGAAAGTAAAGCCCAGGAGAAGAGTGAGCTGTGGAGAGGGCAACCTCTAGCATGGAGGATGCTGAGAGGTCAAAACCACTGGGTTCTGCCCATGACAACAGTCCTTGGTCACCTTAGCAGGATTGGAGGGTGGTGGGGAGACAGACCACAGCGGTAAGAAATGACTGGCAAGTGAAGACATGGAGACAGCGGGTGTGGAAAATTCTTCTAGACTTTTCCATGAAAAAGAGCTAAGGAAGAGAAAGGGGGAAGGGGAACTGATGGAAGGGAAAGGGAGGGGGAAGGAGGGGCAGAGGGACAGCAGTTGCTAGAGGGGACTGTGAGCCACAGAAGGAGTTAGATCCCAAAATGGTCACTTGCTGAGTGATCTCGGATGAGTCATGTCGCCGCTCTGAGCCTCAGTTTCCTCAACTGTAAGATAAAAGGAAATAGCCCTCACCTTAAAAGTTATCGGGAGCATCACACAACTATGCAAAGCATCTGGCATGGTGCCTGGCATGCCACAGGACCCTAAAGAATGTGTCCTTGTCATCCTCACACCAGAGCCCCACGGCAGCTCAGGAATGGCAGGACGCCCTCATTATGAAACCATTGTCCCCATTTTACACATGAAAAAACTGAGTCACAGAGAGACTTGTCAGTATCTCCTCAGCCCCACTCCCCAAACACACAAGGCAGTGCCAGTTCTTTGCCGGTGTGGGAAAGGTATTTGGCACAGGGCCTGAAACAGAGACGTTTGTTGACTAAATGAATGGGAAAGGCAGAGACAGAAATCAGAGGAAGAGGAAGAGAGTAATCTGCGCTCCTGCTGTAAAGTAAAAAGAGCCTGGAAGGTAGCCAATCAGAGCCAGACATTTAGGTCTTAGTGGCCAATCAGAGCCAGGCATTGGGTCTTGGGAGCCAATCAGAGCCAGGCATTGGGTCTTGGGAGCCAATCAGAGCCAGGCATTTGGTCTTAGGTGCCAATCAGAGCCAGGCATATAAAGCACAGGAACCACCTAGTCTAGAAAGTCTCACACCGGGTTATCCTGTGCCTTGTCTGCCTAGCTCTGGACAGCCTGTTACAATTCAGATTCTTAAGCCCCACCTTGGCCCTACTGGATCAAAATACAAAGGGAGTCCAGGAATCTGCATTTTAAACCTGGTGCCCGGGTGTTGCTAACGCGATGGCCCAGGGGCCATGCCCTTATTTTATGGAGGGGGAAGACCCTCTAGGAGAGCACACACAGGGCCTGATGAATCACCTGGGTGTGGGGATTCCAGGCCACTGTCACTGCTAGTTCCTGGAGGTGCCCTGCCGGCAGGGAAAAGAACAACAGCAGGGAAGAAAGAGGGGAAAGTTCAGGAGCCTAGCTCACATCCAACACACACCACATACCAGGTGCCTGCGTTCTCTTCCTCAGCCTCCCAGAAAAACTCTAAGGTCAGTTTTATTATTACCTCCATTTTACATGTGAGGCAAGTAGGGTTCAAGAGTTGAAGCTGATTGCTCAAGACCTCACAGCTGGTAGGTGGCAGGTCATGAACTGAGGTCTGTCTAATGCTAAAGCCAACTCCCTTAACCACCTGGGCCTACTGCCTCCTGGAAACAAGGAGAAGAGGAAGAGGGAAGGGGAGGGCGAGAGTGGGGGGGACTGCATGGAGTGGGGGCAGAGTGCCCCCTGTGCCCACCCAGGTGGCCTAGCCAGGCGGCTGCTGCAGGACGGAGAGCGCCTGCCTGTCCCGGTGCCCTGTGGTTGCCATGCCGACCCCCAGGCTGTGTTTGCGGATGTTGTATTTGATTTCACACGTTTGGAACTCCAATAACGTCATCTCGCAACACAGGGTTGCCATGACAGCTGGCCCCATGTTCCCTGGGTAGCTCACACCTTGAGGGGAAGGGAGGGGCCTGGCTGGCTCCCCCACCAACCGAACCTCAACCCAGGGCCCCCTGGAAGCGTGAGGCCAGGAATGTGGGGTCAGATGGCACCTTTGGGATCAATCAACAGCTGCATCGGGGGAAACTGAGGTCTGGGTGGCGAGCATGTATCACCTGATCCCCAGGCCAGCACGCTTGCAGTACCCCACACCACCTTCATTGGAGGCTGCCTGACCACTGGCACCCGGGACCAGCCTGGCCATTGCCCTGACCATCTCTCTGATCAGCATGATGCTTCTCGCAAACACACGCACACATGTGCCAGTGTAGAGGCGGCATGGTGTGGCCAGGAACCCCGACTCTGGCGTCGGGCTCAGGTTCAGTGGTGGCTCCCCACTCACCAAGTGTGCGCTTGGTTAATGGGACAGCCCAGCCAACCGTCCATTTCTACATGTGAAACCAATGACAGAGGCCCTTACCCCCTTACACAGCTGGGACAATTACCTGTTGATACCGGTAGAAAACCCATGCAGAGCACATGAGATAAATAGTGATCAGTTGGGGTTCCTTTCTCTTTTTTCATTCACTTTTGTTTTGTCCTTGCCCTCTCCTTGTCAGCTTTATCACAAACCTGCACTGTGTCGGCTTCAGGCAACTGACCTTCCCACTCTGGTCCTTTAAACTAGTATAATAATAATCTCATGATCCTCTCCATTTCCTTACCATGAAACACTCCATCCCTTTACTCTAAATTCCAATATATAGCCTCTTCTCAGCTGGCTTCCATCTACTGGGCAAAGTCAAATAGAAGGGCTGCTAGACTTATCAAAACCCCCAGTGTCATACTAACAGGTCCTGGCTCCATCTGTTACCAGCTGTTTGGACAGAGCAAATCTGTCCATGGCCAGAGCCTTTATCTGTGAGTTGGGACCAGCCCCTCTTTACCTCCACACCGTGAGGCTGCCAGAGAAGATGGCAGAGGTTCTCAAAAGGACATGGGATTTTTTTTGTCCCCAAGGCACTGCCACAGGCATCCTTGCAAAGGATCCACCCCCAGAAATCTCAGAGAGTGCTTCCTTCTTACTTGCCCATTTCATAGATGAGGAAAATGAGAACTCGAGAGTTGATGGAAGTTGCCCAAGATCCTAGCAACTCTGATCTTCTCCACCACATGCACTCTCCAACACAGTCCTGGAAAATGTGAGGAGCTGTTACTGCAGGGAGGGCCAGGACTTTCGGCAGCCGTCACAGGTCACAGCCAAGGGCTTCTTGGGATGACCAGGGAGACTTGCCTACGGCCCCCACTGCTGCCTAGCTCCCCGCCAGGCCCCCACAGCCCTGGATGCTTCCCCAGACCCAGAGCCAGGACCAACATGAGTTGTTTCCCTTCAATGCCTCCCACTTGCATGTACTGGAGTTTGCTGGAAAAATCAAACACTGCCACATGTGCACTGGGCGGGTGCCCACTCAGCCCAGTCCAACCCAGCAAGTCTTTCTCAGGCCCAGCCTTGGCCCAGAGCAGGGCACAAGCTAGGGAGTCTGATGGGCCTGGGGTCAAACTCCACTTGCACGCTGCCTGACACCAGCCCTGGACCTTCCCAGGCGCGGCCTCCTCACCTGTAACATGGAAATGACAGTGCTCAGCTCATGTCTGAGCTGTCAGGAGGAATGAAGGGATGTGACAGGCGCAAGGTTGCCCACTAATGTCCACTCCTGCCCTTCTTCTAGGGAGCAGGAGAACGGAGGCTGCCACAGTCCTTGCAACCGAGGAGCTTTCACCAGCTCCAGTCAGAGAGGCAAGACTAATTTTCATTACAAAATTGAAAACAAGGAACAATCAAGCGCTAACAAGGCGCCTACAATGGGTAACATGGCGCCTACAATGAGCTCACAGGAGGTGGATGCCACCGTCAGGGCGGAGCAGTCAGGAAGAACTTCCTGGAGGAAGAGGAGGGAAGCTGCAGGAGTTCCTAGAGACAGATAGGCAAGCAAACATCTCTGCCTAGCCTGCTGTGGGCAGTACCAGCTGAGCAGCGGCATGGAGAACAGAAGAGGCAGAGGTCTGTGCCACGGGGTCCTGAAGGATGAACAAGCTGGGCACAGAAGAGTGGCAAGGGAGTCATGGCAAGCATGCAGGTGCAGGGGCACAGAGGCATGAAACAGCCCAGGGCTCCTGACCGAAAGGAGGGAAGTGATGGCTGGAAGACAACCAGGGACAGATCAGGGAGGGCCTTGAAGACCAGGCCGGGAGGGCTTAGAATCAGTCCCACAGGCCATGGAGAGCTAGGGAAGGCTCTATGGAAGGAATCGACATGAACAGATGTGAGGTTTAGAAAAACTCTGATAAACAGAGAGTTCGGCTGTGGGGGCTGAGAGTAAAACTGGAGGCCAGGACCCTGGGAGAGAGGTTCTGCAGTTTGCCACTGAGACTCAGCTGCTATGAAGGAAACAAGGAACGGAGCTAAGACAATGTAGGAAGCAAAATTGCTAGATCTCCTTTTTTATCGTGGCAAAATAAAATGTACCATTTTGATCATTTTTAATGTACACTTAATGTGGCATTAAGTCCATTTATGCTGTTGTGTAACCATCCCTACCGTCCATCTCCGGAACTTTTTCACAAACTCAGTACCCATGAGAAGCTAACTCTCCATTCCCCCCTTCCCCATCCCCTGGCAGCACCATTCTGCTCTGTCTCTAGGAGTTTGACCCTAGGTTCCTCGTGTAAGTGGAATTATTCAACATGTGTCCTTTTGTTTGGCTTATTTCACTTAGCTTAATGTCTTCAAGGCTCATCCATGTTGTAGCATGTGTCCGAATTTCCTTCTTTAGGCTAAACAAAATCCCATTGTATGGTATATACCACATTTTGCTTACCCATTTATCCATCAGTGGACATTTAGGTTGCTTCCACCTTTTAACTATTGTGAATAGGGCTGCTATGAACACGATGTACCAGTATCTGTGTAAGTCCCTGATTTTGCTTCTTTGGGGTATATACTCAGAAGTGAAATTGCTGGATCATAGGATGATTCTGTTTAGTCTCCTGAGGAACCTCCACACTGTATTCCACGGTGGCTGCACCCTGTTCCATCCCCATCAAGAGTGCACAAGCGTTCCGGTTCCTCCACATCTTCCCCAATGCTTATTATTTTCTGTTTTTTTGGTTAACAGCCATCCCAATGGTTGTGATATGGTAAATTGCTAGATCTTGATGAATACTTATCTGTGAGGCCTTGACGGGATAGGAAGTTGAGGGGGAAGAGGCAAATGACCCCTGGGTTTGCAACTTGACCAGCTGGGACAACGAAGATTCACCAGCTGAGCTGGGAAGGGAAATATGCATGAGGAAGAATTTGGGGGCTGTTGAGCTTGAGGTTCTGTGGAACATCCTGGTTGAATACTGGGGTCTGAGAGAGTCTGTGCTGCAGAAGGGAAGTCACGAGCAAATACAAGATTGCTTAGGAAGTATGGGATGCAGAAAAAAGTGAGGCCTACTACAGAAGACTGGGGGTCCCCATGTTTCAGGAGCAGGACAAGGAAGGCACCCACAAATGGAGACAGAGATCAACCCCAAACGTAAGAGAAAAACCAGAAAACACAGTTTCAGAATTTCGCACTCTAGGATTAGATTTTGCTATAAGCAACAGAAAACCCAAATTAGTGGCTTAATTAAAATATAAAATATAAGTTCTGTTTGCTCCTTTAGAAAAGAAATGCAGAGGAAGGCAGCTCAGAGACTTTCTTTCTTCTTTCTCTCTTGCCCTGGTATTTTTGGCCCTGATTTCCACCTTTGAGGTCACCTCATAGTCACAAGATTGCTGTTGCAGCTCCAGTCATCACATTTATGTTCCAGCAACAAGAAGGAGGAAGAAGCAAGAGCAGAAGACCTGCCTGCTAGCTAAGACTTCCCAGACTCTTTTAAAGACTATCCCTGAAAGCCCTTTTCTACCCCTCCCCCTGGTTTTCACTTGCATCTCATTGGTGCAAGGTGCAAGGAAGGTTAAGAAATGTGATTCTTTAGCAGGACATATTGTTTTCCTATAAAAAAAAATATGAATTCTGTTAGTGAAGAACCAGGGAAAATGGCTATAGGGGGAGGCAACTGGCAGCTTCTAACAGGGTGGGAGAATTTTCCAGAAGGAAAGAATGGTAGACATATTGGCTAAGGTGTAAAGGATTAACTATTGAACTTGGCAGTGAGGTCATTGGCATCCTACTGAGTGTTGGGGAAGGGAAGATGGCAGAAGCTTGAAGCATGAAGGGGGAAATGAAGTCATGTCAGTTGACCACAGTTGGGAGGTCCCAGGCCAAGTGAAGAGCTTGGTACCTGGTTTGGGGTCCTTTACTTTGAGATGTGAGGACTGAACCATAAATAGGTTCAGAAGACTGGGCCAGAGAAGGGAGAGGAAAGGGTAGCAGAGAATGGGGATGCCTGAAGTGCAAGGTCAGGGAAATGAGAAAGCCTGGAGACCCAGGAGAGAGTGGTGGGGCTGGCTGGGCCCCACGCAGGAGCCTTCAGCCTGGGGAGGTGGGGGGCAGAGGACAGCAGGTGTGGCGGGAGTGGAGGGATCACTGGTGGGTAGGGGAAAGGGGGTGGGAAGCCACGGGTGTGCCAAGGGCCCAAGGGCCCAGATGGGATGGCAGGAAAAGTCACCTCTTTAGTGCCAACTAAGGGCCCTGAGGAGGGTGGTACAGGTGAGGATGGTGATGAGGACCTGGGAGGGGTCATCTGCAAAGAAAAAAGAGGTAGAAGGGAAGGGACAGAAACTGACTCTGTAGCGGTCATGACCCATCGGGAGGGATGCAAGCAGCAGAGGGACTCAGAGTGTGGGGCACACAGGGCCAGGGAGCCCCAGGGAGGGGAGAGTGTGCTCAGGAAGGCCACTCGGGAGGCTGCCCGAGGGGTCTCAGAATGGCCTGCTGGGGCAAGGGCCCAGGAGGGTGGGAGGTGTTACCAGGTGTCAGGAGCCCAGCATTCAGGGTCTCAGAGGAAGGCAGCCCTGGGGGGCAGCAAGACCCAGGATGGCCAAGGCAGTGGGAGCTGAAGGGAGGCAGACACTTCATTCGTGAGTGGTCACTGAAGTCACCCAGGATGCTGGTGGCATGCTGGAGGGAAAGAGCATTTGCTGGTCTTCACAGACTGTGGAAGGTGACCCAAGCCTGGTGGAGCGTGGCAGGGTTAGAAAGGAGTGTCCTCAAGCAAAGCAGTGTCCTAGGAGTGCTGTGGGCAGGTGTCAGACTGAGGAGGTGACAGAGCACTCTCTGAGCTGTAAAGACATTTGGGACCTGTACAAGGGACCAAAGGCTTGGGCAAGGACATTATCTGTGGCAAAGGGAAGGAAGGCAAGGAAGGAAAAGGATGAGAGAAAATTGGGTTTTTAGGGCAGACTTGATTATTCCATGTATAGATGGGAAAACAGGCCCAGAGAAAAGATTGACCCAGGGTCACACAGAAAGTGACTGAACTTGAGCTGGACCTAGACCTTACTCTGACCACTCAAGCCTGCTAAATTCTCTTCCCTTCTCTAGGCTTCAGTTTTCCCGTCTGTAAAATGAGATCAGTGGGTTCAGCGCCGATAGCTCAGTGGTAATGGCACCAGCCACATACACCAGGGCTGGCAGGTTCGAACCCAACCCAGGCCTGCTAAACAACAATGATAACAACAAAAAATAGCCGGGCGTTGTGGCAGGTGCCTGTAGTCCCAGCTATTTGGGAGGCTGAGGCAAGAGAAGCACTTAAGCCCAAGAGTTAGAGGTTGCTGTGAGCTGTGATGCCACAGCACTCTACCGAGGGTGACATAGTGAGACTCTGTCTCAAAAAAAATGAGATCAGTGGATGTGGTGCCTGGACCTTACCTGTGACCCTTGAAGATTTGGTGGCTACGTAAAAATTCTTGGGGTGAGAGAGTCCCTTCCCCACCTGCCCTGGTAACTGAGTCACTTCCGAAGAGACAGACTTTTAAAATTTCCCTTTTGTCAGGTCCTCAAAGGGACTGAGTCACAGAGAAAGTCAAGACTAGACAGAAGATGGTGAGCAAAGCAGGTGACATAAAATTGTCTCCAAGGCCTTACCAGGTGCCCTCCTTCACAAGAGACTGTGTCACACTCACCTTCAGTAACCCACCCGGGTTGATCTGGCCACGTCAAGCCCTCTACAGTGAACTATTCCCAGTAGCACTTGCCACCCCCTCCTCCTGTGTCACCATCCACTCCAGTCCATCCTCTGATGCAGCTGAAGCCATCTTCCCACGGCCTGGCTTGCTCCTCATCTGTCTCCTGCTCTGACGTCTTCCACGGCTCCCCACTGCCTACAGAATAGTGAAGGCTTTAACCCAGCTGGCCAGGTCCAGCCCCATTGCCCCCTGCAGCAACACCACCCATGGGTCCTTCACTTTCTACGTTCTGAGCCCTGGGTCATGCCATTCCCCCACCACCTCGTTCCCAATGGGGAAGGCCCTTTCTTCTCTGCCAATCCCAGGCGTGCAAAGGTAAAACCATAACCCCAATGTCCCTGTGTCTGCTGGGTTGACCATGTCCTTAGTTTCAATCAATAATTGTAATTAATAAAATAGTTCAAGACCCCTTGTTCCATACTGTGGGAAATCCAATGCTTTCTAATACTTGTGAGCTCTCCCAAGAAGGACTTATGGTCCCTAAGTCCTTTCCCTGCTACTTCTGCCGTTGGCCTGAGCCACACCCTGCCATCTGCCAGCCCTTCCCTATTCCCTGAGCCCTGCAGACACAAGGTTGTGTGTGAAATGGCCCTGGCTATAGGTTTAGGGAAAGGAGAGACTTCAGACTCCAACCAGAAGCCACAGCAAACTAACCATCTCACTTACTGTTTGGAACACTCCTGGGCCCTCCCTGCAGCCCCTCAGCTCCTGCTGCCCCATGCTCCTGAGCCCTTCTCTACAGAGGAACCCCCAGCCCATCTCCACGCTGCTTCTAACCTCCAGGCCTGCCAGAGTCTCACTCCCAACTCCTGCTCCTGTCACACACAGCATTTCCCTTACTCTGCTGGGGGCAGAGATGCCCTTTCATAACAAAAAAGGGCCTCTCAAGGGGTTTTCCTGAAGCAAAAGCTTCCTTCTGTTATAGCCCTACCTCAGCTGTCAGTCCTTTATCTAAGCTGCAATAGTTTTTTTTTTTTTGGGGGGGGGGGTTCTTTTCCTCACAGTATGGAATGTTAGAATCAGAGGTGGAACCAATAAGTCTAATGTCATCACTCAACAGGTGAAAGGTGGACTGAGACCCACTGGTCAGGGTCCCGCTCAGAAAGCCCAGTAGGTCATGGCCATGCCTTGGGCAAAGCTCTCTCTCCCAGTACAAAGAGGGGAGGTGGCGAGGAGAAAACTGACATTTACGGAGCACCCACTGTGTGTCGGCATCATGGTTAGCACTTTACCAAGGTTACATTGTTTAATCCTCACATCCACCCCTAAAAAGTAAGAGCTGATATTATCCACACTTTACAGATCAGCAAACTGATGCCCAAAGAGGAAGCCACTTGCCCAAAGCCCCTCAGCCCAGAACTGGAATTACAATCAGGACCAACTCTTCAGGATTCTATTCTTTATAAGCATAAAAGCAAAGATTTGTGAACTTTTTGCTTGTGTCAGGCACCAGGCTGAACATTCTACAGGAAGCATCATGTGTAAGCCTCACAGTTATTCCAGAAAGCACGTACAATTGTTCCCATTTTACAGACAAGAAAACCAAGGCTTGGCAGAAAGGATTAGGTGTGGAGCTGGGAAGCCCCTCTGGGCAAAGTCCTGGCTACTGGGACAGGGGCATCACTCAGGGACCAAACTGGCTAATCACTGTGGCCCCATCCAGGACCTAGATGAAACATTGCCCCCCTCCAGGCAATTCTGCCACCACCCTTCCCTCCCTTGGGGCCCTGGCTCTCAGCTCTGTCCAGCTGCAGCTGGAGAGGCACTGGGCTCCACTGTCCCAGAAGCTGGGGGAGGACACTTATAGATTTGGGAGGTGTCTCCATTGGAACTCTTTGTTGCTAACAGCAGAATTCAATTTGGCTTCCTCATGCTAAGGGGGTTTTTACTGAGTGGCTGAGAAGAGCTCACAGAATGGAGGGCAGGCTGGAGAATCAGGCTCAGACCTGCATCCAGCACAGGAGGGGCATGGGTGTGTCCCATGGGCTCTGATGAAACAAGCCCTGGGCTGGGGGGCCACAATAGACTGGCCAGATTAGGTAGGTCCTGTGCTCCACCTATAAGAGAGAAGAGCATCACCAGAACAGGGGACTAAAAGAGGGGAGGGGAGGATCCCAAGGGTCTTCATTGCTGGACAGTCAAAACCCAACCAACTGTCTCTGCAATGGGCCTCAGTCATTTCTGGACTATCTGGACTAGAGGTTTCTCTGGCTCGTTCTGTGCTGTTTCCGTCATGCTAAGAGTTCCTCTAGATCAGGGAGGATGGAAGAAGGGAGGGAGGAAGATGAGCTTTTAAAGCACCGAGGATATGTTTGCCTCAGGGTGGGGCTCTCTGCACAAGTTATTCCTGAGTGTAGGGAAGGGTAACCCTAGCAGTGCAGACGGCCTGGGCAGAGGTGTGGAGGTGTGAGGCAGCAAGATAGCCCATGTCTGGAAGGGCACAAGGGAGGCAGGGCAGGGAGGAAGCTGGAGGGGCAGGCAGGTGCCTGACTGGGAAGAGCCTGGAACAACAGGCCAAGCAAATGGGCTCTTGATACAGACTGAGAGGCCACTGAGACTTGGCCTGGCTTCTTCTTTCCCAACAGCGCCAGGATCCAGCCATCTGCCACCCCCTAATCCACCCCACAAAATAGAACCCTCGTGGGAAATAAATTCCCCTACCTGGGCCCAGCAGGCTCTTCCAGGAAACTGTCCAGCACCCCCATCTGAACTCTTCATTTTAAGGTCCTTCATCTGGTCTCACCCTGTCCCCATCCCATCAGGGCCAAGGAGACAAGCAAGAAAACCAAGTGGGCCCACGTGCTGCCTGACCAGCCTGTCTGCATAGGGGCGTGAAGGGCAGCTCATAGTAGAAATGCAAAGACAATAATGTTCATTTTTAACCTACTTTTATGAAACTAAAAATGAGCTGGGAATCAGAATAATTGCTACTTTTAAGCTAAATAAAAACACATACTTTGTTCTTATTTTTAAATCAACTGAAATGATTCTTGGCTTGGTGGCCAGAGAGTCCTTACATAATCGGTATGTTGACACTCTCTCACCAGCTGCAAACCTCTCTGCAACTGATCTGCTGAAATTCCACATGTCCCCTTAGCCTCGAGTCATCATCTCCCTCCTGGTCAGGTCTGTCCAAGGTGCTTGCTGACCTGCAAATGTGCCCCCAGGTACACACAGCCATGATCCATTAGGGAAGGGCAGTCAAGCCTTGGAGTGCAGAGGAAGGGGGATATGAGTGGGTTTTGAAAGAGGGACTGTAGGACATACCTAGAGAAGGTCATCTTAAATCCCAGCTCCATCTACAAGCCGTGAGATCTTGGCCAAGTCACTTCACCTCTCTGAGCCTCAACTTCCTTATCTGTAAAATGGAAATAATAACACTGACCCCACAGAATTGTGAAAATGAAGACAATAGATGGAAAGGCACCTTAGCACAGTGAAGCGCGCATAGGAGGCCCACAGAAAATGGCCACTTTCCTCTCCTCAATCTGCCCCACTGGGCTGGGTGACCTTTCTCTCTTGACCATTACCCACAGTGCCCCCATCCCCAGCCTCAAAGCCTGCAGGAAGATCCCCTTCTGGGCTGACCACAGGAGACTCATCCGGTGGGTCTGCACCAGCTCCAGAAGGAGTCGCCTCTGGGGGCCCTTCCAGGAGCCCACAGGCAGGAGGGGTGATGGCTAATGCCAGATGGTGATCAGCCATGAGTCACCACAACAAACAAAGGCTGCTGCCTCCCCCAGCAATGGCCTCACCACCAGGTGAGGCCCATTTATCTGAAGCATCTCGGCTGGCCAAGCTAGTGCCGCCAGGGCCGGCAGGGTATTTGATAAAGACTCAAGTCTCAACCTGCCAGGCCTTGTACAAAGAGAGTCGCTGGGCAAGAACACGTGGGGCTTCTGGGATGCTGGAGGCCGCCACAAAGTCAAAGGGCTCCACTTCAACTAGTGTCTGACGGCAGCTGTGCCACTCACCTGTCCACCCTCTGCCTGTCCCTTCTCAGCCTGTCCCGTACCCCAACCCTGAGTCCTATAATGGCCAGGACTCTGCCCCAAGGCCTCATCTCCTCTTCCTCACCTGCCAGAGGCCACATACTTCTGGGCCACGAGCCAGCTCCTGGCTGCAGATGGGCTCTGTGGGTAAAAGCACAGGCTGGGGAGCCAGACTGGCTGGGCACGCATCTTGGTCTGGCACCTTCTTGCTATGTGGCCTGGGCAAGTCGTACAGCCTCTCCATGCCTGTTTCCTCATCTGCAAAACAGAGATAACAGTCACATGCCCCGCAGAGTATTATGCAGATAAGGAGCTCAGAACAGCTATAGGAAGTGCTCCCCAATTTTGCTTTTTTTAAAAGTTAGTCCAACATTTTAAAATAAGATTTCACCGAAAAATCTTGATTTCTGGCTTTTCTTTAAAAATGAAAAGATTTGGGAGGATACGTTCCTGCAAGGCATCAACTAGCATTCCTTTCAGACTGGTGGTTCTCAGCCCAGGCTGGACCTTAGAGTCAAATTAGACTCACCTGAGTAGCTATTAAAGTATTTTGCTGCAGGCCCCACCCTGACCAATGCAGTCTGGACCTCTAGGAGTGGGATCCAGGTGGCCTGTGTTTTCAAATTTCTCCTGCCAGTCCTAAGGGATCGCCAGGGTTTAGGGCCTCAGCTTTTGGAAGACTGCGGACTTTCCAGTTTTCCAGGGTGACGTTTGCCCTTTGTCATTGCACTGTGGCTTCATTTAATTGAGAAAAATTTATTGGATTCCTGTCCTTCTGAGAGTGAACAAGATGGCCAGGCACAGTGGCTCATGGCTAGAATCCTAACACTTTGGAGGCTAAAGCAGGACGATCGCTTGAAGCCAGACGTTTGACATCAGCCTGAGCAAGAGCAAGACTCTATCTTTACCAAAAATAGAAAAATTAGCCAGGTGAGGTGGCACATGCCTATGATCCCAACTCAGGAGGCTGAGGCAGGAGGATCACTTGACCCAGGAAATTGAGCTATGATATGCTCATATGTTGTGAGCTATGATGACACCACTGCACCCTAACCTAGGAGACAGAGTAAGACCATGTCCCAAAAAAAAAAAAAAAGAGTGGGCTCGGCACCCATAGCACAGTGGTTATGGTGCCAGCCACGTGCACCAAGGTGGTGTGTTTGAACCCGGCCCGGGTCAGCTAAACAACAAGGACAACCGCAAACAAACAAACAAAAAAATAGACAGGCGTTGTGGTGGGCACCTGTAATCCCAGCTACTTGGGAGTCTGAGGCAAAAGAATCCCTTAAGCCCAAGAGTTTGAGATTGCTGTGAACTGTGACACCATAGCACTCTACCCAGGGTAACAGCTTGAGACTCTGTCTCAAAAAAAAAAAAAAAAAAGAAGAATGAGCAAAAGCAGCCAGACCCAGAAGGTTATGGGAACACCCTTACACCTGAACTTAGCTCATCAAGTCCCTGCCTGGTCCCCACAAGCATCAGCCTGAGAGCCTGGTCTTTACCCACTCCTTGGCCAAGCCTCATCCTTACGTTTGTTCAAGACAGACAATCCCCAAGTCCTTATCTCAAATCCAACCTCTTCCCCTTCTGAGCCTATTAGGAACTCTTGCTTCTCGGTGCCTTTCCCTCCACTGTCTCTTCTGACTTCTTCCCCAGCCAACTTCTACTCATCCTTCATGGCTTTACTCAAAGGCTGTCTCCTCCAGGAAGTGCTTTCCAACCTGCGCTTTACTCAAAGGCTGTCTCCTCCAGGAAGTGCTTTCCAAATTGCGCTTTAACTTTAAAGTTAGAGGCTCCCACCTCTGTGTCCTGAGAACATTTCAGGCACCTGCCGATGCCTCACGCAGAGACACAGTATTTGTTCCTTAGGGATCTAAGGATCTCACCAGATGGGGAGCCCCTCAGGAGTCACCTCTGGAGCCCCAAGGCCTAGTTGAGGACCCAGTCACAGGCAGGGGTTCAGTGAACATCATTTGAATGGCCCCCGGTCCTCCATGACCCCCTTCAGGCAACATCTACAAGGATCTACATAAGAAATCTTCTTCAGATTCGCATCTCCAGTTGATGCAAAAGTGGGCCTGAAGCTTTGTGAAATGAAATCTCATCAGGCTATCTAGACATTCCCGCTGCTTCTCACTGGCTCTGGTTGAATCATTTCCCCACCTCTGAACCAAGCCTGTGGCCAAGGAAATCCAATGCTCTGCTAGGCCAGATTGAGTCCTCTGGAGTCAGTGGAAGGAACTAGTCTCATAGAGTCCTAACACGGTGCTGTCCCAGCAAGCAAGAAGGACATATGTACACTCTGGTCCTGCGCGACACACCCTCTGCTCACACTTCCCATAGCTGTGGGTCTAATATTTTCAAGAGGAGCACTCCTTCTCTCTGGAACATTTTCCCAGATTGCACATTTAGTATTGGCTAAGTGAGAACTACCTAATGATAATTTTTAAAAAGAAAGAAAGAAAACTACTATGAATTCGGGAATTCCTTGAAACGAATTTGTATTTTATTCGTCACTCCGGCATCAGTGCTTACATACGTGTTCTGTGTTCCCCCTGCAGACAGTGGCTGCAGCGCTGTGGATGTGAATCGGAGGGCTCTTCAAGGTTACTCCACTTGGACTCCCAAGTATGGACCTGTCGGGTGCATCATGACAGCCCTGTGGGAAATTACTCACCTGCATTGGACTAGCCTTACCAATGAATGACAGACCCCTCTCCCACCTTGTCACAGCCCTTCAGCAGGTGTATCACTGAGGCCTCTTTGGCTGCAGGCAACAGGAATGACCTTTGCTAAATTCAGCAAAAAGAAATAGATTGGAAGATTACTGGGAGCTCACAAGATCCGCAGGGACTGGCCCAGGCTGGGGAACCAGCGATGCTGAGGAGGTGAGAAAACAGAAGGTATAACACGGGGTCTGGACCAGAGGGTGCAATGAGGATCCTGCCTCCGGAAGGGACAGTTCGGGTCTCTTTAGCTCAATTCCAAAGAAGGAGCTTCCCTTTGGCCTGCCTTGAGCTAAAGGAAGGTGGGACCCCTGAGATCATTCCAGGAAAGAAAACCAGAATGGTGGCCTGCAGGGGAGTGGATGCTGGGAGCCAGAAGCATAGAACATTCCCTGGGAGGGATGACACACCCTGTAGGTGGTTCAGACTGGGATACACCCTCCTCCAGAAGACTCCCGCTTTGAGTGTGTTGGTCAATTATTTTACTATTGGAGTTGCCACCACTTTTTTTTCTTTTTGGTTATTCTGGAAGCATTCACTTGAATTTTTCCTGCTCTGGTTTTCTTTATGTTTCTATAATCTTTCGGCTCCTGGGTGGTCTGGTTTCCTACAGGCAGCAGCGTCAGCTGGTTCTCACAGAGTCCATGTGCTCACGGAGGAAATGTGGCCTGAGCTGATGTCGCCCCACCCACAGAAAGGAAGTGACAGCTACACAAGGTGGAGAAGTATATGGGCTGGATCCATGAGGGTAATTTGGTTACAAGGAACAGAAAAGTCAGTTCAAACAGCCTTAAACAACAAAGGGGATTTATTGCCTCAACTTGTTGAAAGGTCCTTCAGTAAAGGTTTGATCCAGCAGCTTGATAGTACCAACCAGCATCTTGCCTTGTTGGAGACTGGCTCCCTTATTGGCCCGAGACACCTGCCAGCAGCTCATTTGTTCTCAATAAAGTATTAGAGAAGCATCTTTGGGCTCGGTCCCCATAGCTTAGTGGTTAGTGCACCAGCCACATACACAAACCCAGTCCAGGCCTGCTAAACAATGACAACTACCATAACAACAAAAAAATTAGCCAGCATTGTGGCGGGCACCTGTAGTCCCGGCTACTTGGGAGGCTGAGGCAAGAGAATCACTTAAGCCCAAGAGTTTGAGGTTGCTGTGAGCTGTGATGCCAAGGCACTCTACCTACACACAATAGGTGCTCAAAAAAGAGAGAGAGAGAGAAGCATCTTTGCCCTGGAATCCCAAAAGAAGTTCTGAGGTTCACGGTAACATGACAGATCAGTGTCACATGCCCAACCCTAAACCAGTCACTAAGGCAGGGATGGAAATGCATTTGATGTCTTAGTCCTGCCCCTCCCCAGCATCAGAAGTCCCTGGAACTACATGGATCCCCAAATCAAAATCAAGGTTATCTAGGAGGGGTTGGGGGCAGATACTGTGCAAGCCACCGGCCCGCTGCACTGGGCAGTCACAGACATGGGGGTTAGTTGACTAAGCACCGTAATCGCCATTCCCTTCATGCACCATATTAAGCATTTCTCATGTGTCAGTTATATGACTTAATGAACTGTCAGAGACCCCTGAGAGAAGTGGCTTATTAATCCCATTTTGCAGCTAAGGAAGCAGGTTGAGTGACCTGAAGCATTATAGCCCGGGTGAGACCGAGGCAGGATTTGAAGCCAAGTCTATCAGACCCCCAAACCCATCCTCCTCACCTCTACCCCATCCTGCCTCTCAAGCATGTGAAAGATAGTGCTGGGGACACCAGCAAAGGGAGCATGTTTATTTAACAGGCTTTAACTGTGCACCTACTGTGTGTCAAGCATCCTATCAGACCCCAGGTCAGAGGCCATAAGAATATAATCCCATCTTCTTTGAGGTTCTTGATCTAGAAAGGGGACGGCCACAAACCTACCACAACAACTCAATAGGAAGGACTATTTATTACTGTCCTGGGTACTTCCAATGCATTATCTCACTGAATCCTGAATTGTTAAGGAACAAGCTCTGGGGAAGCTGATCCCTGAGTTAACAGAGGGACAGTGAGTAACTTCAGAACACACAGCTGGTTGGGCAACTCCAACAGGTCTCACTTTCAGAATCCAGGGTGCCCTTCAGGAAGGGTTGATCAGTGAGAAGACAGCCCTGGCAGGTCCCCTGGGGATTTAAGGCCCGGAGGAGTGGACAGGCACTGTGGATTGGGGTGGGCAGAGAAAGGGTCTTGTAGAAGAGTAAGTTCTGCTGAGCCATGGAAAGTGAAGGGACAAATTTAAGATGTCCTCAATGGCACTAGTGCCGACCACCTCCCACCTCTGGGAACACTCCTCCCTGCATCTCCAGCCGGGAAACCTGCCTGCCTGTCTCAGTAGGACCAACCCCCAGCTTAGTGTATGAAGATGGTGACACTGTACTACAGTTTACAGGCCCCGACTCAGCACTAAGTCTTTGCCTCAGCCTGGCAAGCAGCCTGTGAGGTACTGACTGTAGACAAGCACGGAAATTAAGTCTTGGAGACAGCCAGAGCTCAGAAGTCACAGGGCCGTGAGTCAACCTCCAGCCACACATGTGCACACAAACTCGCACACAAAAATCTACACACACTCACTGCTTTGCATGTCCTGGCCATCAGGGGTGGATGAGGCTGGTGTCCTTCCTAAATCATCCTCCTCCAGGCTTCTCTCAGACCAAGCCTCCAACTTGGGCTCCTCGCTGTAGACTTTTCAGAACCCTCAGGAAAACTCATTTGCCTGGCCCCCTGAACATCCTCAGGAGGGATCTGGGTTCCCCAAGCCTCCCTAAACCAGCCATTCATTTCTCAGTCTTTTTTTTTTTTTTTTTGGTTTTTGGCCGGGGCTAGGTTTGAACCTGCCACCTCCGGCACATGGGACCGGCGCCCTACTCCTTGAGCCACAGGCGCCGCCCTCATTTCTCAGTCTTAATGGAGGGAAAAAGGCAAAGAGTGAGAACCACGAAGAGAACATGTCTTTTTAAGATAGGCAGACCTGAGTTTGAACCCAGACTCAGCCTCTCACATGCTGTGTGACCTCGGGCAAGTCATGTCCTGTCTCTGAGCCTCAACTTTCAGCGCTGTGCACTGAGGGTCAATAAGGACTGCCATGCAAGCCAGCAATCTAGAATCCTTGAGTATTTCTCTCTCCCCACCTCATCTCCCCTCCAATCAGGCGCCAAGTCCTATTAATTTTATCTCCAAAATGGATTTCAAATTCACCCACTTCCCTCTGTCTCCCGCATCACCTCAATCATTCAAGCCCTCTCCTGCCCAGGGTGCCGTCACAGCCAACCACCTGGTCTCCCAGCACCTCAGCCTGGCAAGCAGCCTGTCTGTGCCCCTTCTGTCCATCCTCCATAGTGCAGCCAGAGGAATCTATAGAACATATACTCAGTGATGCCAGCCCCCAGTCTGGACTCCAGTGGCTTCCCATTGCTCTCCAGGAATGTCCAGAGTTCTTACTGTCACCTCCACAGAGACGCCTACCTGGGCTGACCCTGTCCGTTCACCCTCACAGCCGTTCTATTGCTTCTGCTTGGAATACTCTTCTCCTTCCTGGGCTGGTTAATGTCTGCGCATGCTTCCAATCTGTGTTCAAAGGCCACTTCCTCCAAGAAGCCTTCCCTGATTGCTCAGACCACAGCAGACCCCCATTTACTGAGCACACCTTGCATTTCTCTTTCGTAGCAGTAGTCACGATTACAGTGAAATAAGTGTTGGGTGAATCAGTCCTTGACTGTCTTCCTAATTGTGGGCACATCGATTTTTGCCTCCTTCTCAAGAGAATGATTTCTCTGCCACCCATGGCCTCAGAGGCAAGTCTTGATGACTGCACATGTGAACACTGATGGAGGAAGGGGACCAGCAGGGAGCCTGGTTGGGGCAGCCACCTTCCCTGCCCCGCAGAGAATGCCCAGACAAAAAGGGAGCCCAGAGAATGCAGAACCAGGAGACAGAGAGAGGAGCTGAGCCGGAAGGTGTCTTTTTGCCTGGGGACCTGCCACATCTCTGTCCTCCTCCTGACAGCACCCCCTCTCCACTGCACTGTTTCACTTTGCTTTCCTTGAGCTGGTTTCACCTTGCAAACAAAAGATGCGGGGGGACTGCACACCCTCTCCAGAGGGTGAGCTCCACGAGGATAGCTCCTGTGTTTGTCGTCAGGAATGTACTCCACGCGCGGCTTGGTCACTATCTGGGGGATTGAGCAGTTGAAACAGAAGGCAGACAGCCCACAGCATGGGCTCAGAAAGGAGCCATTCTTAGGGAATTTGCTGCCCTCCGTCTTTCCCACCACACGGGACACTCCCAGCTTGACCACAGCAGAAGCCTCTACTATGTCTTGTCACCAGGACCCTCCTCCCTGGTTTCTGTGACCATAGGCCTCTGCGATAGAAGACAGCCCTTGCCCCCAATTTGTCCCCTCCACTTCAGTCTCAGAACCTGAAGTTTCCCTCTTTCACTTCCCAGAATATTCCAGAGCTGACCCATCACTGCCAGTGGCACACCCAAGTAGCCAAGGTGACTGTTTATCCGCTGCTCTTAGAAACCATCTGCAGCTGGTGGCAGCGGCCACCCCACGCAGCTGCCCTCTGCCCACAGGCTGGCTGAACAAGCAAAGGTGCTTCCTGCTAGGGGCTGGCACTCGAGGTAGGGTATCCTACCCTCTGTGCCCTGCCCACTCCAGCTCCCTGCAGCCCAGATGTCACCCTCACCTCGGTCAGCCAGGAGCCAAGAGCAGCAGGGAAAGCAGAACTTTCCTCTCCAGCTCCTCTGGCCACAAGGCCCAGGATTCAGCAAACACCCAGGCAGCAGCGGGGACAGGCCTGGGGCTCTGGGGTCAGAGAGGCCTGAGGCCAAATCCTTCCACTGTCACTTGCAGCTTTGCGACCTGAGGCAGGTCCCTTCAACTCTCTGAGCCTCAGCTAGTCCATGTGCAGCTTCAGAACAACAGCTGTGACCCCCAACCCCTGCGCTGTGAGGACAATGAAATCAGTGTGGGGTCTGGAGTGCAATTAAACACTGATCAAGAAGGGCCTGTCCCAAAGGGCTCACCTTGTCCTGAGGGGACACTGAGGGCTTCATCCCTGTCCTGGGTAGATGCTGAGGGCTTCATCTTTGTCCTGAGTGGTCACTGAAGGCCTCATCCCTGTTCTGAGTGGACACGGAGGGCTTCATCCCTGTCCTGAGGGGACACTGAAGGCTTCATTCCTGTCCTGAGGGGGACACTGGGGGCTTCATCCCTGTCCTGAGGGGACACTGAGGGCTTCATCCTTGTCCTCAGGGGTTACTGAAGGCTTCAACCCTGTACTGAGGGGTCACTGAGGGCTTCATCCCTGTCCTGAGGGGACACTGAGGTCTTCATCCCTGTCCTGAGGGGACACTGAGGTCTTCATCCCTGTCCTGAGTGGACACTGGGGGCTTCATCCCTGTCCTGAGGGGACACTAGGTCTTCATCCCTGTCCTGAGTGGACACTGGGGGCTTAATCCCTGTCCTGAGGGGACACTGAGGGCTTCATCCTTGTCCTCGGGGGTCCTGAAGGCTTCATTCCTGTACTGAGTGGACACTGGGGGCTTCATCCCTGTCCTGAGGGGAACATTGAAGGTTTCATCTCTGTCCTGAGGGGACACTGAGAGCTTCATCCCAGTCCTGAGGGGACACTGAGGGCTTTATCCCTGGCCTGAAGCATACTAGGGGCTTCATCATTGTCCTGAGGGGCACTGAGGGCTTCATACCTGTCCTGAGGGGGGGCTGGAGGCTTCATCCCTGTCCCCTGTCCTTATGGGTCACTGAGGGCTTCACCCTGTCCTGAGAGGACGCTGAAGTTTTCATCCCTGTCCTAAGGGGACACGGGGGGCAAGGTGGCTTCATCCCTATCCTGAGGGGACACTGAGGGCTTCATCCCAGTCCTGAGGGGACACTGAGGGCTTCATCCCACCCTGAGGGGACACTGGGGAGGTCATCCCTGTCCTGAGGGGTCACCGAGGGCTTCATCCCTGTCCTGAGGGGACACTGGGGAGGTCATCCCTGTCCTGAGGGGTCACCGAGGGCTTCATCCCTGTCCTGAGGGGTCACTGAGGGCTTCATCCCAGTCCTGAGGGGACACTGAGGGCTTCATCCCTATCCTGAGGGGACACTGAGGGCTTCATCTCTATCCTGAGGGGACACTGAGGGATTTATCCTGTCCTGAGGGGTCAGTGGGGCTTCATCCCAGTCCTGAGGGGACACTGAGGGCTTCATCCCAGTCCTGAGGGGACACTGAGGGCTTCATCCCTATCCTGAGGGGACACTGAGGGCTTCATCCCAGTCCTGAGGGGACACTGAGGGCTTCATCCCAGTCCTGAGGGGACACTGAGGGCTTCATCCCTATCCTGAGGGGACACTGAGGGCTTCATCTCTATCCTGAGGGGACACTGAGGGCTTCATCCCTATCCTGAGGGGACACTGAGGGCTTCATCTCTATCCTGAGGGGACACTGAGGGCTTCATCCCTATCCTGAGAGGACATTGAAGCTGTCATCCCAGTCCTGAGGGGACACTGAGGGCTTCATCCCTATCCTGAGGGGACACTGAGGGCTTCATCCCTATCCTGAGGGGACACTGAGGGCTTCATCCCTATCCTGAGGGGACACTGAGGGCTTCATCCCTATCCTGAGGGGACACTGAGGGCTTCATCCCTATCCTGAGGGGACACTGAGGGCTTCATCCCAGTCCTGAGGGGACACTGAGGGCTTCATCCCACTCCTGAGGGGACAGTGAGGGCTTCATCCCTATCCTGAGGGGACACTGAGGGCTTCATCCCTATCCTGAGGGGACACTGAGGGCTTCATCCCAGTCCTGAGGGGACACTGAGGGCTTCATCCCAGTCCTGAGGGGACACTGAGGGCTTCATCCCAGTCCTGAGGGGACACTGAGGGCTTCATCCCTATCCTGAGGGGACACTGAGGGATTTATCCTGTCCTGAGGGGTCAGTGGGGCTTCATCCCAGTCCTGAGGGGACAGTGAGGGCTTCATCCCAGTCCTGAGGGGACACTGAGGGCTTCATCCCAGTCCTGAGGGGACAGTGAGGGCTTCATCCCTATCCTGAGGGGACACTGAGGGCTTCATCCCTATCCTGAGGGGACACTGAGGGCTTCATCCCAGTCCTGAGGGGACACTGAGGGCTTCATCCCAGTCCTGAGGGGACACTGAGGGCTTCATCCCTATCCTGAGGGGACACTGAGGGATTTATCCTGTCCTGAGGGGTCAGTGGGGCTTCATCCCAGTCCTGAGGGGACACTGAGGGCTTCATCCCTATCCTGAGAGGACATTGAAGCTGTCATCCCAGTCCTGAGGGGACACTGAGGGCTTCATCCCTATCCTGAGGGGACACTGAGGGCTTCATCCCAGTCCTGAGGGGACACTGAGGGCTTCATCCCAGTCCTGAGGGGACAGTGAGGGCTTCATCCCAGTCCTGAGGGGACAGTGAGGGCTTCATCCCTATCCTGAGGGGACACTGAGGGCTTCATCCCTATCCTGAGGGGACACTGAGGGCTTCATCCCAGTCCTGAGGGGACACTGAGGGCTTCATCCCAGTCCTGAGGGGACACTGAGGGCTTCATCCCAGTCCTGAGGGGACACTGAGGGCTTCATCCCTATCCTGAGGGGACACTGAGGGATTTATCCTGTCCTGAGGGGTCAGTGGGGCTTCATCCCAGTCCTGAGGGGACAGTGAGGGCTTCATCCCAGTCCTGAGGGGACACTGAGGGCTTCATCCCAGTCCTGAGGGGACAGTGAGGGCTTCATCCCTATCCTGAGGGGACACTGAGGGCTTCATCCCTATCCTGAGGGGACACTGAGGGCTTCATCCCAGTCCTGAGGGGACACTGAGGGCTTCATCCCAGTCCTGAGGGGACACTGAGGGCTTCATCCCTATCCTGAGGGGACACTGAGGGATTTATCCTGTCCTGAGGGGTCAGTGGGGCTTCATCCCAGTCCTGAGGGGACACTGAGGGCTTCATCCCTATCCTGAGAGGACATTGAAGCTGTCATCCCAGTCCTGAGGGGACACTGAGGGCTTCATCCCTATCCTGAGGGGACACTGAGGGCTTCATCCCAGTCCTGAGGGGACACTGAGGGCTTCATCCCAGTCCTGAGGGGACAGTGAGGGCTTCATCCCTATCCTGAGGGGACACTGAGGGCTTCATCCCTATCCTGAGGGGACACTGAGGGCTTCATCCCAGTCCTGAGGGGACACTGAGGGCTTCATCTCTATCCTGAGGGGACACTGAGGGATTTATCCTGTCCTGAGGGGTCAGTGGGGCTTCATCCCAGTCCTGAGGGGACACTGAGGGCTTCATCCCTATCCTGAGGGGACACTGAGGGCTTCATCCCAGTCCTGAGGGGACACTGAGGGCTTCATCCCAGTCCTGAGGGGACACTGAGGGCTTCATCCCTATCCTGAGGGGACACTGAGGGATTTATCCTGTCCTGAGGGGTCAGTGGGGCTTCATCCCAGTCCTGAGGGGACAGTGAGGGCTTCATCCCAGTCCTGAGGGGACACTGAGGGCTTCATCCCAGTCCTGAGGGGACAGTGAGGGCTTCATCCCTATCCTGAGGGGACACTGAGGGCTTCATCCCTATCCTGAGGGGACACTGAGGGCTTCATCCCAGTCCTGAGGGGACACTGAGGGCTTCATCCCAGTCCTGAGGGGACACTGAGGGCTTCATCCCTATCCTGAGAGGACATTGAAGCTGTCATCCCAGTCCTGAGGGGACACTGAGGGCTTCATCCCTATCCTGAGGGGACACTGAGGGCTTCATCCCAGTCCTGAGGGGACACTGAGGGCTTCATCCCAGTCCTGAGGGGACAGTGAGGGCTTCATCCCTATCCTGAGGGGACACTGAGGGCTTCATCTCTATCCTGAGGGGACACTGAGGGATTTATCCTGTCCTGAGGGGTCAGTGGGGCTTCATCCCAGTCCTGAGGGGACACTGAGGGCTTCATCCCTATCCTGAGGGGACACTGAGGGCTTCATCCCAGTCCTGAGGGGACACTGAGGGCTTCATCCCAGTCCTGAGGGGACACTGAGGGCTTCATCCCTATCCTGAGGGGACACTGAGGGCTTCATCTCTATCCTGAGGGGACACTGAGGGCTTCATCCCTATCCTGAGGGGACACTGAGGGCTTCATCTCTATCCTGAGGGGACACTGAGGGCTTCATCCCTATCCTGAGAGGACATTGAAGCTGTCATCCCAGTCCTGAGGGGACACTGAGGGCTTCATCCCTATCCTGAGGGGACACTGAGGGCTTCATCCCTATCCTGAGGGGACACTGAGGGCTTCATCCCTATCCTGAGGGGACACTGAGGGCTTCATCCCTATCCTGAGGGGACACTGAGGGCTTCATCCCTATCCTGAGGGGACACTGAGGGCTTCATCCCAGTCCTGAGGGGACACTGAGGGCTTCATCCCAGTCCTGAGGGGACAGTGAGGGCTTCATCCCTATCCTGAGGGGACACTGAGGGCTTCATCCCTATCCTGAGGGGACACTGAGGGCTTCATCCCAGTCCTGAGGGGACACTGAGGGCTTCATCCCAGTCCTGAGGGGACACTGAGGGCTTCATCCCAGTCCTGAGGGGACACTGAGGGCTTCATCCCTATCCTGAGGGGACACTGAGGGATTTATCCTGTCCTGAGGGGTCAGTGGGGCTTCATCCCAGTCCTGAGGGGACAGTGAGGGCTTCATCCCAGTCCTGAGGGGACACTGAGGGCTTCATCCCTATCCTGAGGGGACACTGAGGGCTTCATCCCTATCCTGAGGGGACACTGAGGGCTTCATCCCAGTCCTGAGGGGACACTGAGGGCTTCATCCCAGTCCTGAGGGGACACTGAGGGCTTCATCCCAGTCCTGAGGGGACACTGAGGGCTTCATCCCTATCCTGAGGGGACACTGAGGGATTTATCCTGTCCTGAGGGGTCAGTGGGGCTTCATCCCAGTCCTGAGGGGACAGTGAGGGCTTCATCCCAGTCCTGAGGGGACAGTGAGGGCTTCATCCCTATCCTGAGGGGACACTGAGGGCTTCATCCCTATCCTGAGGGGACACTGAGGGCTTCATCCCAGTCCTGAGGGGACACTGAGGGCTTCATCCCAGTCCTGAGGGGACACTGAGGGCTTCATCCCAGTCCTGAGGGGACACTGAGGGCTTCATCCCTATCCTGAGGGGACACTGAGGGATTTATCCTGTCCTGAGGGGTCAGTGGGGCTTCATCCCAGTCCTGAGGGGACACTGAGGGCTTCATCCCTATCCTGAGAGGACATTGAAGCTGTCATCCCAGTCCTGAGGGGACACTGAGGGCTTCATCCCTATCCTGAGGGGACACTGAGGGCTTCATCCCAGTCCTGAGGGGACACTGAGGGCTTCATCCCAGTCCTGAGGGGACAGTGAGGGCTTCATCCCTATCCTGAGGGGACACTGAGGGCTTCATCTCTATCCTGAGGGGACACTGAGGGATTTATCCTGTCCTGAGGGGTCAGTGGGGCTTCATCCCAGTCCTGAGGGGACACTGAGGGCTTCATCCCTGTCCTGAGGGGACACTGAGGGCTTCATCCCTATCCTGAGGGGACACTGAGGGCCTCATCCCTGTCCTGAGGGGACACTGAGGGCTTCATCCCTGTCCTGAGGGGTCAGTGGGGCTTCATCCCAGTCCTGAGGGGACACTGAGGGCTTCATCCCTGTCCTGAGGGGACACTGAGGGCTTCATCCCTATCCTGAGGGGACACTGAGGGCTTCATCCCAGTCCTGAGGGGACACTGAGGGCTTCATCCCTATCCTGAGAGGACACTGAGGGCTTCATCCCTATCCTGAGAGGACATTGAAGCTGTCATCCCAGTCCTGAGGGGACACTGAGGGCTTCATCCCTATCCTGAGAGGACACTGAGGGCTTCATCCCTATCCTGAGAGGACATTGAAGCTGTCATCCCAGTCCTGAGGGGATGCTGAGGGCTTCATCCCTATCCTGAGGGGACACTGAGGGCTCACCTCTTTCCCGACGGCCTCCTGGGCTATGAGAGTCGGCCTTAAACGGTGATGGGTCCTGCTCTTAGGGGCAGCCATCTGGTTGGAAGGGGGCCAGAGGGCTTGAGAAGACCCTACCCGAGCCTAGCCAGCATTCTTTGTTAATTTGACTCATGTTTATTTGGGTCATTGTAGGAGGTCTGATGTTAACGGAATGTAAAGAGCTGTCTCTCAACACTGCTGACACCCTGGTGGCTGCAGTCCTCCTGTCTGACCTGGGACCTGTCCTGCCCTCTTCAGGACAAGCTTCAGAGCCATTCCCCACATCACCACTGTCATCAGCACACACACCCATCCACACGCTGTTTGCTCAGACATGAGTCCCCCGACCGGTGAGCACTGGCTTTGGAGTCAGAGGAGCGAGCATGTTCTACCGGCTGTGTGGCCTTGGACGAGCCACCTCGCCACTCTGAGCATCATAGGAAAATAGCACCGCATCCCCTGGAGAGCGAAGATTAAACATGGAAACTTATGGAAGGTCTGGACATATTCCTGTAGTTAGAATGTTTTGTTCCCTCCAAATATTACTGTGTTAAAAACTTAACCCCCAATGCAATAGGGGGGAGGGAGGCAAGTTGGGTGTTCAGGCCATGGGGACTCCACCCTCGTGAGTACATTAATGCTGTTATAAAAGGGCTTGTGGGTGGGTTCCCTCTTTTCTGCTCTTCTGCCATATGGGGACGCAGCAAGAAGGCCCTCACAAGATGCCTGCACCTTGATCTTGGACTTCTCAGCCTCCAGAACTGTCAGAAATACATTCTGTTCTTCATAAATTACTCCGTTTCAGGTATTGTGTTAGAGCAGCACAAACAGACTAAGAGGTGCAGCAAGGAAATAATGCATTTGCCTTCTTCCCAGCCCTTCCCTTGCTTGTTTTCTAAGGGAGGTGGCAGGCTTGAAGCAAAGAAGACTGGGGAGATGTTAGGAGTGGATGAGCCAAGCGCCAGGCCCCAGGCAGGGTCCGGGAATGCACCTGCCAACAAGACTAAATTGTGACCCTTTTCTCTTCCTGCCCAGGTGTGTGTGGACATCTCAGCCAGCACATCCAAGCTCTTCCACACACCCCACTGCTCCATGACCACCCCCAGGCCTAGCAGCACTCACCCCTGCAGTGATGTCCACCCTCAGGAGAATGGGGCCCACATAGGCCTTGGAACAGGCTCAGTACTCAGAGACAGGTCATTCCTGCATCCAGGGTGTGATCTGAAAGGGGGTGTAGCATGTCTCTGTGAGGGCACATGCTCTTGGTGCCTCACCCTGTAGGATGAGGTGAGAGCCAAAGATGACCAGAGTGGGGTCCAAGATCAAGGTCAGGGCCCTGTTTGCCTAGATCCAAACTTCAAGCTTCACATGGGGCCAGCCCTCGGATGAGTTCAAGGTCGGAGTTACAGACTGACTGGGTCCCTGCCCTCAAGGTACTTACAGTGCAGGGAGAAGAGGCCTTAAACAAAGAATTTTAAGAAGGTGGGATCTGTGATACAAATGCTTGTGGAAAGAGAGCCTGGCCTCACCTGGGGGAAGATCTCCAATCCCCTCAACTGAGGCCCTTAAGACTCCTCCCTCTGCCAAGGCCCCCTCTCAAGACCCGCAGAAGGGGTGCTGAGGGAGTCACACCCACAGTTGAGCCCCAGTCCTGTCACATTCTGGGGGGCCCTGGACCCAGAGTCCCTGGGGCAGTGTTTCCCAGCCATGGACCCCAGCCCAGCTGCAGATTCCTGCCCACCTCAGACCTCGTGAGTCAGATTCTCTGGGGCAGGACCCTGGTCAGCACAGGTAGCAAGTGCCCTGGTTCTCATGTGCCTTGAAGTTTGAGGACCACTGCTGGAGGGAGCACACCCCATTCATGCACTGACTCTGCATCCTCGTATTGAGCACCCACAGTGTGCCTGACACTGTTCCAAGCACTGAGATACATCTGTGCCCAGACCTAGCCCCCGAGCCCAGGGAGCTGACACCCTAGCGGGAGAGACAGACCAAAAGCCAGATCTATGACACGCTCATTCCGATAGTGGTAAATTCCACAAGGACAACAAAACAGAGCAGACTGGTCCAGGAAGGCCTCGTGGAGGAGGTAACCTTTGAGCTGAGACATGTAGGATTTGAAGCCAAGACTGCCAACCTCTATGTCTGTATCCTAACCATTGTGTGACACAGCCTCCACTGGCCTGGTCGGGTCCCCAGTTCTGAGGGGCTGGGAAAAGTGAGGGTGCTGGTGGAAAGAAGGCCAGGCTTCCTCCCTCCGGAGAAAACCTTCACAAACTAAGCGTGGAGGGAAGTGGTGATATAAAACCCACCACATATAAATAGGCCTGTCCGCTCCAGGGTCGCCCTGGAAACCTGCGGTCAGTTTGGACTTTGCTTAAGGCCGAGCTCCCGGCCACCGGGAGCCCAAAACGGCTGAACAAACTTCGAGCTTCACATGGGGCCGGCCCTGGGATGAGTTCAAGGCCGGAGCATTTCTCCAGAGTCAAAACCGCAACAGGAAGGCACAGAAACAGTTTTCTGAGGAGGACCAGCCTGGCGCAAGGGCTCGGCCAGCCTTCCCAAAGGTCACTGTGGAGTAGGGCTGGAGGGATGCCAGGAAGGTCCCCCAGCTCCAAAATCTCTGCCCTACCCAGGTGCCCCCATGCCTAAAACTTCACTGTAAGAACCAGGGGGTTCAGCATTGCCTTGCCTCTTTATTCCTGCAAGAAGAAACACATTTAGTCTTGAACACAGGGAGTGGAGGAGGAAGGGCTCTGTAGGGCACAGCAGTGCTGACAGTGCATCCCGAAGTTTCCTTGACAGTTCTGATTTCAGACATCTATACCACTTTCCATAGGAACCTACTGATGTCTTGTTGGGAAATAAGATCATCCCAGTAGTCATGTAGTGGCAGGGGCTCTGGGCAGGGCCCTCTGGAGCCTTTGATTCTGGCTCTGCCACTTGGGTGAGATTCCTTTCTTATGCTGGGCCTTAGTTCACTTGTCTCTGCATCAGGGAGCATGGCCTAAAACACTTGTGGGAGCCCTCAGGCTGATTCTCTTCCCTGGGAGGAGGGAGAGATGTATGTGGGCTTCAGAATGGAGGTGGCATTGGCCCTGGTGAGGGGAGGAAAAGGAAGGACAGGGCACTGGGGAGGAAGAAGGAAGAGGGGATGCTGGGATGCAACCTGCTAACTCTTCTGTGCCACCAGCACCTGCTGCCCACTGGCCCATATCCTGCTTCTTTCCTTTGACCCTTGGATCCCCAGAAGCTCACTCCAGTCCCCCCAGAGCAAACTGGAGTCCACTGTCCACCACACTTACTCTGCCAGGATGCAGCCAAAGCCTCATCCCAGGGCAAGGCCAGTCTTTTGTTGGAGGAAAGGCTTTGCCAAAGCTGCTAAGGCTGTCACCCTGGACCTCTGGTGGTGGTGGAGGAAGTGCCCAACACAGAGGCCCAGGCACTGTTGACGAAGGAAAGAGCACAGGAGTTGGGGCAGGCAGGGACCTGGGCTAGAATCTGCACTCCATCTGTGATTCACTGTGTGATCTCCACCACTCAGTCCTTTGGCCTCTCTGAGACTCAGCTGCACCATCTGTAGAATGTGGTTAATGATCCCTCTTACAGCCCATGCGAGGATCCCAAGAGATTACGCACCTGCTCTACCTACCCCTGCACCCAGCACATAGTGGGAGTTTTAGAAAAGAATAATTCCCTTCCCCTAATAAATATAAGTTGAATGTTGAGATCCTGGGCCCGACATTTAACCCAAGGGCTAAGCTTCCTCCACAAGAGGAACTGGATCAGGCCTGGTGAGGTGGCTCACACCTGTAATCTCAGCACTCTGGGAGCCCAATGCTGGTGGATTGCTTGAGTTCAAGATCAGCTTGAGCAAGAGCAAGACCCCATTCTCTACCAGCTTGGCATTGCAGTGGGTGCCTATAGTCTCAACTACTAGGGAAACTGAGGCAAGAGGATCACTTGAACCCAAGACTTTGAGGTTACTGTGAGCTACGATGCCAAGGCAAACAAGTGAGGCTCTGTCTCAAAAAAAAAAAAAAAGAGGAACTGGATTTACGCAGTTTAGAAATATAATCACCACCATCACCTCCCGCCACCAAATCTCTGTACATTTGTCACTACAAGGCTCTGCCAGTGCACAGTGCTACAACCACTGGTAATAACCACAATTGATTGCATGCCTACTATGTGCTGGGCACTTCATACTCTTTCACTACATTCTGTCGCATTCTCACTACAAGCCCGCAAGCTGAGGAAATGCCCATTTTACAGATGTGAAAACTGAGGCTCAAAGACATGAAGCTCCTGCTCAGGGAGCACACAGAGGTGGAAAAGGACTCAGTCCCACTGTCTACCTACAAAGCCCTTGCATTTACCACTAAGCTACCCTGCCTCTGAAGGCTGAGAGAGGTCTCTGCTCTCCCAGTACCCCAGGGAGGGCTGCTGGGAGAGCCTGGAGGAAATAGCAGAGGCCTAGTGGCTCCCCTAACCAACCAGCATTTGGCAATTTCACTAAAATCCAATTTCCCCACATACAGGCTCCTCCCCCTTCTGTTTAAAAGAAGACCTAGGTTTCAGGGTAGACCCCAAAGCTACTCTGAACTCTGGATGGGCCAAGAGAGGGATCATGACACTGGGAACTCATTTTTAGATTAATCATGTTTGCCAAGTCCAAAATGGACACAACAGAACTACCAGGGATGAGGGTTCCCAGATATGTGAATGTGGGGCCACTGTGGGCAGTTGGGGTAGTGGGGCCACTGCTGGCAAATTTCTACAGTGCCTCAACTCTCTCTGGGAAAATGCAATTAAACCTCAAGACTGTAACTCAGTCAACACATTTATGAACCAGCCATGGTGATCAGGCCCTGTGGTCTCTCCAGCCCCCTGTCTGAGCCTGAGAGTAGTCAGGTAAGGCTTCCTGGAGGAGGGAGAATTGAGCAGACCTTTGTGAACAGAAAGGATTCAGGCCGGCAGAGAGAAAGGTTTCTTCTCCAAAGAGGGGGCACAAAACAATGGAGAGAGTCAGTCTTCATAGTCAAGCAGACCTGGAGTTTGAATCCACAGGTGGAGAAATAGATGGATGGATGGATAAATATATGAAGAAAGGAAGGAATTAGGATTCATTAGTTAACACCAAGGTTGCCATCTCTCTTGCTATCCCGATCTGTCCCCTCCTGCAGAATCTGTCAGTAAGAACACCCTGGGTTATGCCACAGTAACAAACTCCAAAACCTCGGTGTCTCGAAACAGTGAAGGTTTAGCTTTTGTCCACACCACATGTTCACAGGCAGGCAGGGGCTCTGCCCTGTGTTGTCCTCACCCAGGACCCAAGTCACCATCACCCTGCTAATTGTTAGTTACCGTCATATTCCATCGGCCAAAGTCAGTCACGTGGCTACTCCTAACTTCAAGGAGGTGGGAAGTGCATTCTTACCACGGATCTGTAAAGCAGAGAACCTGGGTATTTGTGAATAGCACTAATGCTGCCAAACATGCTATGTCCCATCCCAGCTGCCTAGGAGCACTGTCTCCAAGTCAGTGGGCCAGGGACCAGGCAGAAAGGGGAAATAACATTAAGACCCTGGCCCCATCTCCTCATTCCAGGGATCCTAGTGGTCTGAGGCATCTTCGCTCCCTAGTTCCCCAGCCCAGCTTGCTGTGGGCAGAGACTTCAGGATCAGACATGAGCCTGAGACTCTCCATGGGGGCTTGGGACATAAATCTCACCCTGGCCTAGTCTCAGAAGGACCCCTGCTCCTATTTGTGCTCTCATGGGGCATGGACAGCCCCTCCAGGCCTGAAGTGCTTTCTAAACATCATCAAGCCAGATCCTTTCCTTTATAGAGAAAAACTGAGTCTCAAGGAGAGTGTGCCAGATTCCTATGTTCCAATTAATCGGTAAAGGGCAGGGACGAGCTCTTGCTGCCCTGTCTGGAGTCGCTTCCACTCTCCACCAGTAAGCAGGCACCTTCAGAATGGAACGCAAGTAGGGCCAGGGTGCAGTGACTTATGCCTGTAATCCCAGCACTCTAGAAGGCCGAAGCGGGTGGATCGCTTGAGCTCACAAGTTCAAGACCAGCCGGAGCAAGAGTGAGACCCCATCTCTAAAAAATAGCTAGGCATTGTGGCAGGCGCCTGAAGTCCCAGCTACTTGGGAGGCTAAAACAAGAGGATCGGTTGAGCCCAAGAGTTGGGAGGTTGCAGTGAGCTATGATACCAAAGCACTCTACCAAGGGTGACAAAGTGAGACTCTGTCTCAAAAAAAAAAAGAATGGGACACAAGAGACAGGGTAAAGTGCCTGCCCCTCCACTGGCCAGAATGCCACTGCCAAGCTTGGTATGGTCCTCAGGGGCAGCTGGGGGCCCTTGGTGCCTCTCCCACTGACACAGAAGTCCCTTCCCACCCACTGGATTTGTAATCAGGTAATCCTGTGTTCATGTCACACCTCAGCTGACTGTCCTTGGGCAACACAGTTACTTCACTGGACCTCAGTTTCCTAATCTGTAAAATAGGACGGGGGGTTCTTGGGAAGGTGTGTAAATATTTCTCCCCCATCGTGATACGTCCTGCTGATGTGTCTAAGGTCATGCTTTCATCCTCTTCTTCAGCCTGACCAGCTCTGGAGCCCAGAGGCTAACACAAGTTCTGTACAAAGTAGAATTCGGGGAATGTCTGATGAACTGAATTTATATGCTTCCAATTCAGTTCAGCAGGTATCAGCCAACTCCGGGGCCAGTGCTGTGGATGACTGGATAACAAAGTGCCTTGATCCTCAAAGGAGCCCAAACACATCTGTTAAAGAGACAGTAGAGGGCGGCGCCTGTGGCTCAGTGAGCAGGGCGCCGGCCCCATATGCCGAGGGTGGCGGGTTCAAACCCGGCCCCGGCCAAACTGCAACCAAAAAATAGCTGGGCGTTGTAGCAGGCGCCTGTAGTCCCAGCTACTCGGGAGGCTGAGGCAGGAGAATCGCCTAAGCCCAGGAGTTGGAGGTTGCTGTGAGCTGTGTGAGGCCACGGCACTCTACCGAGGGCAATAAAGTAAAACTCTGTCTACAAAAAAAAAAAAGAGAGAGAGACAGTAGAACACGAGGTCACCAGGCCATGCTAGGTGCTTGGTGCTGTATCAGTCAGTTCACCAGCTTAGAGTGCATCTCCCCCACCAGCCATGAGCTCCATGGACACAGGGAATGTGGCTGTCTTTTTTTCCGCTAGATCCCCTGCACCTGGCCTAGGGCCTGGCCTGTTGAGGATCTTCAGTCACTATTTATTGACCAAAGGAAGAATCTGGTGGATCCCAGCTCTGTCCCTTCCAGCATCCCCTTCCTCTGAGCCTCAGATTTATTAGCCATGGATGGGAGGGTAGGGGAATGAACTGAGATAACTGAGTTCGTAAAGCTCCTGGGTCATAAAAAGGCAGCAGTGGGCGTGGCTGCCGCTGGCATCTTTATCATTTCTAAGCACTGTAATGCTGTAGAGATGAGAGGGACCATGGGGGCTGCAGCAGCTGGGGAGGGCCCCAGCCTGGCCCCCAGTTTGCCTTGAAATGTCATTAACGTGGTGGTAGCGCAGTGCCCTGCCCATAGTTCCATTTCAGGCTCCAGACAAGGGTTCTTCCCACAGGAAATTGAGACTCGGGGAGATGAGAGAAGTCATCTAGAGAGAGAGCATTTCACACAGCAGGAGCTTTGCCATGGGAGAGCTTTTCCTGAGTGTCCACAGGGTGCCCATCCCTTCCTTGGCCTCATTTTATCATCCCCACCTGATGGGGGTGGGGGACTATTTGGCTTTTGATGAAGGAGGAAACTGAGACTCTTGATCGTTGTGGAGCCTGCCTGAGAGCCACAGCCAGTTATAACAGCAAAGGAGCATCTCCCACCCTGCCCAGGGCCTCAGCCTCAGTCCTCAGTTTCTAGGGGCTGGGATCTGAGCTGCACCCTGGCCACTCTCTGCCACTGCGGAAGTGCCCTGTGTCTGTACCTTGATCTCCACGCCCACGGTGCCAGGAAACCCCAGCAGGGACGGCAAGCTGAGGATATTTATAGCGGGCGTGCAGAAAAGCTGCCGCCCCCATCTGTTTACCCAACAACGCACTTCTAGCTGGCCACTTACAGCCCCGCCAGCCACAGACAGACCCTCGTGGCCGCCTCATCTATTTTTTCCTCCCCACTTAATTTTGCATCATCCCAGCTTCCAAAATAAACTTCCCCAAACCAGCCAGGCTCATTCTGGCCCAGGATCCCTGCCCGAGAGCCCCCTTCAGCCCCTGCCCCCACATCAGCCCATACGGCAGAACCACCAAACCCAACCCGGCCCCTCGGCTGCCTTTGGCCTTGATTTAGAAGCAGCTGCTCCTGTCCTGGCGGGTTTCTGACACTCCAGTGCCGGGGCGTCTGCATCTGTGGGGACGCCGGCTGGGCATCTGTGTGCATGGTTGCTGGCAGGAGTCTGAAGATGCTGCCAACTGCCCCTCCATCTCTCTCTCTCACACACACACAAACACACTCATGCAAACTCACACACATGCGCAGAGTCTCACAAGCTTCTGTCTCCTCCAGGGCTTTCCTCACGCCTCCTTCTCTCTGTTGTACCCTGGCTCCTGCTCCATCAGATGACCCACCCCGCTCCTCATCGACTCCCCCACCACTCTCTGAACTTCATTCATTCCTCTAACACACGATGCCATCTCACCCCAGGCCTTTGCACACGCTATTATTCCCGTACAACACTTTTCCTCTCACTACTTGCCAAACTAATCTTACTAATCCCTCAGACCTAAACTTATATGTCACCTCCTCTAGGAAGTCCTCCTGCCCAGCTGAGAGAACAGGTGTTCTGGGCCATCCTACATTCCACCTCAAAGGTCAAGAGAAGTTTAGAAGTCACATCCCAGGTGGAACGGAGCTCCCACAGTTCTCCATGAATTCCTCAGCCCAGCTCTGGGCCCTGCACACAGAAGCAAACAGGCTCTCTCATGGTTCTTCCCCCTAGAACTTGAGAGCACCATTTAGTCCAGCCCTCTGGTGCAGAAGCCAGGGATACTTCAATCCTTCCAGACTTTTCTTTTCATTTATTTATTAGAGATATGGTCTCTGTCACTCAGGCTGGAGTACAGTGGCACAATTATAGCTCACTGTGACCTCAAACTCCTGGGCTCAAGTGATTCTCCTGCCCCAGCCTCCCAAGTAGCTGATATTACAGGTGTGAGCTACTGTGCCAAAAAATCATTCCAGAATTATAATTCTGACTTTATGTTTGATGCCTTGAGTTGTGGGTTGTTCAGGAGAGCAATTCAAAAGACCATTTATTTCTTCTGAGTTTTTTGCAAGGCTTGAGGATAGAAAAGAAACTACTATCCATCAGATATATCTATTCCCATATAAAAGAAAGATACTCATAGGCCCACTTTTTGGAGGAAGAAACTGGCTTGGAGAATTACACTTGACCTGCTCGCTGCACGCTCACTCACTGAGCATCTACCTGTGAGCCAGGCAGGCCAGGGCTCCACGGGACTCAGCAATGAGCAAGACCAACATGACCCCTGCCCTCCTGGGAATCATAATCACTGGAAGAGACACATTAGGCAGGTAATTTTCCTAATAACTAATGACTACATTTTTACTTGGTTAACAGTGCTTCAAAGAAAATGCCCAACAGGCTGAGAGAGTGTATGTAACTAGGAGCCCAAGGGAGCCTCTCAAACATACTGTGCAAGCTGAGCCCTGCAGGGAATTAGGCCCCTAAAGAGCAGGTGGAGGTGTGTTCCCAGCAGAGAAAACACACGTGCAAAGGCTCGGCAAGGACAGAGAGAGCAGAATAGATGATTTTCCCAAAGCCACACAGCTAGTGAGGACAGGCCTGAGTCAGAGCCCAGGGCCCACACTTGTGGGTCTTTCCACCATGAGGTCAGGACTGCCAGGAGAGAACACTGCTGGGAGCTGCCTCCTTGTTCACAAGTTTGGATTTCAGACAGAAGCATGACAAACAGATCAGCATCATCCCCTCCACTTGGGAATGTTGAAGAAAAATTAAGTCCTCTAGTAAAACACGTTAGCAATCCATTTTTTCAAGATTCTAATAAACAAGCCAAGACGACAAATGTTCAAGAACAATTTGGCACCTTACGCAGTAATCCTTAGCCGTCAGTTACATTCTCTGTTACCATGAACTTGACAGAATGCCTCTCCTAACTTACCTGGAATTTTTCTTTATAAGTAAGACCCTTCTCGGAGACTCCAGGGTTGCAGGTGTCCAAGGCTTTCCAGTCTGCCTGCCTCCCTCTTAACAGTCACTATAGGGCTAGTTTTTATTAATAACTATTATTGATAGTCCTCCCAGGCTCTTCTGCTTTTTACCCTTGAAGGTAGTATGAATTACCTTTGAGAAAAAGCCAAGTTCATACTGCCCACTCGCAAGCTCCCTCAGGGTAAGGAGCCGCTTTAGAGTTCTGCCATGTGGAAAGGATGGGTCTAACAAGGCCTTACCACGCCTGAATAGTTTGCTTCCCAGGTCAGGTCCTGTTAAATATAGCTGTTCTCCTAACAGCAGCTTCAGCACAGGCTCAGATTCAAACTTCTGGTGCAAGGCATAGTACTAACAGAGCTTCTATGTTCCCCAGATGCTGCTCTGCTTCCCAAAGGAGCCAGCATCCTTTCTAACACAAGCATTTTCAAGATTCAAGCAAAATGCTTGACTGCAAGAAGTGTTTTCACCACAGCTCTCTGTTTCTAAAAGGAAAGATCAAGCTTCCAGCTGACTCCACAAGGGGACAAGAGGAGGAAGCCTGAGAGAAATCAGCTTCCCAGTTGGGAAGACCAGGAGAGGACAGGAGCCCTGGCAGGAGGTTAGGACCATGACCTGAGACTGGATGGGTGGACAAGCCCCTGGAGCTGCCAGCCAGGTACACAGAGGGACCCCAGGAGAACTGGCAAAAGGGAATCCCATCCCTGCTGACCCATGAGAACCCCCATCTTTCAGGTGGGTGGAGAAGTTATGCACAACTTCTGGGCAGGGGCTGGAGCCATAAATAGGTTATAACCACTCTGGGATGAAGTGGTTACTGCTTCAAGTGCAGGGCTTAAAAATCCTAGAATCCGGGCGGCGCCTGTGGCTCAGTCGGTAAGGCGCCGGCCCCATATACCGAAGGTGGTGGGTTCAAACCCGGCCCCAGCCAAAACGCAACCAAAAAATAGCTGGGCGTTGTGGCGGGCGCCTGTAGTCCCAGCTACTCGGGAGGCTGAGGCAAGAGAATCACTTAAGCCCAGGAGTTGGATGTTGCTGTGAGCTGTATGACGCCACGGCACTCTACCGAGGGCCATAAAGTCTGTCTCTACAAAAAAAAAAAAAAAAATCCTAGAATCCCTGGATATTTGAGGTTGTTTTACTCCTCAACACTGGAAGAGACTTGAAAGAGAGGAGGTTGATAAATCCCAGGTTCTCAGGTAGTGAAAATGGACTTCACCTAAAGCAGGAAAGACTCCAGTTAGACATGAAGTAGGGATACTGACCATCCACGTGATGGCATCCTGGAATGAACTCCCAAAGTTAGCTATAGGTTCTTCATCCTGAGACCGGAATGTAGAAAGACCTGCCCTGTCTGGGGAGGCTCCATCAGAAGAGCCAGTTTCCTGAGTCTGATGACCCCGCCTTAATGGCAAAAGATTCCATAGTGAGTGAACTTTTAGTGGATGTTGATGGTAAAATAACAAAACCCCACCATAATCTAGTCGGACTTGAAGGCACACGCAGGAAAAGCAGGCACAGAGAAACATGTTAACCAACAGCACGAACTGGCAATGCAGAATGGACAACATGATATCGGCAGATTCACCTGATAATCTGCAACAGCCAAGGGCATTACAAAGAAAAAAAACACAAGTGGGTGATGAAGAAGCATTGCTCTAGATGAAGAAAAATTAAAGGACATAATAACCAAATAGCCTTATACCCAAATATAAGTCCTGGTTGGACAAACCATCTGTCAACAGATGTTTTCGGAACCACTGAGGAACTTTAACTAGGATGTCAATTTCATTAGGTGAGTTAATAACATGGTGGTCATGTAACAAACTGTCTTTCTGTTTTAGACAGGGGTGTTCTCGTAAATGTTTAACAACCGGCTCTCTAGGGTGGGGAGGGGGAAGGGAGTCATGGTTTGTAGTGTTTGCCAATTTCCATGGTTTTAGAGGTGACACTGAAGTATGCTCTGGTAAAGCAACAAGATGTCTGGCACATGTTCTGAAGTAATTCAGTCATGATTTTAGAAAGCAGATGAAGGAAATGGAATAAAATATTGACAACTGTTGAATCTGAGTGATGCATATATGGGCTCTATGATACCATGACTCTCCTCTGCTGTGTATACCTCAACATTTTCACAATAAAAAATTTAAAACTGCAATCATCTTACACAGATATATACGAGGAAGACTTCTATTCCAAGAATTCTAGGTGCACAGATTGGTTCCTAGACTTCTACCTGAACTCCTCAGCCTCCCAATGGGCAGGAGGCAAAGAATGAGAACCATAGGCGTCGACATCACCTGCCTAAAGTCCATCTACCAATCCATCCGCAGTGATTACCAAGGTTTCTCCACAGACCCTGTGCTAGGCAGAGGTGGAAAGAGAGCCCCCAAAAGAAAAAGTCACCTGGGTCCTTACTGGAAGTCCTGGTCATACCATCTATTAGTTGTACAATCTTGGGCAACTTAACCCAACCCTCTGAGCCTCTATTTTCTCATTGGCCAAATAAGGGTACTATTAACTTCTGGTAAAGACTAAATGCAGTGTGTAGACACAGCTCCTGGCGTGTTCTGTGACACAGAATGTAGGATGCTTAGGAAATAGCTCCTTCCTTTCTTTCCTAGGGCTCTGACAGGTATTTGTAGGGACATAAGTGAGCTGTTAAAAATGTGGTTTACAACTAATGGCAAAAACTGCTCTTCTTCAGCCAAGACTATAGGTTCCCTATTGCCAAATCTCCCATTTTTCAAGAGAAGCTGGGGATCTAACTTCTTAAGTGAAATCTCCCAATCTTGAAATATTATCAACAAATTCATGCATTTAAAAACACTGTGCAGGCCAAGCAAAACATCGCTGCAGACCACAGGTGTGTCAACTTCGGGTTTCAACCAGAGAACAAGACGAAGAGCTGACATCCGTGGGAGCCTTACTCAACATTCCCTGAAGCTGGGTCTGTGAGCTGAAGCCTTTACACACATGATCTCATTGGTTCCTCACGACATCTTTATAATCCCCTTGAAGAGATGAGGAAACTAAGGTTCAGAGAGGTGAAGAGTTCTTTCAGGGCTGGGAACAAACACAGGTCTTCCCTAGAACTTGACATTCCATTTCCTTGCTTCTCTAGATTCCGACAGGGTCTTTAAGGAGCAAGTGGAGGCCCCAGATAGAGGCAGGGACTTACCCAGGCCACACATCAATGAATGGCTGGCTGGGATGGGCCAGGTCCCCAGTCCCTTCCTGGTCAGCATGAATACATAGCCTTGGAGGAGATGGCTATCTGGCTCTGCCTCACCAAGCCCAAGACAGTGCAGGAAAGAACCTCTTTCTATCTTCTTCAAAGATGTAAGTATAGGCATTAAGAATGTTCTAAACCCTAAGCCTAGGCTCCCAGTTTCTCCACCTTGAAACTCTGGGGAGTTGGACTAGAAATACCGTCCCCAGTTGGTCAGGCACTCCATTACCAGATGTCTCCAGAACTGGGTTGGAGACATGTCCAACCACATGGCTTTGGACCCATTCCCTGAGAGCTGGCAACTATTTAGACACGCTGTATGTGATTCTTCCTGATTAAAAACTTGGCCAGGTTTCCCTTCCTCAGTGATTTTTCATAGTTACTAAGGAAGGAGAACTCACTGCAAAAAATGGACCAACTCAGAAAGTTAAGGAATTGGTCCCTTCAAGAAAGTGGTGTTTAGATCCCATTATGTGTGGGAGACTCAAAGTGCTGGCACAGAGAGGGGATGCAGCGTGGAGCGGCTCCACTCATATCTTGAGGACTGGTAGTAACTTTCAGGAGGTGCCTAGAGAAACTCCACAACTTTCCTCTCTGGACCCAGAAAGTCATCCTTACAGGAGGAAGACTCTTGTCTCCTGGACAGCATAGTGGGAGCTCAGCACCCAGATGACCTGCGCCAGAACCCTGGCTGTGTTACCTACTAGCTATATGGCTTTATGCAATCCATTCATCCTCTCTGTGCCTCAGTTTCTCCATATGGAAAACGGAATAACAATTATAGTACTTAACATATGTCATAAGGCTGCTAATATATCTTAAAGCACTTTGGAGCCACCTCTGGGTTTCACCACCTGTAGGTGGGACTAGCAATAGCATCTATGTCCTGGAGTGTGGTCAGGATTAAATGAGCTGATACTTATGGTCAATGTACCTGGGACAGTGGCTGGCACCTAGGAAGCACCACAACATGCTCACTACTGATGCTAACAAGCTATTGGCAGGAGAACTTTTCAGTTAATTTGTATTTATATCTTCACAGTTGAGCTGTTCTCGAGAGTGAGAAGAGCATTTCCTCAAAGAGACCTTCCCATTAAGACTTTCCACTGACTCAGAGCAAAGGGCTCCTCCTCTTCCTTATCACCCTCAGGGTCAGCCTTTCTGGCCAGCGGCTCCAGGCCCCTCCCTCCCAGGCTGAGCCCATCCAGCTCTTGGGCTCACTCACACCCACTGCTATTTCATGTGTGTCCACCAGCACCCCAGGAGAAGGCAGTCGGGCAGGTCACATTGTCCCCACCTGATGGATACAGACACCGAAGGTTCTGTACCTTCCTGAAAGTCAAAGGTCATGTTCTTTGAGACAGAAACTGAAGCCCAGACACTGGAGTCCCAGGCTCAGGGTGACATGGGGGCCAAGAACGTGGGGCTCTAGCGTCCCGGGTCCACCACTTCCCTTAGGCAAGTTGCCCTGGTTTCCACATCTGTCAAATGGGGCAATAATAGTCCCTGTTTCCTAGATTTGTTGCAAGGCTTGAATGAGTGAAAGCCCATCAGGCACTAATAACAATGCCTGAGACACAAGGGCACCAAATGTGAGTGGGACCACACATCCTAAGTGGTTAGGTACAGTCCTGGAGGTACAGGTTAGGTACAGGTTAGGTACAGTCTCATACCCCAGCAAACCTTAGAGCCTTGTCACTCTTAAAAACATCCTGGTAAGCAAATTATATGGCTACCCTAAAATAATTACCCATTGCTGCCTAAATTATTTATTATTACTATTATTACTGTTGTTATTATTTTCCACCATACCTCGCTGAGTCTCCAGGAAGTGAATTTGTAGGCTCATAATACTCACCAATTCAGTACCACCCTTAGACCGAGGTGAGCATAGCCCCTGCCCAGGGGACCCCACATTCTGGCCCTCCTCCAGCTAACCTCTCACCACAGGGAAGAGGAATCACAGGGACAAAGGGACATGCCCACCCAGAGCCCGTGCTGCCTCCACTAGAGCACATTCCGGGTGCTCAGGCCCTGGCATTCCCTGCACAAATGGCCACTGGCCCTCTTCCAGGACCTGTGTGTGTCTCTTCCCCAGATGCAGCCCAAGGACAGAGTGCATTACTAGCGTACCCAGTCCTAAGCCTGAGGAGTGGTGAGGAGGGGAGTGGAAGGATGGACAAAGCTTGCAAGTGCAGACTAAGATGACTTGTGTGTGCACAAGACCCTTTGAAGGGCAGGACAGAGGCAGAGGAGGGAAAAGACAGGGGTGGGGGCTCAGGCACCCTCTCTCTAAGCTGCTGTGCTTCAGGGAAGGGTCTGAGGAGTCTTGAGAATTCTGCACTCAGAGTTGGCCTTCCACATTGTTATGAAAGTATATTTGTCAAGGTAGAAGGATAGAGCATATTTTATTCCTCATTTTGTTAACTTGATTTATAACCTGCAAATATTTAGACATATGGTATGTGAACCTCCATCTGTGCTCTTGTCGAGCCCACAAATCCCTGCCACCTTCTGCCCAGTCCGAATACCAAATGTTTAGTGAGCCCCTCCTCTGTTCTATGACCAGGGGACCCCACGGAATGAAGGGCACCATCCTAGCACCCAAACATGATGATCTCTGTGGGAGCAAACCTCATGTTTCCAAAACAGTGAAGAGCACCGAGTCAGGGTGAGAACATAAGCCTGGTCTTTGTCTCTGTCCCCAACCCTTAATAAGGAGGACAGGTTCCTGCCCCTTTCTGGGCCTTAATTTCCCGATTAGGCAGAGATCCCTCTAGCTCGGAGTAGCTGGGGTACGCCACCTGCGGCAGGGTGAGGAGGAACACGGAATCAGATCAGTGAACTGAGAGGGCGTGGCCTGGGCTGGGGCAGACAACTGTCACCAGTTACTCCGGTATGGAATCGAGCTCTAAGGACCTGCCAGGCGCAGGCCAGTTGCAGCCTATTCCATTCCATTCATTCATTCCTTCCACAAACATGGCAGCCACCCCCACTGTGCTCAAGACCCACAAGAGATTGAATCTGCCCGGTGTAGGAGGATAAATAACCAAAAGCAAAGCAAGCCTGTTGGGTGTTCTAAAAAGAAACTTTCCCTAAGCTCGTTCCATCCTCCTAACCCCAGCGCGGTAAGTCCACTTATCAGATGAGAAAACGGAGGCTCAGAGAGTCAAGACCCTGCGGCTCAGGGCGCGTCCAGATATTGTGGCTAGCCAGAAGCAAGGTTTCGGATTCCTTCAGTCTCGGGCCACTGTTCCAAGCTGCCCAAAGCTGGGAAGGCCGGGTTCAGCTCCCGGAAGGCTGAAGGGAGGTGAGAGCCAAGGAGGAGCTGCGCTGCGTGCGGGCCAGGAGGCAGGGAGGGGCTGCGGGGCGGGTAGGGGCGGCCGGCCGGCGCGGAGCGTCCGGGTGCGCTTCCTCGGCGCCCAGAGCGTAAGCGCCTGGGTGCGCACGAGTGGCAGCGCGCTCGGGTCGGTCAGCCACGCTCGGGGCAGGGTCTGGGCTCCCAGGCGCCCGCGGGGGTCGAAAGGGGACAGCTAAGGAGGCGCTGCAGTGCCCGTAGCGACGGGCTGGGGGAGCTGTGCCCGCCTGTCCCCAAGGCCCGGGCGGGGACCGGGCAGCTGGGACGCCGCCCCCCTATCCCGGCTGAACTAGGCGGCGCGCGGCTGGGCGTGCCTGGAGCGGGCTCGGGCCCCGAGTACTCCCGGGCGCCCGGCCGGGGAGGCCCCTAGAGCAGTCCAGTCCCGCGGGCGAGGGCGGCCGTGGCCGCCGCCGCTCCGGCCCGCCCCCGGGGGGTGTCCCGGGCCGCTGGGCCCGCCCAGGTAACCCCATCCTCGGCCCGCCCCCGGCCCGCCCCCCCGGCCGCCTGCCCGCCTCCGCCGCCGCCGCCGCCGCATCCCGGCTCTGGGGCGGCGCTGACAGTCTGGTCCGCGCCGGGCAGCGGGCGCAGCAGCGGGCAGGCGGCCGGCAGGCACGGAGGCAGAGCCCTGCCGCGCGCGCCCCGGCCCGCGCCCGGCGCCGCGCCCCACCCCGCCCGCGGGGCACCCACCTGCAGCCCCGACGGGAGGCCACTCGCGACCACAGCCGCTGCCTCCGGCCAGGCGCCCGGCGGCACCATGAGCCCCCGCTCGTGCCTGCGTTCGCTGCGCCTCCTCGTCTTCGCCGTCTTCTCGGCCGCCGCGAGCAACTGGCTGTAAGTCGGGCCGGGGCCGGGGCCGGGCAGGACGGGGCGGGGCAGGCCTCGGGGGCAGCGGCCGGTGCCAGGCGGTGCGGGGCAGCGGGCGCGGGGGCGCCGGCAGGTGTCTTGGCCGCCGGACGGGAGACCAACCCGCTCTCTCTGCAGCGGCCGCCACTGCCCGAGCCTCCGTCTGAAGATCCCGGGTCCCCTCCTGCCCAGGTCCGGCTCCCTGCCCAGAGGCAGCAAGGGGTGGTAGCGGCGTTCGCACCCATAGGCGGCCCGGGGTGCTCGAGGGCGCAAGGAGTGCACGTGCGGGGCGGTGGCCCTAGAGGGGTGCTGCGCGCCGAGTGCAGCCCAGCGGGACTGACCGGTCTCCGAGGAAGCCCATTGCCGGGAAGGGTTCTGCGACATAATAGCAGGTTAATCCAGAGAAGTCCGGGAGGGAGCTCCCCGCGCCGAGCTGCGCGGTGCTGCGGGCTGGGCTGGAGGCGTGCAGGGACCTGTTTCTGCATGGGGGCGGGAGATCGGGATGGGAGGGAAGGGACCGGGACGCTGGGCCTTCGGAGAGCCCGCACTGGCATTGGCCAGGCCTTGGTTTTCCCTGGGGCAGGAAGAAACTCCGTCTAGACCTTCAAGAAGACAGCAGCCCCCACTTCCCTGTGTCCCGCCTAAGGAGGCAGGGTGGTCACCGCTGGCGACCCGTTTCTCCTCGACTGAGTCTGTGCTCAGGGGGCTCCCTGGGAAGGGGCAGAAGTTCGCTGGGGAGAGGCAGGCTAAAGAAGGGGGCCAGGAGAGCTAAAGGTTGAGACTCCAGTGGACGGGGGAACAAGGATCAAGAGGATCCTTCCTTCATCCCCCCCATCAGTAATGGTTCCCCGTGCCCCAGGCTTAACCCTGGCCCCAATCCCTCCTGCCCAGAGCTCTGCCGCCATCCTCTGTGGGCAGCCAGTGGGGAGCCAAGCTCCAATATTGATCTGAAAAGCATGGGGTGGGAAGGGGGATCGGCAGCAGTGTAGCTGGGGTTTCCATGGAGACAGGGAGAGAGGAAAAAATTCTCTCTGCATCAAGACCAAAGAACAAATATCTCCCATGAAATTGCCCAGAGTGTCCAATGGCTGTTGCTATGAGGTCATTGTGGCCAGCCGGGGCCCTTCAGGCTGGAAGGGGTGTGTGTTCGTTGGGGTCAGAGCCACCCAGGGCTTGGGGGACAGAGGTGATGTGGAATTCTCCCAGCTGTTCTGAGAGCAAGTGACTCCAAGCAGCCCGAAGTGGCTGCAGAGCTTTTGTTTTTCTTGGAGCCTTAATTTGATTAACACTTCAGGAGCAGTGGCAGAGCTAGAGAAATCAGGGTACCTCCACCTCCTCCCACCACCCCCCTGCAGGCCACCCCCCTGAGTGGGGCCTTAGTCACAGAGCTGAGCAGGGGAGCTAGAGGAGCCTGGGGTCTCTGGAGCTGACTCTTGCATGCATGCACAGGCTCAGGGCCAGGGTCTCCAAAACAGGGCTGATTGCAGGAGGAGCAGGAACTGAGACTGACCTGCTCAGCACCTGAAAACTGCAGAAAAGCAGGGGAGAAAGTGGCAATCAAAGTGTCTGACGTAGGCCTCAGGGTGGACAGTGACATCTGCAGCGGAGAAGTCTTTCAGGAGCATCTAGTCTTCTGGCTTATTATACAGATGAGGAAACTGAGGCTTGGGGAGAGAAAGCTACTTGCTCAAAACCCAGAGCTGAGAACTCAACCCAAGTATTCCAACTCCCCAGCAATGACACTCCCTTCCCTAAAGCCATCCCAGACTTGGAACCCACCTTCAGCCAGGTCCAAGCCCAGAATCCCAGCCAGGAAAGCAGCCTCTCTTTGGGTCACGCAAACCATGGGGAATTCCAGCAGCTCAGTTCTCTGTGCCTGCGCCCTGGGGGGTGGGGTGAGGAGGGGTGGCCTGGAGAGAGAAGAGAGGTTGGCAAACCTGTTCTCTGCAACAGTGATGGTTCATGTTGCCATGAAGGAGATCTCTGGATGACCCAGCTCACTGCCGCTCCTCCCCCAGCTTTCAACCAAGGGTCTCTGTGCTCAACCTAACGCAAGAGGAGTAAGGGGCCTCCCAGAATCCCAGCAAACCAGAGAGGTTATGATGGGGCAGAGACTGTGGGCACATGTCAAGGGAGGGTGTGGTATTTATTTTATTGTGGTATTTAATTTATTTATTTTTTATTTATTTATTTATCAGCCTCCATCCAACCTCTAAGTGGCCAGGGATAGGCCAGCTCTGGGGGAAATAGATGACACAGCCTGGCCTGTGACAACAGGAGCCTGGCTTCTAGGTAGACAGACATGATGAAAGCAAGACCATGAATGTGTGGAACAGGGTATGTGCTACACACCCGTCAGAGGAGCGAGAGTTGACTGTGAGCCAGAGCAGCCACAGAGGTCACATTAGCCTGGAAATTGTAGAATCGTGACCATAATGAATATTATCACAACTCCCATGGCACTGTCTAAATCCTGACATTTAAATCCCACTTTACACGGGCGCCAGCCCCATATTCCAACAGTGGCAGGTTTGAACCCGGCCCTGGCCAAACTGCAACAAAAAAATAGCCGGGCATTGTGGCGGGCACCTGTAGTCCCAGCTACTTGGGAGGCTGAGGCAAGAGAATCACCTAAGCCCAAGAACTGGAGGTTGCTGTGAGCTGTGACGCCAAGGCACTCTACCAAGGGCGACAAAGTGAGATGCTGTCTCTAAAAAAAAAAAATCCCACTTTACGGATAAAAGATTGGGGATCACTGAGGTAATTGCCCTAAGTTAACTAACTAACAAATGGCAGAAGTGTCTGACCCAAAGGCTGCCTCTAGAAGGAAAAGTGTTAGGCAGGCAGATGCCCCTCAGGTATGGTAGTTGGTGCTGTGTTTTTTCAAGTGTGAGGCCTGCTGGAGGCCTGGCCACAAGAGGATGGCTGGCAGTACTCACCCAGGGGCAAGGCCTGGGTGCCACTCCCCTGACACTACCTGGAGTTAGGCTTCAGTCCAGGGTGGGTCAGCTGGCCAGTTGCAAGAGGCTGGTGCTGTCTGTTGTCTCGGAAGGGCAGGTGGTTTGGTGGGGAGGCCAGGTGTTCTGCTACAGCTGTTGGGCAGGATGGAGCCTAGAGCCAAGAGGACAGCCTGAGGCCTGGCCAAGCCCAGAGAAGCTAGAGCGTGGCAGCTCCCACCACTGAGGGAGGACGGATGGAGGAAAACAGTCCCTTCCTCAAAGCCTAGACTCTGCCCTCAGGGGGCTGCTCCGCCACAGACCTTGGCTCAGAAATGTTTCTGAATGCTCCCCCCACCCCCAGCATTGAAGCTATGCCATGACTCAGGAGACTCAGGAGTCTCCACTCTGCACCACATGCTGGGTGGCCTTGGGTGGGCCTCCTTCTCCCTCTGGGCCACAGTCCTTAGTAGGTTTTATGAAACCCAGATGGAAGTACTAAGTGAATAGATAAGCTAAGGTAGATTTCCCAGAGAAAGGCAATAAGTGATCAGCTGGGGCTCTAGCAAAAGCCAACTAGGCAAGGGACAAGAGCTTCTGTTATGCTCCAAGGCAGGACAGCAGAGTAGCTAAGAACTGGCTGTCTGGGACAGACAGGCATGAGACCTGTCTCAGCTTTGCTACTGCCCAGCTGAGGGGCTACCTCTCTGAGCCTCAGATTCCTCATTTATAAAATGTACCCACTGGTACAAATGGTAGGCAATGGCGGCTGGGAGGAAAGAGTGAGCCATGGAGGTAGCACAATTGGCACAGTGCCAGGCACACTGCTGGAAATGGGGCCACGGCAGCTGCTAGAAGCAAGGGCTGCTGTCAGTGAGCTGTGGGGTCTTGTCCCTGTTAATGGTGATGATGGAGAGAATGCGATCCCAAGCCCTGTTTATCCCAAACTGTCCTGCCCAGATCCTGTGATCTTACATAGGTGGAGACCTAGGCTGCCACCTCCCTGCTCCACCAGGGCCCCCTCAATAGCCCACAGAGCCAGGGAGACCTAGCCTGGCTCGCTGGCCAATCCTGCTGGCCAGAGGAGCTGCTTCTGAAAGCACCCTTCAGTGCCACTAGGGGCGGCGAAGGAGGCATCATGAGCCGACTGGCTGTGAGTCCCCACAGGTGCATGTCCTGTGGGCCTGGCACTCTCTGCACACAACTCGCTGGGGCAGGAGTGGGGCAGAGTCAGCCTAGATGTGCAGTGCTAGCCCCGCAGGTAAAGGTGTGGCCCACCTCTTCCTAGAATCATCCTCTAAATAGTAAAAACCATTCTCTTTATAGCTCCTCCCATGGCTCTGGACAGTGAATTATAGTCACTAGCACACCCACAGCACTTTACAGTTCATACCAGGATTTCTCAGCCTCTGCACCATTGATATTTGGGGCTAAATAATGCTTTGTGGCAGGTCTTTCCTGTGCATTATAGGATATTTAGCAGAATCCTCGACTTCAAACTACTAATGCCCGTAGCACATCCCCCTCAGGTAACAACCAAAAATGTCTGCAGATATTGCCAAAAGTACCTGGGGAGGGTGTCAAAATCACCCCTTACTCCCCTCGGGAATCAGTGGTTTACAAAGGTCTTTCACACCCATTATCCTGGTTAAACCCCGACCCCTTTTTAGAAGGGAGGAGTGTAGTGTATATACTTTCAGACCCACTTTAGAGGCCCCAGGGCAGGGACTTCTCCAATGTCATTTTGCAAATCAGAAACAGGATTTGAACTTGTATTGCTGTCATATAGCCAAATCTCATGATTTTCATCCCCTGCTTGGAGAACCATGGCATACTCTGTCGCTCTCTAGTCCAGTGGAGTGGGTTCGTCACTACTCCTACAAGGTTATAAACATCTGGAGGCCAAGGCCATGGCATAAACACCTCTGAGTATCCTCATAGTGCCTGGCACATGCCTGCCGTGCTCAGTCAATATTGATGGATGAAAGACAGGCTTGTTCACTAGAGGTTTCTAAGTTGTCAAATGGTGGCCCGTCTTCAAAGCCCTGGAGTAGGAGGCTCCGCTCCACCGCCCTGAGGCTCAGGTGATACTAAAAGGTGCAGCAGTGGGTGTCAGGAAGTGTGGCTGTCACCCACAGATCTGCTACTCTGACCCGCACACCTCAGCTAGGACTAAACATTTAGTCCCCCCCCACACCCTGCCTGCTGCACCCCAGGACTGGGCTCTGCCCGAGGGGTTTGCTCAGGCAGCAGTCACGACCCAGCTGTCTGCCATGGTTTGATTTTCTTCCCTCAACCCTGGATTAGCAATTGAGCAACTCAGCAAGCATCTGACAAGACAGTGCTCCCCAAACCTGTTGAAACTCGCCCAACTCTAGCCCTGTGGGTGCATTTGCAAAGCTGAACATTTGCACCAAGCTTCTTCTTCTCATTCCTCCCTCTGGGAAGAGAGGCTTGGGCTGGGCCAACAGGGCACGGACTGGCCAGGGAGTCCGGGTGGGGGTGACAGCCACCCACCATGGCCTCTCCAGTCACCCCTCCACTCCAGCAGGCTTGCAGGAGCTGCTCTGCAAGGGGAGCCCAGCTGGAAGGCAGAGCCGCAACCCCAGGTTGCTCTCCAGATTTCCACATGAGTTGCCAGGTTTTATCTCTGAGTCCTGAACTGCATCTTCTATGATTCAGCCAAACTCGCTCCCTGCGGTGACCCCACCAGCTCTCCCCACATCCAAACCCCCCTCCACCTCCCCCATCTCCTGGCAAACTGAAACCAAACTATGTTTTAAAAGTTCCCTGCCAAGTCAGAACCCCTGCAGTGGAGGGGACCTGGTCTGAGAAGAGAGCGGCAGGGGGGTGGATGGAAGGAGGGAAGGATGTGTTCTCCAGAGGAAAGGAGCCTTCTGACAGCTCACATGGATCTTTTGGGAGGCCCATTAGGACAGCAGGGAATGCTAATGGGACTCACGGGGCCTCTTTCCTGGTGCCTCTGAATGATTCCTTCAGACCCCACTTCTCTGTTCACACACAAGCCCTATAATCGCAGAAACTTCCCCCAGGACTGGAGACAGCAGAATATTCCCTCCTAAGTCAGGGATGCCCAGCTGTCCTGGGCTTCAGGACATTAGAGTGAGGGGAATCCTCAACCCTCTCTTGGAGACAGCAAGCCCCCACACAGGACAGTGGCTGGGATGCCCCCATGCAAACATGCTGAGCACTTTCAATATCCCAAACTGTGCTAGGCATTTAGGGCCAGCATATAGTTGAGAGAGCTGAACTCCATCCCATGTCTCCTGACTGTCCTCCCAGAATCTTCTCTGCAGCAGATGAAAGCAGATCTGCAGCCCCAAGCCCTAGCCAGTCATTCTCTGCAGGGGTGTTGAGCAACCAGAACAAGGGAGGAACCGAGGTTTTCCCACCTGCCCTGGTTGGGGTGCAGGTGAGGGTTCAGTCACAGGCTTTTCGTGATCGAGCCTTTGGAAGGGATCCACCAAAGCTGAGGAACTCATTCGAAACCTGGAGCCACACAGCCTCACTCCAGGAAGCCAGCGCTGGCTCTGGACAGCTCAGCTGGGGTTTCACCCAGCTCTCCTGGCTCCCCACCCCCAGGTGCAGCTGAGCTGAGAGGACGGGTCAGTGGTTCAGTGGCCCCATAGGGCAAGAAAGGCTTTCTAGGGACAAAGATCAGGTGGGTCTTTGAAAAGGAGAAGCTCTGTGCTGGCAAATTAGAGGCCAAGGTGAGGTCAGAAAGTGCCTTAAGGGCGGCGCCTGTGGCTCAGTGAGTAGGGCGCCGGCCCCATATACCAAGGGTGGCGGGTTCAAACCCAGCCCCAGCCAAACTGCAACAAAAAAATAGCCGGGCGTTGTGGCGGGCGCCTGTAGTCCCAGCTGCTCGGGAGGCTGAGGCAAGAGAATCACGTAAGCCCAGGAGTTGGAGGTTGCTGTGAGCCGTGTGACGCCACGGCACTCTACCCGAGGGCGGTACAGTGAGACTCTGTCTCTACAAAAAAAAAAAAAAAAAAGAAAGTGCCTTAAATATGACACCTACTCACCCCTCAAAGCGGCACCCGACTCAGGGAGAGAAGGAGAGTTCTCACCCCCTGGCAGGGCTCTGGAGCCATTCAGCCTCCTGTCTGAGGGGCTCTTCCTGGGCTTAGTCGGCCAGCTCCCTGGGAACAAATGCAGAGAGAGGGGAAATGGGAGTGGGGGCTCCCAAACAGGAAGTGGGGACATGGAGACCCTCAGGAGTGAAATGTGGGGCTCTGAGGCACAGGAAGTGGGAAGTAATGGAAACTGGGAAACCAAAAGGTAGAAAATGGGAGTGCTGAGGCTTCTGAGGAAGGGGAGTCAAAAGAGCTGAGGGGTCCTAGGAGATAAGAAGAAGGGAAAGAGACCCCTAAGGAGCAGGACGGGGCATGGGCACCATCATTTCTCTCCAGCAGAGGAAATGCACTTGGGATCAAGAGAACTTGGCCTGGGCACTGAGAGCCCAAGGACTACACTAAGGCTGGGAATAAGAGGGGTGAAGGAGCATCTCCCACTGCCAAACCACTGTGAGTGTCTCCAAAGCTGATCCCTCCTCCCCCACTGCCCCTCCAGGGGTCTTGGGCATCAGCAGCAACATCTTTCATGGTCCCAACACCATTCAGGCAGCTACATAACCACTGAGACATCCCCTCTCCAGCACCCCTTTCCCCTGAAAACAGACTAGACACCCTCACTGTAGTTTAGAAAAGACATGGAGCCCTAGAAAGACCCATCCAGGGAAGAATGGGGCATCTCCCTCAGGTCTTTGGAGCCTCACCAGCCAGTCTCAGGCTGAGGGACCAGAATGACCTGGTTTCAAATGCTGACCACCCTCCTGGTTTCAAATGCATGACATCAAAGACACACCTCTTTGAGCCTCTCAGTTTTCTCATCTGTAAAATGCAGGACAAGACACCTGCCTGGCCAACCCTACATCGTTGCAATATTGACATATTGAAGCGTGTGACTATTGATTGAATGGCACAAGTGGCTGGGGAAGACAAGATGCATGCTTCTGGTCATCTGTCATTCCCACACACAATTTCCGAGTCCCCAGGCACACCTGAGCTTATCCTGGATGCCACTGTCCCTGCTGCTGTCACCAAGTGTCCCTAGCTCTTGATCTCCTAGCAGCACCACACCTCCCATACTTCCAGCCCTTGTAACATCCAACTAACAGGCCAGAATCACCAGGAAGCACCTTCTCCAACTCTGAAAACTGTCTAGAGATTGTCGAATATTCTGCAGTCAGGACAGCTACTAAAGTCACCCACTATTCTCAACGGGAGAATGTCCCACTTGTCAGATGTACTCAGCTGAAAAAAAGGTTGGGAGCTCAGGTCGAAGAGGGCTGAGAGAGCCAAGCAAAGGTAAGCCAAATGCGCAAAACCCAGCTCTGGTCCAGTCTGGCATCAGCAGAAGGGGCAGCTCCAGGGACTGCAGAGAGGCCCTGGGAGGAAGGCAGTGAGGACAACAGTGATGGCAAGCACCTTGATGAGGATGTAACGATGCTACTGTAAGAGCACATCTAATTCACTTAATCCTCCCAAGGTGAGAACTACTGGTCTCCCCATTTTATAGATGAACACACTGAGGTGCAAAGGTGTCCACTCACTTGCTTCAAATAACAGAGATGGGACTTTGACCCAGGTGCCTTCTAGGCTGAAGGATGAGGGTCTCTGGGGCAGGGGCATGATGGAGGAGAGACAAGCAGGGCACTGACTGATTATAGAAATGTTCGAAGACCTGAAAACCAGTGTCAGTGTGATAAGGATCTTGGGGAACGGGTACCCCTCCCACCAACCCCATCCCCAGAAGGACCCGGTCTTGGAGGGGTTGGTGGTTACTTTTCTTCCACCCAGGCTTCATCTCCCAAGGCTGCCCTCTCTGGGGCAGACACTCCATTTCCTTCCGGCTCCCCCCCACGCCCACTTGGCCTCCTTCCTCCCTGGTATCACAGGCACAACCGCTCCTGAGGAGGCTCTAAATGTGGCCCAGGCAGGCAGGGAGGCCACAGGGAGGGGGCAGAGAGGCCTGGGCTGGCGTCCCAGCCCCCACCTGGACACCCACAGGGCCAGGACCCACGACACTGATCTGCTTGGCCTCCCAAACGCTCCAGCTATTTCCCGTCCCCTCTCCTCTTGACGTGCAGAGTAAGAGCCGAGAGGAGTGGCAGAGGTGCAGATTTTCCTCTAGGAATTTGTATATTTTTTTTAAAAAGCAAGCAAACCTGGGAAAGCTTGGGACAAGCCCAGCTAATTTTAGTTTCTAATGAAAACAGCAGGTGGCTGAGAGGATCTGATCTCCCTGGCAGGGCCAGGGCCCTCCAGCCTTGTAGGCTGCAGGCATAGGCCGGGCCGGGGAGGGCCTCCTGGGAGGAGCCCGAACAACCTGCAGCCCCCAATAAGGCAGTCCCCTCCTCACCCCCCTCACCCATCTTCCCTGCCCTGAGCACTCCATCAGGAGGTAAACAGAGGGGACCTCTGTAGGACAGCACCCTCCATCCATGCCAGGAGCATTTATTAAACACCTAGACATCATGCCCTGTGTGAGGCACTGAAGCGGCCACAGGCCAGATGTGACACTGAGGTTAGCGTCAGTCCCCCTCACCAGCAAACGGGGCAGATCCATAGCTAGGTACAGAGGAAAGCAGCTCAGAGTCAGGTGGGCTGCACTGCAGCTTGCCACTCATTAGCTGGGGGACTTCCAGCACATCGCTTCACCTCTGCAGGCCTCAGCCTGCTCCTCTGTGCAATGGCCGGGCACTGGTACCAGGCCCAGCAAGCAGAAACCGTGTGGGCAAGGTCCTGCGATGCCTGCAGTGCTTGTGGTCCTAACTTTCTCCTCTGGCCCCCAGCCCTCCCCAGGCAAGACCCTGGGGTCTGGGGGAGCAGGGGTATGTGTAGGGCTGGATGCAAGTGTGCAGAAGGGGACAGCTGTCATGCCAGATGAAGGCGGGGCGGGAGGTGGGCACTGGTGCCAACGGAAGAGGTTGCTCAGCTCCTTCCTGGAAGCTGGCCCAGTGACTCACGGCCACGGCAGCCCAGCAGTTCACCCTAAGCCCCTGCGACTGTCATTCAGCCTGGCTCCCCTCGCTGTGCTCTGAGCCTAGAGCAGGGCAGGCAGCTTCCCTGGTCCATCTCACTCCTGTTCAATGGCAGGGGCTCTATCTGTCAGCCTGAAGGAAGAAGACCCCCCAACTCTGACAGTGAGAAAGGTCTCCAATTTGTTATACGGATGAGGACACAGGCTCTGAATGCGAGTAGGGGGCTTGCCAAAGGTCACAGTGGGTAGGGGGCTCAGGCAAGCCCCCAAGCCTGCTCCCTCTGCCTGGAGGTCCCCCGCCCTTGGATGTCTCCCTTCAACAGAAGCCAGGGCCCAGCACAGCCAGACCTAGCCCCTTGGCCGAATGCAGAGGGAATAGAGGTCAAGTTGGAGATGGGCCAGCTCTGTGCCTCATGTCCCAGAGGGAATAGGGGCCCCCATTCTCCTCTGAGAGGTCAAACCTGGGTCTGTGCAGAAAGGGATCCAGCATTAGGTGAACACCTCCTCCCCCACTGAGGGATACCCTTGGCCCCCCCAAACATGGACCTGGCCCATCGCCAGTAGCTGGACTCTTGGCGCCCCCTGCAGGCAAGAGCAACAGGTGGGACTAGCTCCATAGGCAGCCCCTTCCCAGGGGGCTAAGGAGGTGGGTGGGCACCTTCCCCTCAAGGTGCAGCCTCCTCTGCCCCTCAGCCATCTCTCACCCTTGTCTCCCCATCAGGGGCACAGGCTTCCGGGAAGGACACTGCCAATCTCTGTGCATCCCTGGACAGGAGCAGGTAGAGAAGAGAGAGAGAGACAGGAAGGACCTTGGGAGAAAAGAAAAACAGTGGTGGGGGGAGCAGGTTGGACTGCCTCAGCCTGAGATCACCCACCTCCCACTTGCCCACATGCGCTTCCAAGAAGGGACAGATCCTCACAGTGACCTGGCACCTGGTCAGGTCATCCCCACATCAAATCCCATCTGTTCCTCACAGCAGCCCTCTGGAATAGAAACCACTATCTCCATTTGCAGATAGGGAAAGCCTATCCCCAGGAAAGGGAGGCTTTCCTCCCAGTCAGGCTGCCACCTAACCACCTGCAAGGCACATTTGGCCTGGTCAGGAGTGTTGGTGGACGGGTGGGGCAGGCTGAGGGGCAGTGGTTAGAGCACAAGCCTCTGGGCCCTTAAGAGCTGGGTGACCTTGAGCCAGTCACCTCACCTCTCTGAACATGTCTGGCCCTTAGTAAGTATTCAGTGAATGTGAGCTCCCTCATTCACTGAGCACTTACTAAGTGCAGAGGGTCTGTCCTTAGATGAGACCGAGCCTTTCTGGGCCCCTCAAATACCAAATACCAGTGAGGGGACAGGCAGAGGAAGGCTCACAGGTTTGAAGGATTGAAGTTGGCTCCGGCACTGGCTGTCTGTGTCACCCTGGGCATGCCACTTGTCTAGCCTTCATTTTGGAATCCATAAAATGGGCATAAGAATAATCACCTCTGGGCTGAGGATGCAACAGGACAAAGTGCAGCCACAGCACACAGCACTTAGTAGGTGAACGATGAACAGTGGCACCCTCTCCTGTCCACTAAAATGGAAGCACTGACAGCCCCTCTGGCACCTGTGCCCCGTCCCAGAACTCCTGCACATAAATCCCTCATTTAGATCGTGGCCCTTACAATAACCTTGTGAGGAGCAACCTCTTCAAGGCATGAAAACACAAGGGGCAGAGTACGACACACCCCACCCACATCCTGACCACCCCCTGTCCCCCAGCCTTCTCTGCCCTCCATGTCCTGGCCCCAGAGTGCTGCGGCAACGACACTGGTCTCCATCCAGTGGTGGTAGGATGTGGCTGACAGTAAGGATCTTGGCCTTGCAGCCTAGACTGAGGACACTGGGGGTCCTGCCCAGGGTGGGAAAAGAAAGACCCAGAGCAGACAGCAGCTCCAGCCTCCAGCTAAGGGTATCTCGACCAGAAACAGCTAGAGCCCGTGGCCAGGCCTGGGGCAATGTTTGGGGCACAGGCACTGGTATAGGGGCCACCAGGGCAGGGAGGGATCCCCTGAGGGCTCTGTCAGCTCCTCCTTTGCTGCTGCCGCCTGCTTTGCCTACCTTGAGACCGAGGCCTTTTTGTGGAAGACAGACTTCCCATGCCCTTGGTCCCCCCAGAACAGCTGGATCCAGAGAGCAGCCGGGAGCCAGGGCCAGTTACTGGGACAAATCAGCTCCCAGAGGCCGGGCCTGGACAGAGGAGGGGGCAAGCTCTACAACAGAGTCCACGCCTTTCCCCAGGTACCTGGCCAAGCTGTCATCAGTGGGGAGCATCTCGGAGGAGGAGACGTGTGAGAAGCTCAAGGGCCTGATCCAGAGGCAGGTGCAGATGTGCAAGCGGAACCTGGAGGTCATGGACTCCGTGCGCCGTGGGGCCCAGCTCGCCATCGAGGAGTGCCAGTACCAGTTCCGGAACCGGCGCTGGAACTGCTCCACGCTCGACTCCCTGCCTGTCTTCGGCAAAGTGGTGACACAAGGTGAGGGACACAGGCCTGCAGGGGGTGTGTGGGAGGGGCCTATGCCAGGGAAATAAGATGCTCATGCGTGGCCCAACTATTCTAAGGGATTTCTGAAGCACAAACAGCGCAGGGCTTTCAGCGAGGGCGTGAAGAGTGCAGGGTACCAAGAGGGGGCCCATCGGACAGGAGGCGAGTCTGGGAAGGACGGACGGTAGAAGAGGGGAGGCTGCTGTCCACCTGTGCAGCAGTCATAAGTGTGCAGCGTTGTCACTGCTGGTCCCTTGGGAGGAGCCACCATCCTCCTATGACAAGGAAGAAACTGAGGCTTGGGCCGGGGGGCAGGGTGGCAGAGCTGAGTTGCCCAAGACTCCTCAGGACAAGGAGGCAGGATTCAGACCTGGGCCCAGCTCCCTAGCCTGGTGCTCCTTCCACCTTAGCACTCACCCTCAGGTACTCGAGCCTACCTCGCTCCCTTATACACCTGGCCAGCCACACTGAGCACCTCCAGCATGGCCAGCCCTGAGATTCAGGGAAGAACAGCGCCTCTCCTGTTGGGCTTAGTGTCTAGATGGGAGGCACATAAACAACCACAGCACAGTAGGAGTGGTGGCGTACACACCTGTCACTAACTATGGGCCAGACACTGTGTTAAGTATTAAGGTAACAGTAACGGATCTGGCCCTTTGCAATAGGACTCCATACTACAAAGGAAGAAACCGAGGCACATAAAGGTTATGTAATTTGCCCAAGGTCACAGAACTAGAAAGTGACGAATCTAGGACTTGAGCCCAGCCAATCCTGCTCTTATCCACGATGAGGAAATACTGTGATAAAGGGGCCAGGGGCGTCTGTGGGAACACAAGGCGGGCACTTCCCTGGCAAGGACTGGGTACTCAGTGAAGGCTTTCCTGAGGAGGCAAGCCCTCAGCCAAGACCAGGAACATGAGAAGACATTAAGCCAAAGGAAGATGACCCAGGGCACAGAAAGTGTCCTGTAGAACTGGAAGGCTTCTTGAGAGGTCATAAGGCAAGCCTCTGCCCTCATGGAAGTGCCCTCAATCAGCTGCCTCTTTTCTTACTTTCTGAGCATGAAACTGACACTTTTGAGCCACCAGCAGTCAACAGGGCCCTGGGGCTTGATCAGGCAGCAGGAAGGGGTTGCTGGGGCCAACCTTTATCTTGGCATCTATAGTCCTGGACGGCTGCTGGGCTTGTGGCAAACCTTGAGGATATTGTTGGAAACCAACTGTGATAGAACTTTGCATTCTCCTGGGAGCTGGCAGGGGCCAAAAAGAACTGGTCACATTTGGCATTGCTAGAAAGGAAGCAGAGACTCAGCAAGCAGCCTGCTAGTGAAGGATCTCCTAGACGATGGTGCCACTACTGAGGGCCCAGTACTGCCTCGTAGGGGCCCTGGGAAAAGCCTCAAACAGCAGACCTTGAGCTTGGGAAGCCCTTGTACACAGTGGGGGTTCAGAGAGTATGTTTTGGATGGATTGGTGGATGGACCAGTAAGGTTTCATATGCCAGGTCTGTCTGTCTCTCTCTCTCTCTTACACACACACACACACAGCCCTACTTTTGCACTTCCTCTACCCCAAATATGCAAGCCCCTTCTCACGCTCAGCCGTCCCCACCTCCTTGAAGCCTTCCCAGCTTTTCCCTTTGAGCTCTAAAGAGCTTTGTTCTCACGAGGGGCTTTTCCCATTTTTTGTTTTGATATAATTTCAAACTTATGGAAAAGTTGCAAAAATCGTACAAGGAATTCCTATGTCTTCTGTACTAGATTCACCAACCATTTCCATTTCTATCCACTAATGCCCTTATTATTCTCCATTTATACAGAGATAGAGATACACACACACATTTTCCCCCAAATCATTTGTGTTCATATTGCTTTTGTCACACCTTTTAGATTGAGCCCATTCCCTACCTGACCCCACCCCCCACCTGACCCCATTCCCCCATCACTATTTCTTGAGCTCTTCAACAAGAGTGAGGGCTCATTTACCTATTTCCTGGCACGAGGTGAAATCTGCATGGAGGAGACAGTCAGTGATGTCATGAATGACATAAAACAGGTCAAGGGCAAAGACTCAAAGGGGCAATACCAGCCTGAAGCCAGCAGGGTCCTCTGGACCAGTCGAGAAGTGCCTTTCTCACCTGTGGGGCAGCAACCAAGGAGGGGACCTAGTCCTGGCTGAGCAAGTTCTGGGGACACTAAGAATCCTACTAGGCCTGGGTGGAACCTGCTCTGGGCTAAAGTCTTGAGTGCTGTGGTCAAGTGTCCTGTCCCCCGGAACTAAGTCCAGGGACCCTGAGTCCAGGCCATTCACACTGGCAGATCTTGTTCAAGTTTGCAGAAAGAGTCTGAGCACTGCCTGCTCATCTAACTCCTCATCTTTGTATTTTTGGCTTTCTTCCTTAGTAAAATCCCTCTTGGAAAACTTAATTGGACTGCACTGACCCAGAGGAAAAGGCACTTGTCCACCCAAGGCTGAGAGCAGTGCAGGTCTCACAAAGTCCCAGGGTTTGCTAATAAGGCAAATGGGGGTGGCGGCGAGGGGGACACAGGGGCCAAGCATGACTTTGGGTAAGTGACTTCACACCTCTGAGCTTCAGTCTCCTCTCCTGTCAGTGAGACTACACACATGCTTACCTCTGGGGTTGTCATAAAGATACAGTGACAGTATGTGAGAAGCACGGCCTGTAGACTCAGACCTAAGAAGGGCACCCACTGTCACCAGTTGCTGTCCTGCGCAGTGCCCTGAGCAGGCAGGCCTCACCCACATCCCCTGGCTCTCGGGACTGGGGGGCTGGGCCATGCCTACATGCATGAGCTGTATTGCTGGGGTCACGGCCTCCGGCATGGAGGAAGGCAGAGCTAACAGGTCCTATCCGGCATCTAGGCCATGCCTAAGAGAAGAAAGGAGGCCCCGTAGTGTGCCGAGGTCCTATGGTGTGTCATCACGCCAACTCTGAGTTTGCAATGCTGTCCTCCTGGGTTATGGGTGAGAAAGGAGGTTCGGCAAGCAGAGCAGTGACTGCCAGATCTTGAGCATTCCTGGCTATGAGACCTGGGGCAAGCCCCATGCCCTAACTCTGTACTTCTTTCTGTAAAATGGGAATAATCCCAGGATCAGCCTCTCTGTAAGGCCTCAGAGAGATGATGCCTTTGATGGGCTTAGTGGCCCCACAGGACTGGAGCAGTGGGAGGGGATGTGGAGAGGTATGAGGTCTGGCCTGCCAAGGCAGCATTACTATCATGTTAGAGTTGGGGACACAAGACTTGGAGAAGGAAGTCACAGCACTAGTGAGAATCTAACACAACCTTGTCTGGCTCCAAAGCCTTTATTCTTTCCTACATTGTCTCTCAAACCCAAAGAAGTTTCTTGGAGGTGGTTTCAAGAAAAGATAGGCTTGGCTCGGCGCCTGTAGCTCAAGCGGCTAGGGCATCAGCCACATACACCAGAGCTGGCAGGTTCGAATCCAGCCCAGGCCTGCCAAACAACACTGACAACCACAACCAAAAAACAGCCGGGTGTTGTGGCAGGCACTTGTAGTCCCAGCTGCTTGGGAGGCTGAGACGAGAGGATCGCTTAAGCCCAAGAGTTTGAGGTTGTGACTCCAAGGCACTGTGACTCCAAGGCACTCTACCCAGGGCAACAGCTTGAGATTCTGTCTCAAAAAAGAAAGAAAAAGAAAAGGTAGGTTTTGCAGATCCAAGGAGAGTGAGTAAAGGAAACTGGATAGGCAGGCTGGGGCTAAGAGGCTACAAGAGGGGGTAAGGTCTTTCTGGGAGACAGTGCCTGCCCTGCCCCACCTCTACCAGGACACTCACCCCAGAAACACTCCTTCCTGCTCACATGTCCTCCATTCCTCCATCTGGGACAGCCATCACAAATAATATGCTCTGAAGAACATGGGCTGGGCCTTGAGTCAGACAGACCTGAATTCCAGTCCTTTCTTGGCCATTTACTGCCTGAGGGACCTCGGGCAAGCCACTGAGCCTTGTTCTACTATAGAACAGCGCTGTGCACACCTGATTGCTGTGGTTGTCATGAGCCTTAGACAACTCCCAGGAAGACACACACAGTAGGCCCTCAAAAGAAGTAGCTGTTATTGGATCTATAGGGCAACTCTGAATTCTCAACCTCAGGCAATCTTGGAAAAGATGGCCTTGAGGCCGGACCCAGAGAACACAAGATTTAGACCTGTGGAGTCAGAGAACAAGGCTGCTCTGGGAAGAAAGGAGTTGGGTATGGAAAAGGAAGAGGGTTACAGGGCAGTTGCTGGCACCTTAGAAAAGACCAGGACTGCCTTCCTCCTACAGCTGGAACAGGCAAAGCCACGGGCCAGGGAACAGCTTCCACCTCTTGTGGGGAGCTCTGTGGCTACACCCGCAGGCACTCCATAGTTCTTTCTGATTGGCTAGGTGGCCCCTGGGGACAGCAGGCCCTGCTACGTCCTCCACAAGCAAGCAGAACTCCAGCCTGGGCACCTGGGCAAAACAAGAGCAGCCAGGAAGGCCACAGCACTATAGTCAAAGGGCTGGAACCCAGGACCAGTCAGACAAAGCTGAAGGAGCTGCTGCCATCACTTTAGGGGCACAGAGGTTTGCCTACACCTTCCAGGACCTCTAGAGCCTCCTGTGCTGAGGTGAACTGTCATCCCCCATTTAAGAACCCACAGAGGCCAGGTGGGGTGGCTCACACCTGTAATCCCAGCACTTTTGGGAGGCCAAGGCAGGAAGATCACTTGAGGTCAGGAGTTTAAGACCAGCCTAGGAAACATGGTGAGAACTCATCTCTGTAATTATTTTTTTAACTTTGAAGATTGGAGATAATTTTAATTAAAACAAAATTTTAAAGACTATATTAAGAAAAAAATATTTTTCAGAAAAAATACTTGTGGTATAGGTACAAATATATGGACATACATATCTCTGTATAATTCTTCTGTTTGTTATTTTTAATGACTTTTTAAAATTTTGTTTTAACATACTGTATAGCTTATTTTTAGAACAAATTTCATTTCTGAAAATAGTTTTTGAAAGTAATAGTCAATATATCAACATAGTAAAGTCAGTTTGGGAGTAATTAGAATTATTTTATAAAATACAAAGTTTTAATTAATGTTACTTTTACTCTCAAGTGAACTAGACAGAAATTTAAGAGGTTCCTCCTTCTTATAATGGATATTTTCATGATGAACACTGATATCCTGGACTGTCTTTTTTTTTTTTTTATTAAATCATTATAAATTTTTTTTTTTAAGATGATGGCATTTTGCTCTTGCTTGGGCTGGTCTCAAACAATCCTCCTGCCTCAGCTTCCCAAAGTGCTAGGATTACAATTGTGAACCACCATGCCCATCCTCTACCAAAAAATGTTTAAGAATTAGCCAAGGGGCGGCGCCTATGGCTCAGTCGGTAGGCGCCAGCCCCATATACCAAGGGTGGAGGGTTGAAACCCGGCCCCAGCCAAACTGCAACCAAAAAATAGCCGAGTGTTGTGGCGGGCGCCTATAGTCCCAGCTACTCGGGAGGCTGAGGCAAGAGAATCGCTTAGGCCCAGGAGTTGGAGGTTGCTGTGAGCTGTGTGAGGCCACGGCACTCTACCGAGGGCCATAAAGTGAGACTCTGTCTCTACAAAAAAAAAAAAAAGAATTAGCCAAGTGTGATGGTGTTTGCCTATAGTTCCACCTACTGGGGAGGCAGAGGCAGGAGGATCATTTGAGCCCAGGACTTTGAGACTCGCCAGGGCAGTATACCAAAACCCATCTATGAAAAAAAAAAAATAAGAAAAATTAGCCGGGCATGATGGTGCACAATTATAGTACCAGCTACTTGGGAGGTTGAGGCAAAAAGATGACTTGCACCCAGGAGATTAAGGTTACCGTGAGCTGTGATGACACCACTGTATTCTAGCCTAAGCAACAGAGTGAGACTTTGTCTCAAGAAAGAAAAAAAGAAGAAGAAAAAGAAAGAAGTTAGAAAAGAAAGGAAGGAAAAGGAAAAAAGAAAGGAAGGGAGGGAGGGAAGGAAGGAGGAAGAACTGGGTTTGTGATATTTGGGGTAGACCTAAGGATGCCCTTCTTAGTTATCGGGGGAGGTGGGAGGTCACCTGCCATGTGTGTGTCCAGGGCTTAGGAACTCTGTGAGGCAGAACAGCATCCAAGCTGAGAGCTCTGGTGCCAGATGTCTAAGTTCAAACTCTGGCTCCACCACTTCCTGGCTGGGTATTGTTGGATAAGTTGTTTCCCTACTCAGTGCCTTAGTTTCCTCATTTGTCAAAGGAGGATTAAAAGAATCTACCTCATAGGGTTATTGTGACAAGTATGTAAATTAATCTATGTAAAGTGCTTAAGCAGTGCCCAACATACAGTAAGGGCTCCATAAGCTTTAGCTCCAGTTATTATCTTCCTTCCAGAATCTCTTCCTTCAGGCCCACCCTAAACTGAGAGAACTGGCGTCCTGTTCCCCTGAGACCCAGGCAAAGGGGACCTGGAGTCTTGGTGGATGATGTTGGCTTAGAGAATGAGGTATAGACCTCCATGAGAGTTCTTCCCCCAATAGGCCCCCAACATTCAGGGGCCTGGAGCTGAGGTTGAGCCGGGGCAGTCTGAGAACCCACAACAGCAGAGGAGGGAACCACACCAGGCCGAAGCTGAAGCTACCCCCCAGTCCCATCAGCCCTATCTCCTGCTTTGACTTCCCTTCCCCCTTGCTCTTTGGGGCAAAGATTTGTGCTGGTTCAGGCCTGGAAATACCGGAAATACCAGAAACTGAAGTTGTCTCTCTTTGGGCGGCCACAGCATAAAACCAACCAATATGATCCTGCTATTAACCTCGATTAACTTGGAGAAGATTCCATCTCAGGCTGTTGAGGCTCCATTGCTCCAGCCAATCCCCCCAACACTGGCCCAAAATGGCCAAGCAGGGGCAATAAGTGGGCAGTAGAGAGTGGGTGGTGGGCAGTATCCCCAGCTCAAAGGCCGAACCAAGAACAGGGAGTCCTGAGTGGTCGAGACTGAGCTGCCTTCCACCCCGGTGCTTGGCTTCTGCTGCCTCTGTCCACAGACATGGGCACACAGGAGGTGATTGTTTCCATCTGACCACGGTGACTGCTCCCCAGGGCAGCCGAGAGCACAGGCCTGGGTGTCGCAGAGGTAATTGCCAACCACAGGGCCAAAGCCTGCCCCCTCCACTCCTGCGGACACAGACACTCCGGCAAGAGACAGAAGGACAGTCACAGCGCACAGAGGCCCTCAGAGGGCCGAGAGAGGAGCAGAGCCTGCTGTCCGGTCACACACCCAACTAGATGCGCACTCCCACTCACACACACTCCCCCTCACCCCCAGAAAGAGAGTCCACAACAGCTACACGCCCGAGGCACAGTTTCTGGGAGGATAAAAACATCCATTCAGGCAGGGGACGGGCTCCACCAAAATAGAATCACTGAGAAGGCCCTGGGCACAGACAGACAGGCCCGTGCTTAAGGCCCAGTTGTGTCGCTTCCTAGCTGGAAGACTGGGATCAAATCCCTTCCCCTCTGACCCTGCATTTCACCATCTGTGAAAGGCTTCTGCAGAATGGGTGTCCAATCATCAGCCATTGTAAGGGTGGAACCTGCGGCTCAAAGGAGTAGGGCATTGGCCCCATATGCTGGAGGTGGTGAGTTCAAACCCAGCCCCAGCCAAAACTGTCAAAACAAACAAACAAACAAACATCAGCCATTGTAAGGGTTAAGTAGCAGGAGCTGTCATTACAGTCTACTCAGAGTTATAAGGAAACAAGATGTTTTCAAAAATGGGCCCAGCTCTGGAGGGAAGGCCAGGGCAGGATCATGAGGTGGGGGGCCCCTCAGAGCCTAGTGGGGCCAACAGAAGAACAGGCCAGAAGAGCAAAGCAGACCCAGGTGTACAGTCCAGCTCTGCTGCTCCCTACCTCTGCAGTCGCAGCCCGTCAATTCACCTCTTCAAGCCTGTTTAGCCTTCAGTGAAATGACGTGAATGTCACTAATCCGGAGCGGGGGTGAGAACAGTGTCCCACAGGAGCTGAGAGCACAGGCTCTGAAGGCAGACTGCTGTCTCGACATGTCCCGTATGACCTCGGACGAGCTGTAAAATGGGGATAACAGCAGCACTGGCCTCATGGGGTGGCTGTGAGGATGGGATGACTGGCAAATGCGAAGAGCCTGCGAGCGCCCGGTGCAGAGGAAGCGGGTTTAGCTAGTGCCTGGCATGCCACTGCCACCTCTGCTACTCCCCACGCGGCCTCCAGCTCAAAGGAGGGTGCAGGGAGGAACCCTGGGACCCAGTCCTGCCCTCCCTCTGCCTCCCACAGGGACTCGGGAGGCGGCCTTCGTGTACGCCATCTCTTCAGCAGGTGTGGCCTTTGCGGTGACGCGGGCATGCAGCAGTGGGGAACTGGACAAGTGTGGCTGTGACCGGACAGTACATGGGGTCAGCCCACAGGGTAGGTGTGGGGTGGGGCCGGAGTGGGAGGGCAGGGCTGGGGCCCTGGCCCTCACTCACCCATGACCCTCCCTGTGCCCACCGCTCCCCAGGCTTCCAGTGGTCGGGATGCTCGGACAACATCGCCTATGGTGTGGCCTTCTCACAGTCCTTTGTGGACGTGCGGGAGCGAAGCAAGGGAGCTTCATCCAGCCGGGCCCTCATGAACCTCCACAACAATGAGGCTGGCAGAAAGGTAACGTGTACCCCCACCACAAGTTGGGATGGCACAATAGGGCCCCATGACACACCCCCCACACAGCCACCTGGAAAATAATCTGTTCAGGCTCTCACCAGTACCGGGCACCTTCTGTAGGCCAGTGGGGCAGAGGACGGGCTGTGCGGTGGGGGGCCAGGCGGGGCAGACAGGTGGACAGGTGTTACAGAGGAGTGTCAGTGGTCCCATCGGGGTGTGTGTGTGTCCCTCCCTGTCACACACATACCCCGAGTGAGTAGCAGAGCTAGGATTTGACCTCTTCTGTGTCACCAGAGATCACGTGCCAGTGACAGCACCAGCTTTCTTACATATTTATTTATTTTTTAATTTTCTTTTTTTTCCTTTTATTTTTTTTTTATCGAGACAGTCTTACTTTGTGGCCCTCCGTAGAGTGCGGTGGCATCGTAGCTCACAACAACCTCCAATTCTTGGGCTTAAGCAATTCTCTTGCCTCAGCCTCAAAACTCGGCTTTTTTTTTTTTTTTTTTGTGGAGACAGGGTCTGGCTCTCGCTCAGGCTGGTCTTGAACCTCTGAACTCAGGGCAATCCACCTGCCTCGAGCTCCCAGAGTGCTAGGATCACAGGTGTGAGCCCCAGCCACTCCCAGCCACCACCTGCTTTCCTGATGCCTGCTCCCAAGGCTCCTGCCGAGATTTAGTGCAGCGTCCTCCCCATCTGTCTCTATTTCACAGCACACTGCCCTTAGTGTCTCTCCACCAACAACGACGAGGGGCCCAAGCATAGGTATCTTGTCCTCAAAATTGCTTACCAGCCCAGCCTGGCAGCATATAGTAGGTACTTAATACAGAAAAAGCATGTGGGTACATCTTGACTCTGCATCGATCCCAGGGCCCTGACCTGTGGGCCCCTGGTCCATGCTCCCCACTGGCCACCAGGCCTCTCCCCACCTGCCACTGCCATCTCCTCACAGCGCCTCTCCACTGCCCTCTCCCACAGGCCATCCTGACACACATGCGGGTGGAGTGCAAGTGCCACGGGGTGTCGGGCTCCTGTGAGGTAAAGACGTGCTGGCGAGCCGTGCCGCCCTTCCGCCAGGTGGGCCACGCACTGAAGGAGAAGTTTGATGGCGCCACCGAGGTGGAGCCACGCCGTGTGGGCTCCTCCAGGGCACTGGTGCCTCGCAACGCACAGTTCAAGCCACACACGGATGAGGACCTGGTATACTTGGAGCCCAGCCCAGACTTCTGCGAGCAGGACATGCGCAGCGGTGTACTGGGCACAAGGGGCCGCACGTGCAACAAGACGTCCAAGGCCATCGACGGCTGCGAGCTGCTGTGCTGTGGCCGTGGCTTCCACACAGCGCAGGTAGAGCTGGCTGAACGCTGCAGCTGCAAGTTCCACTGGTGTTGCTTCGTCAAGTGTCGGCAGTGCCAGCGCCTCGTGGAGCTGCACACATGTCGATGACTGCCCGCCAGCCCTGCGCCCAGCAGCCACCTCGTGCACGGCCCAGGGAAGGCCAATAATTTAAACAGTCTCCCACCACCTACCCCAAGAGATACTGGTTGTATTTTTTGTTTTGGTTTGGTTTTTGGGTCCTCCATGTTATTTATTGCCAAAACCAGGTGGGCAACCCCAAAGGCACCAACCAGGGCCTCCCCAAAGCCTGGGCCTTTGTGGCTGCCACTGACCAAAGGGACCTTGTTCATGCCTCTGGCTGTCCACTTGGTGCTGCCACTGACCACTCAGATGTTATTTGTGTCCACTTTTCTACTTGCAGATTTAAGGTGGGTAACAAGGAGTATTAGAAGTGGCCCTATGGCAGGGAATAAAGATGCCATCTCTTGATGGAAATCACACTCCCTGGAAAAGAGCTCACATCTCTCCAACTCACACACACACGCATGCACACGTCCATGCACACAACCACACATGCACACACGGACTCTTGGCAGCTTGGGCCTGGTAGCCTTGTCTCTCAAAGTCCCTGGAAAAGGAATGGGCAGATACTAGGCCAAGGGCAAAGGGTTCACTTCAGCCTTCACAGGGGCAGCTAGATGTTCAATCTCTTTGGGGCTTTCTAGGCAGGAAAGGGCAGGCAAGGTGAGGGCAAGAAAAGGGTACAGTCCAGCCCCTGAGCCCAGTCTGCCCGGCCTATCCCGGGGGAGTAGAAGCTTCCCCACTCCCAGACCTTCCTAGGAGGAGTGTAGGCTGCCATCCTCAATCAGAGGTCCCACTCTAGTCACCTCCCCACAGTGCTGCTCTTTTGTGAAACTGAAAATGAAAATCATACACACGGGGAGGAAAGAGCTGTGCAATAAAGTCCCTTCCCTTATCTTAATAACACAAGTTATTGAGCAGATACTATGTTCTAGGCCCTGCATAGGCCCTCACAGGGGCAGCTAGATCTCACTTGATAGTCACTGCAGTCTTGAGACGCAGACAAAACGAGACCGTTTGTGCCCGTTTTGTGGCAGACAGAGCAATGCTCACCAGGCTCCACAGCGAGCTGGAAGGAGACACAGGTCTGGAAAAGCCCTCCAGCCAAGGCTCTTCTCTTGCACCTTGTACACTCGGAGCCTTGTGGAGGGGGCTCTGGCTGGAGGAAAAGCAGCAAGGAATCCCAGGAGCCAGACACCATAGGCTCCTAAAGGCACAGGCTCCAAAGTAAGAGGTGGCCCACTGGATGGCTGGCTAGTACAGTCTCAGTAGCATAGGTGGCCCCACTCTCAGGATATATAGGTCTGAGGCCCAGTACCAGGGGAATTGCAACAGATTCCCCAAGAGACAGCACCAGGAACCTAAGCCTGATAGTAGTAACAGCCAAAACATCAGAAGTCCAGCCCAGACCTGTGAGCAGGACACGTACCACAGCAAGACCCGGCCCTGACCCACTGCCACTCAGCTGGGCCCAGTTACCAGGCTGCCCGAGCACTAAGTTCCAGGTTTGAGGTCTTAAGCTCTGGGATCCCTATTTGGGGTTCCCAGACCTAAAGCTCTTTGCTCCTGGATCAGTGGCGGAATTCTGCTCCAGCCTGCAGAAACTCTTCTCTGGGCCTGTGGTTTGTGCCTCCTGGTGCTGGCTCCCTCACGAAGAGAAGGTCAACACCCTTGGCCCTCAGCCAGGATCTCTGCTCAATGTCTATCCAAGGACAAGGCCAAAACCAAGTGAGATGCTGGAGCCACATTCAAATGTGGGGATAATCTTGGAGTAGGCCAGCTCTGATGTGGATGAAAGCTGAGCTGAGTGTCACCACAGCTGCCCAGCTGGGCCCACTGCTCCTCTGTGGCAGGCTCTGTTCAGCTGTCCACTCAGCCCAGGGGAAGTATTATCCCTACTAGCAGAGGCCAAACCCAGACAAAGGGAGTAGAAGGGACCCCTCCCCTGCAGAGACAGAGCTGAGCCACTCTCCCCTACCCCAGGGAACAGTGGGTCCAGCTGATATGACAGGCACTTTCCCAGGAAGTTGTCTGAGCCTGTACACAGGCTTCACCTTTCTGCCTGCCAGCGAGCTCCTCAGAGCCAGGGCCCCCAGGGTTCTGAAGGTCGTGACCTAGGTCACTCAGACAGATTCTAGGAACCACCGCCCAGCCCTACCACCACCAGTGCCACAAAGGCAAAAGGAATCCACAGCCATAGGAAGAAGTAACGTCCTCGGACATGCCCAGCTCCAAACTACATCAAAAGAAAAAGAGGAACTGACACAGGCCTGACGTAGCCCACCTACTCTTGGTCCCACACAATCTGGAAACCAGCCAGAGGGTCCACGTCTTGTCTAAATCCCTCTCCACTAGTCTTGTCCCATGAGAAAGGTGATGTCCTCTGAGACTTAGGGCTGGACACACCCCAGCTCTGGATGCTGCTACCCATCTCTGCCACCTCCACCCACCTCATCCTCCGCTTTTTATACTAGGCTCTTAAGGCCATTGTGACATCTCTATGACACAGTCTGATGCACGATAAAATGATTATTTCTCTATCTTGCAATTGTGGCAGTGACTTCTTTTATAGACCAGGGAGAAGAGTTAGAAAAGGGCATGAGAAACACAGAAAAATAGTAGCAAATTCTACATATGGGGGCTCCCTTTGCCTTGTTTCTTCTGAATAGAACTGGTGTGAGGGCCACAAGGACCTACCTGTGTGCTGTCCAAAATGCCACATTAACACACAAAGACTATTATCTGTGTCTCGCTGACCCATATCCACTTTTTTTTTTTTTTTTTTTTTTTGGCCGGGGCTGGGTTTGAACCCGCCACCTCCGGCATATGGGACTGGTGCCCTACTCCTTGAGCCACAGGCGCCGCCCTACTTTTTTTTTTTTTTTTTGAGACAGAGTATCACTATGTCGCCCTCGGTAGAGTGCTGTGACATCACAGCTCACAGCAACCTAAAACTCTTAGGCTTAAGCGATTCTCTTGCCTCAGCCTCCCAAGTAGCTGGGACTACAGGCGCCGGCCACAACGCCCGGCTAATTTTGGGTTGTAGTTGCCATTGTTGTTTGGCAGGCCTGGGCTGGGCTTGAACCCGCCAGCTCCGATGTATGTGGTGGCGCCCTAGTCCCAGCTATTTAAACTTTGGCTTGAATTAGTTGATCAGATCTTTCTAGAGTACTGATGTAGAGGGTCTGAGGAAGTGAGTACCATACAGGAGGTGAGAGACAATGGAAAAGAACTTAGTTCCAGTGACACAGGAAGCCAAGGCCTATGGCCAGAGAAGGTAAAACTCCAGGATTAGAATCCAGTCAGAATAAGGAATCTCAGATGGAAAACTTCATATAACTCAAGTCAAAAGCCACAATTGAGGGAGCACCTTGCTGATGGGGAGACTTAGGGTAGCTTCTCAGAAACCACCACTCTAGCCGAGTAAAGTCCTCATTCTTACGAAAACGGACCATGTCCTGTCCCTCACTCCCCACTGTAACAAAACCACACCAGCCAGGGAACAGTTAGCTTCTATGTGCTTGGCTTTCCCAAAGTTTAGCAGGGTGAAGGGCTGAAGGAAAGCACTTTGAGGACAGCAGAGGCACACCCGAATTTGTGAAGAGTCAAGGGCAGGGTGTGATGAAGGGAGGGCTTGGGTTCTGGAGTATATTAATAGAAGATGACCTTATTCTCAAATCAGGGTCAAAGGCACAAAGAGGGAACTAGTGACATAGAGGGCACAGATGACAGAGCAAAGAAGTACAAGTGTCTATGACAACAATATTCTAGAACTAGGAAAAGGTATAAGGCTTTGGAATCAGACAGGGTTTGAATCCCAGCACTGCCCCTTCTTCACTAGTTTCTTTACTAGATGGAGCCTCAGGTTATTCGATTTCCTCTCCAGGATGCAATTCATGGACCTGCTCAACACACACACACACACACACACACACACACGCACTGGGGCTAAATAATACTAGCAGCTACTTCTTTTTATTATTTTTTCTTTTTTTTGAGACAGAGCCTCAAGCTGTTGCCCTGGGTAGAGTGCTGTGAGATCCAACAACTTCCAACTCCTGGGCTCAAGCGATTCTCCTGCCTCCACCTCTCAAGTAGCTGGGACTACAGGCGCCTGCCACAACGCCTGGCTATTTTTTGGTTGCAGCTGTCATTGTTGTTTGGCAGGGCCGGGCTGGATTCGAACCCACCAGCTCAGGTGTATGTGGCTGGTGCCTTAGCCGCTTGAGCCACAGGCGCCGAGCCCAAAGTATTCTTTTTTTTTTTTTGCAGTTTTTGGCAGGGGCTGGGTTTGAACACGCCACCTCTGGCCTATGGGGCTGGCGCCCTACTCCTTTGAGCCACAGGTGCCTCCCACTAGCAGCTACTTCTTGGGGACCCTCTTCAGGAACTTAGGAGGCAGTTAAGGTAGTTGTAAGATGAAGGGAGCTAGAAGTAAGGATGAAACAGGAACACAGAGATCCTTTGGGACAGGTTCAGGGCTGAGGCAGATGCCCCAAGGCTTTGGCCCCATCTCAGAGCTTAGAACCAGGCAGATCTTTACTCAAGGTAGAGAGCCCAGGCAGGAGGGCAGAGAGGCCCAGAGGCCAGGATACTCAGGCAGCAGCCAGCAAGGCTATGGCAAAGCTACCCCTGGGAACCAACTGGAGGGGCTGAACCGATGTCCCAATGTGGGAAAGAAGCACAGTGAGACCAGCAAGCAGGGCCAAGGAGAACACAGTCAAAAGTGCAGGCAGGAGTGCCAGGGCTGCAGGAAAGACTGTAGCAGGGCCCTGAGGGCTCTGCCTGTAGGAACAGAAGAAAGGCTTTCAGGATCCCAGCCTGGGTCCAGGCTCCACCCTTGTAGCTGCCCTCAGAGTTCAGGTGTGAAGGTCTCCGGGACAGTGGTGAAAATGCAGTAATCAAGCAGACCTCCTTCTCAGCCTCTTCGTGAGAAGCAGAAATCCATGGAGTCTGGGGAGCACCAGAGGCAGGATTTAAGGCCAATCCCAGGCCAAGCAACACAGACAAACAGGTATGAGTGATGTCCAGGGGATGAGGAAACTGGGTTGGCCTAAAAAGGCTAGAAACAGTGAAGAAAAGGCAGAGTGTGGAAGGACAGACACAAGGAAGACGCAGAAAGAAAAGCTGGTGGCACTGTGGGGTAAAAGAGCAGTGCCCAAAGTTAGGGCGTCTGGGCAGACGTGCTCAGCAGCTTCCCAGTTAAGAGGAGAAAGTGCTGAACTTTAGGAGAAAGCATCTGATTTAGAAGGGGGGCTGAGGGCACCGGGGAAAGCTGGTGTCTGGGGTACATGAGGGAGGAGAGTGTAGAGTGTGGCAGCCCAGGCAATGACTTCATAGGCATCTCCCCCATTCCTTCCTGAGCCACCAGTCCTGGTGACCCCCTGCCCACATCTAAAGGTCTAGGCCAAGCAGGCGCTGACAGGGGAGAGAAGGGGCCCTTCTGAGCCAGGCCCCTAAGGCTGGCACAATGCCTGCTGGGGGGAAGGGGACTAGAGGCCCAGCCCTTGTCAGCATCCCGGCCGGCACTTCGGAGGCAATTAGCAGCCCAGCTGAGCTAATCCCCCGCTTGGCGAGGCCAACACAAACAGGCCCAGGCCCGGTGCACACTCGCCTCCCTGTTTGCTGAGGGGCCCGGTGGTCCGCCAAGAACAACACCAATAACCCAGGGCCTTCTCTAGGTTAAGAGGAGGACTGGGGCTTGCTAAAGAGCTGACAGTGCCCGACAGAGCATACTCTGGCCAAGTGCCCTGGCTGCCCGAGTAAGGCAGCCACTGTTCCCAAGCCTTGGGCCAGTCGGGAAGAGGAAACTGGACACAAGGAGCCATGTATTCTGATTTAGCACACATCTCCACCCCTACCCATGCCACCTGTGAGGGAAATGGCCCAGCTCAGGGTTGTGCCACCTTGGCCAGCCCAACAACTGAGCCCAGAAGGGGCTAGGCCCTCTGGTCTAAGCCCAAGGATTACAGGCTCAATGCTGAATGTGGGAACCCAGAGCAATTTAGGCCTAGACCCTGCCCTCAAAAAGCTCACAGTCAAACACGAGAACACTCTGTGTACAACCTTGGAGCTGGGCCAGTCACTACCCCATTAGCACCCCCAAAGACTTGGAAAAAAAGTAAAAGTAGAAGCCCCAAAACAAAGAAGGCATTAGGGGACCCAGGAGAAAGAACAAACTATAACCCAGAGATTGATAACTAGGGAAGATGGTACCAAGGGGGCCAGGAGAGACCCAGGACAAGTTGTGTCACAGATTGGTTCTGGACCAGAAAGTAGATCCTCTGAGCTAATTAATTAACTTAACAACCACAGAGAGAACCCAGGCCTCAGGCAAGGTCCTTCTCACATGCCCCTCCCCTTCTGGGTTCCAGACCAATTTCACCTTCATCCGCTCTAGGCTTGGGGTATCTCCTTTTTGAGCCAAAGCCTTGACCCTCGATTTGGTCCCTCACCTACCCAGGTACCCACTTCTCCTTACCCTCCAAATCCTCACAGGCCTCCTGCCAGGGACAAAGGACTTTGTAAGCAATATCAGGAACAATCATCTCCTAGGGGTTTCTACTTGAGAAAGCAACAAATGTGGCCTCCTTAAGTGAAGGCCCCCCCAGGAACACTGTGCTGATCTATACTCATCACCGGGGGTGGAGAACATTCCCATGTTGGAAGACCACATTAATTTAGCTGTAATCAAATAAGACTGCCTTCAAGAAACTTCAACTTTAAAATGTACATTATTTTGTAAAAATCTAACTATGCTTAATAATTTCAAAAAATGAAAACTATTTGTTAATGTTACAGTTAACTTCTTTGTGTCTTTTCGTTGGAAAGCATTTGAATTTGGTTGCAGCATGAAGGTCCACAGTTCCAGCTGATCCTCTAGATGGGTATCAGTCACCTTTAGGGTATCTTGATTTGGCTTAGATAGGAGAATGTAGATTTGTAGCAATAAGTGGTTGAAAAGCAACAAAGCATTTTTCTGGCATGTGCCAAAGATATGGGCATTTTTCCATATTTCAACTGGATCTTTCTTAGTATCAAATGATGACTTTAAAATGTCATCCACTCAAGACTAGCCTGACCAAGAATGAGACCACGCCTCCACTAAAAATAGAAAAACTTAGCCAGGCATATAGTCCCAGCTACTAGAGAGGCTAGCTGAGGCCAGAGGATCACATGAGCCCAGGAGTTTGAGGCTGCAGTGAACTATGATGACATCACTGCACTCTAGCCAAGATGACAATGCAAGACTCTGTCAAAAAAAAAAAAAAAAAAGGAAAGTCACCTACTGAGAGCTCAGTTCCATCTGTAGTTCTTTAGATGCCTTGTATCAATTAGGCGAAGCTAAAATACTAACTTGAGTGTGATGTCATGATTCTCAAAGTTAACTTTTTATTGTAACTCCAATTAATAGGTCTATAACAGCTGTGTATTCTTCAAATGATTCCCAAATATCACCCTGCTCATCAGTGACCTTTGCTAACTGGGGGAAATGTTCATCCAAAATTTCCTTTTGAAGAAGTGTTTTGGAAAAAGACAGCTTTTTTCAAAATGTTTAGATTTTCTGCCATACATCATATATAGATTTAGTCTCGCCTTTCAAAGAAATATTTATGTTGTTTTGATTTGACATAACACAGAAATGCTACATCCCAATAGACATCTTCTTTTGATAATTCACGTTGCTGATTCTGTTTTTCCTATAATTTAACTATCTGTTCCCACAGACATAAAATTTATCTCAGTGCAATAGTCAACACACTTGAGAATAACAAGGCAAATCTACACTGAATACCTTATTGGTCAACTTCAGCATGTTACAAAACTAAGCCCTATTGCATCTGCAGGAATATAGGTAACAATACTTGTAACTTACTGCAAAATATCACTTAAAATAGTAGCTTTAGCATAGAGATGTTGTCAATGCAAGATGTAATGAAAAGAAATGAGAGCATTTGGATCTGTTACTTTTTTTTTTTTTTAATCTGTACAATAAACCCTTCATGTTTTCCTGTCATGGAAGGTGCACCATCTGTACATGCACTCACATAATTTACCAAATTCAGTCCAGCTTTCAGATAATACTAAAAGTTGTTGGGCAGTGCCTATGGCTCAAAGGGGTAGGGCGCAGGCCCCATATGCCAGAGGTGGTGGGTTCAAACCCAGCCCTGGCCAAAAAAAAAAAAGTTGTTGAAGATTATCTTTTCCCCATGTACTATTTGCAAGACTAACCAAAATGGGTAACTCTTCATAGCAAAGAAAATCTTATGACCCAAATGAAGCATAAAACCTGTGCCAAGTCAGTAGTATGAGCTGATTCATCCAAAGCAATTGAATTAATATATATTCTCCTTTTGAAGTACTGCATGAAGTTGTTCTGTTAAGTTGTTCCTTGATTACTTATGGTTCTCCTTCAAAGAGGCAGTTGTTTATACTTTGGAAACGTCGGTGGGGTCTAAGCATCCTACAACTTCGACAATGCATTCTTTTACAATCTCTACATCACTGAATAAGTTCTCTTTCCCCACTCCCCAAGTATATAAGCTACTTTATAAGGTACCTCAGGGCATTATTTCTAAGTCTTGTTGCTACTTTAAAGATTTGCCTTTCCTTTTCCTTTTCATCTTTTAATTTCTGCAATACAACCTTTCACACCTCTCCCTCTAATTTAAAATATTCGTGGTTCTTTTTAAGTGTTATAATGCTGATTAGCCATTGAATTTCTTTAATGTTGATACTGCAGTATCACAAAACAAGCGAATCATCTTATCTTTAGCTGAAACAAGACAATATTCCAATTCCTGTTCCTCATTAAAAAATCTGCTTTCTGGCTCAGTGCCATAGCTCAGTGGTTAGGGCACCAGCCACATACACCAGGACTGGAGGGTATGAACCCAGCCCAGGCCTGCTAAACAACGACAACCGCAACAAAAAAATAGCCAGGTGTTGTGGCAGGCACCTGTAGTCCCAGCTACTTGGGAGGCTGAAGCAAGAGAATCGCTTAAGCCCAAGAGTTTGAGGTTTCTGTGACCTATGACACCACTGCACTCTACTGAGGGTGACAAAGTGAAACTCTGTCTCAAAAAAAAAAAAAAAGCTGTTTTCTTCCTTCAGCATTCTCTTGGTCTTCTTTGACATGATGGGCTGTTAAGCAGGCAGAATTAAAAAATAATATCGAGCTATGCAACTATTCACAAATTCTACTTGAAACAGAAACACAATGCACCAATGTCAAAGGTTGATAGAAAAATGTACTCAACCCCCATAAACTCTCACCAACCAGCCTCATGCTATGGTGGTGCTAGGCAGGCAGGGGAAGTCAGAACTAAATCATGAGCGTAGCAACTGAGGTCTCATGGTTTAATAATGTTCTAATTGTGCAGGTCAATCTGGAAGGATTATTTCATTGAAACTTATTTTATCCTTTAGTATTTCAAATACAATCATTTTAAAAATAAAAATATAAACAATAAAAAAAGTATTAACAAAAATAAAAGGATTTGTTTTGTATAATTTGGATTCAAATTACTAAATAGCCAAAATGCTAAAGAAGCCAGAAGGCCACATGTGGACTTAGGGCCACAGGTTCCTCACACCTGCTCGACACCATTTACTGAGAACCTCACTGACCAGGCCAGGCCCACTTTAACATATCACTTGCCAGGCGGCGCCTGTGGCTCAGTCGGTAAGGCGCCGGCCCCATATACCGAGGGTGGCGGGTTCAGGCCCGGCCCCGGCCAAACTGCAACCAAAAAAATAGCTGGGCGTTGTGGCGGGCGCCTGTAGTCCCAGCTACTCGGGAGGCTGAGGCAAGAGAATCGCCTAAGCCCAGGAGTTGGAGGTTGCTGTGAGCTGTGTGAGGCCACGGCACTCTACCGAGGGCCATAAAGTGAGACTCTGTCTCTACAAAAAAAAAAAAAAAAAAAAAACATATCACTTGCCAACGTTATCCCATGTCATATTCACAAGGAAGTGAGTAAACATAAATGTTTCCTATTTTGATAAACCAGCTGAGAGGTAGATGCTTTATCCCCACTTCATGGATGCTAAGGCCCATAGAAGGGAAGAGACTCAGCTGAAGCCAGAGCCCAAGGCTTTAGGCTTCTGGTCAGGATGGAGTGTTGTCACCAGAGCCCCTTCTCATCCCTCACTGCACTGCTAGCACAGGTGTGCCTGAGATGCTTCCTGGCCTAAGATCCTCAGAGCCCTGAGTCCATCCCTCTCCCACACAACAGCATTATCTGTCTCTGACTTGGCTAAGCTGAGCTCTGTCTGGGACCTACACATTGCTCTGTAGACAGCTTTCTCTTTAGGGCAGAGGGTGAGGAAGGGTAGAGTGGCCCTGCTAGGGGTGACAAAACCTTAGGTGGAAACAGCAGCCCTCCCCCAATGCCTGCCCCTCTGGTGTGGCAAAAGCGCTATCAGCCCAGCACCAATAGGCTGTCAGGCTCCTGCTCAGTGCAGGAAGGAGCTGACAATCCACAATCCAAACTCCTTTTCAGCTGCTCCCACACTTGACTCTAGAACATCTAGCCTGGACCAAGGTATGGACAAGTTGATGAGTTCTTTTCCCCTTCAATTCAGTCAAACAGGGAGGTATTTTTCAAAAACACCTTTTATCAGGAAACTGAAGGAAAACAAACAGATCATTAGTACACAGAAACAAGCAGATTCCTGGGTAGAACTTTAACCACCTAACCAGAGCCAGAGATGCTGCTTCTCCTCTCTCCTCACGAAGCTTCTTTCCAGGTATCAGAAGACCTGGAGTCTCTCTAACTCTAGCTCATGGCTGGCAGCCTGTGGAATCTGAAGCAGGTTATTATATAAGACTCCCAACATCCTCTGTAAAACAGAGAAGATACTGCAGAGCCAAGACTGGACCCAGGTCTAATTTCAGAGCCTCCTGGCCTCCACCACCTCCACCATCTGTTGGAGGACCAAGTTAAACACTGTATAGGAAGTGTTTCCTGGACTGGGAAAGGTGACAATGGTAGTCATTGGCCAGCACTCTGACTCCTTCCTTAAGAGCAGGGGTCCTCAAACTGCGACCCGCGGGCCACATGAAGAGGTGTGAATTGTATTTGTTCCTATTTTGTTTTTTACTTCGAAATAAGATATGTGCAGTGTGCATAGGAATTTGTTCATAGTTTTTTTTTTTTTTAAACTATAGTCCGGCCCTCCAACGGTCTGAGGGACAGTGAATTGGCCCCCTGTTTATAAAGTTTGAGGACGCCTGCTTAAGAGTGAAGGAAAGTGTATTAGAGAAGGCACTGTAGGTTCCTGGTCCCATCAGGTTTAGATGACACTAGAATTTGCTGGATCTCTCTTCTTGGAGTCTTCGTATTCCTCCTCCTCCCTCTTTCCAGCATCTTCTGCAGCCTAGGTCACCTCCCCCATCTCCTTCTTGGACAGCGGCTGCAGCCACCTGGGAAACTTCAGGAATAGTTGATGGTTATCACAGCCAGGACAGGGCGAGTTGCTGCCCCCTGATTCATCACAGAGCTGGCATGGCTCCAGAGAAGTGACCAGGAGGATGTGGGTTGTTGCCATGAACTTGGCCTGCTTCAATCCAGAGGGAGGCTGAGAGAAGGGGCAGCTCAACCATCCAAACCAGAAGGGGATGAGAAGAGAGGACTTTGGACTCACTCTTCAAAACAACAGGCATGGTGTGATGGGAAAGCCTAAGAGCTAAAGCTGTAAACGGTCTGGGTTTGAACCCCTTTTAACTCCTCCCTGGCTGGGTAACCACAGTTAAGTTAACCCCATGCGTCTCAACTTCCCCATCTGCATCATCTCAAAGTTCTGTGGGAGAAGTGAACCATAACGCAGGCAAGTGTCCAATAAATAGTTCCCTTTGCCATTCCCTTCACTTCTGGCCTGGGGACACACACTCACCCTTCCTATCTAGGCTAATTGCACAGTCAGATACTCAACAACAGTACCCCATGAACACATATCCCAAGCCTACCCTCTCGGAACCTATGATACATTTTCCATGGCATCTGATTCCTGGTCTACAAGCTGCTCACGCAACCGTTTCAACGACAGCAGGCTTCAATTTGACGGGAAGTGAGGAGAAAGGTCACTCCCCTCCAATGTGCCCTCCAGGGTCAGAATTCCATACAGCTCACCCAGCAGAGGCAGCTGCATATTGGCAAGTGAGAAGTTTTCAACTTTTAACTTATGTCCCCTGCTTCTGGGGAACAAAACCCCTGCCTTATTAATTCTGACATCTACAAATCTTATAACTAAAAGCAAATTAAAGCAACAGTGATTTTTTAAAATAAGCATTCCAAATTGTATGCACCATTTGTCCACTAGTCTATTACTCCCCCACAAGGGAAGCTAATAGTTCAAAGTGCTGGAGTTAAATAACCCTCTACCACTCTACCACCTACTAGCTGTGTACCCTGTACAAGTCATTTAACCCATCTCCTCAGTTATACATTGGCAATGAAAAGAGTAGCCATCTCACAGTTATCGTGAAGATAAAGCATGTAAAAGCATTTAGCACATTGCCAGTCACACAACTGGAACTAGGTCTTAGCTATTACTACTGATTTGAACATTAGGGAATATTCCAGCCCCCACCCGATCCTGAGACCCTGAACCAGAAGATGTTCAACAGTGGACACCACCAGACTTCAGCTGGGCAGAGGACACATTTTACAGAAAAAAGGGCCAATACCCCGTCACATCCCAAGGTACATGCCACATCCAACCGTTTATATGTCCGTATCCCCCAAAACCATCAGAGTGGGATCTGGAACTTCTATTTCATACAGGGGACAGGGGAAGAAAGGACTGAATAAACATCAAATGAACTCAGGCATGAATGGGGAGGAGGGGGAATCAGACTCTTTAGCCCCTGGGGTGAGCTTCCCAAGAGTCAGTAACCACCTGCTGAGCACTGGATAGAGTAATTCCCTGAAGGACAACACAGGAGAAAGCTCTAATCCTCTAAAATGCTACAACTCTCTGGCTGATGCTCTCTGGACTACTCCTCCAGAATAAAGGATTGAGGAGAATGGATTGAGCCATCTCTACCCACTCTGATCCCCGGGTTTCAAGACCCCATAATTCCCTTTCAGGGCCCCAGAGAAGAGCCTCAGCCTGGGTCCATCACCACAGTCCCTGCACAAGGCCTCCCTAGAGAGCCAGCCCACACAGCTTTGTTATAAATGATGCCCCAACGGCTATCTGACCCACTGCCTTCTGGTCTCCTCATTTCTAAGTTCCCAAAGCCTCAGCCAAAGACAACAGTGTGGACTTGTTTCTTCAGAGCCCAGAGTAGAAGGCTCCTCAGCACCTGGGAGCAGCTGGAAGTTGGAACTCAGGACTCATCACCGCTGGTCTCCCCATCCTGTGCCAAGTGCATCTGTAAACAAGCCTTCTCAATGGCTCCCTGCAGCTGCTCCCCAGAGAGGTCAAAAAGAAGAAACAGGCTAGAATCAGAGCAGCCCATAGCTTGCAAGTGAGAACTGAACCAGACAAAGCCTGGTCTAGAAAGGTGGTCCCTGGGTAGAGCCAGGCCTGAGCTGCTGGCCCTGTGCCCAGAACCTTGGATGGGTTCAACATTGCCCAGGATTGCTGTCCTATGCCAGGCTTCTGGGACCCCAAGAGCCATGAGGCCTATGTCACACTGCTGTAGGTCCCACTGTTTTACAAGCTGGCAGAAAGAATGAGCTCGCTGGGGTGGAGATGCCTGGATGCTGGGCTGTTGTGCGTGATCTTATTTGCTATAAAACAGCCAGACATTCCTAGGACCTGGAATCGCGCCGAGGCCATGGAGCAAGCCTTCTCGGCCATATATCTCCAGGCGGGGGACAGGCCTGAGACATCTGAGATAATAAAGACATGATTGTCTCAGCCCTGGGGCTTGTCTCCTCTTTGTCCCAGGGCCCAGCAGCCAGCAAGAAGTTTAAAGACATCCTCCCCCTTCTCCTGGGAAAGTACAAATGCATCAGACTCTATAGCCCCTGGGGTGAGCTTCCCAAGAACCAGGCCTAGACCCAGGATTCCTGCTCTCAACTCCCCAGAGCAGAAGGTAATCAAGGGCCCACACCCCTTGGCAGCACACAGAAGGGCGCGCATTGACTAGGACGCAGTGCTCACTCACTACATGCCCTTCTCTGTGCATACATCTCCAATTTTCACCAGCCCTCCATTAGTTGTTTAAGAATGAAGAAATTAAAGCTGAGAAAGGCTAATGGATTTATCCAAAGATTAGACAGCACAAACGAGTTTGAAAACTAGATCTGTTTTTACTCCAAAGCCTATAACTTCTGAGGTAACTTTAAAACTTTTTTAGTTACGCCTGCCACATACACCAAGGGTCTTTTTTTTCCTTCTTCCCTAACTTCTACATTCTCAATCCCCCCCACTTTGAGTACAAGGGGAAGGAGGGAAAAATTCCTATGAAGAAGGTAAAATTCAGATTCCTTAATGTGGAATCCAAAGCAGCAGCTCCCAGCCTGGTCTTCATAAGCCACTTCTTTCTCAGTCTGACCAAGCAATAATAACAGTGTGTGTAGTTTCATGGAGGGAAAACAGGGACAGAAGAGGTGCCAACGATGAACCTTACCTACTTCGTGAATTAGTCAAAGACCAGCCCTAGCCTCCCTAAACACAGAAAAGGGAAAAGGGGCATCACCCACACAAAAACCACCCTCAGAACCAAAAGACTCTGGTCCATCTATGAAATCTTATAGAAGCCCAACTGTTAAGTCCGTTTTCTCATTTATAAAATAAACACTGGCTCTACTTGCCTCACAGGCTTTTACGAAGATGAACATGAAAGCATTTTACCAGCAGCTGTGTGAATAGAGGGTATAGTGACCCATGCGCGCTTCTTCCATTGGTTTCTTTTGCATTCCTGACTTCCCCCCTTCTTCCTGCCTTTCTTTTATTCAAAAACCTGAACTATGTGCTCAACACCACACTAGACACAAGGGGCTCGAACACAGTTTAAGACAAGACATTAAGATGGCGCCTGTAGCTCAGTGGGTAGGGCGCCAGCCACAAACACCGAGGCTGGCAGGTGTGAACCTGGCCCAGGCCTGCTAAACAACGACAACTGCAATAACAACAAAAAAAAAAAAATAGCTGGGCGTTGTGGCAGGCGCCTGTAGTCCCAGCTAGTTGGGAGGCTGAGGCAAGAGAATCGCTTAAGCCCAGAAGTTTGAGGTTGCTATGAGCTGTGACGCCACAGCACTCTACCCAGAGCGACAGCCTGAGACTCTTGTCTCAAAAAAAAAGATGGAGGGGAGGGGACTCGACACCTGTGGCTCAAGTAGCTAAGGCACCAGCCACATACACCTGAGCTAGCAGGTTCGAATCTAGCCCCGGCCCGCCAAACAACAATGATGACTGCAACCAAAAAAATAGCCAGGCATTGTGGTGGGCGCCTGTGGCCCCAGCTACATGGGAGGCAGAGGCAAGAGAATGGCTTGAGCCCAGGAGTTTGGAGGTTGCTGTGAACTGTGATGCCACAGCACTCTACGCAGGGCAACAGCTTGAGGCTCTGTCTCAAAAAAAAAAAAAAGAAAGAAAAAAGAAAAAGAAAAGACATTAAGAGACCAGGTGCGATGGCTCATGCCTATAATCCTAGCACTCTGGGAGGCCAAGGCAGGTGGACTGCTTGAGCTCAGGAGTTCAAGACCAGCCTGAACAAGAGTGAGATCTAGCTCTAAAAATGCCCAGGTGTAGTGGACGCCTGTAGTCCCAGCTACTCAGGAGGCTGAGACAAGAGGATCTTTGGAGCCCAAAAGAGATTGAGGTTGCTGCAAGCTATGATGCCAGGGCACTCTACCCAGGGCAGAGTGAGACTCTATCTCAAAAAAAAGAAAAAAGAAAAGACATTAGGCAAATCAGACAATGTAAGACCAGAGCCAATGACTTTCCAACTGAAGGGCCAGACCTCCTGAGGCCCAGGAAAAGACTTTGGCCATTCGATTCCATGTTTAGGCTTCAGGCTTGCCCAAGGTCCTCTAGGCCTGGCTGCAGAGCCTCAGGACTAGAGGTTTAACTTCCCCCAACTCAGACATACATTGCTGGACCACGTGATCTTTCAAAGCTACTTCCAGCCCAGGACCTGATCACTCTGCCCCTAACTCACCTGCTTTTTCCATGCTCTACTCACTAGCCTCACAAACTGGGGAGAGCTTCAACTCTACTAGATACAGCAAAAGAGACCTAAGAGAAACCAAGCAAAAGGAAATGTTCCTGAATGGCCCAGGAAAAAGGTAAATATTCCCCTTACTTACCCTTTCTGGCCACCTAGGATCAAAATTCTAAAAGAATGGAGCGGTCACCTGGTGTTAACAGTCCTAATGCGTGCTCTTCAGAGTGCTTAATGCCGGCTTGGCGCCCATAGCACAATGGTTACGGCGCCTGCCACATACACCAAGGGTTCGAAACCAGCCCAGGCCAGCTAAACAACAATGACAACTGCAACAAAAAAATAGCCAGGCACTGTGGCAGGCGCCTGTAGTCCCAGCTACTTGGGAGGCTGAGGCAAGAGAATCGCTTGAGCCCAAGAGTTTGAGGTTGCTGTGAGCTGTGATATCACACCACTCTAAGTCTACCAAGGATGACATAGTGAGACTGTCTCCAAAGAAAAAAGAGTGCTTAATACCTGCACACATTCCAATCAACCCAAATTTCCCCACTGCTCTGAAATCAACCAATTTCCTCCAAGCCCCATCCTACACCGACATTTAACTATTCCCTGAAAACCCAAACGTGATGCTGCTTGTAGGAACAGGACATGTTTGTCTATAACAGAGGATGTCTTGGTGTGCAAGTTCCCCAAAGACAGAGACTACACCAAGGAGACTTGATTCATGACCCAATTAAAAGGAAAAGAAAAAGGAAATGAGGTAAATGAAGACCAATGCTTGGCTGAAGGTTAACTGAAAGGTAGGCAATTTGATGAGAATCAAGCAGACTGGGGTCTAGGGAATTGGCAGTAATTATTTAAGAAATGGGAAGATCATTGGCTTTGGAAGGTAGTAGTGGGTCTCAGAAATCAAAGTACAAGATACAGGTACAGGATGATAAAATTTTGTAGGCTCTTTTCTCAGCAATTTGGGAACCTGTACTCTCCTCTTAGGGGCAACGAAGACAGAAACTCAAGAAACCTTGCCAAGTCCCAGGAACACAAGCATTTCTTGCTGTTTCTCTGCCATCTAGTGGCTGCTCTGGATCATTACAGGTCTATCCTATCCTTGGTCCTTCCAACATCTTCCTAAGTAACAGTATCACTTACACAGCCAGGCATACTGGTGGGTGCTTTACCTAAATTATTGCTAGTCTTTTCGTAACAGTGCAAGGTAGGTATTAACTCTGTTTTTCAAATAAGAAAACCAAGGTTTACAGAACAACCTGTTCCAGGTTGCAGAGGATCAACAGAAAATGTGATACCATCCTCATGTCATCATGTTGCTCCTCCTGAAAGAACAGAAGACCCCAAACTAAGTATAATTTCAATTCTTCCATAAATCCCTACATGCTCCAAAATGCTCACCACCCTAGTTAAATAGATGTTACCACGGCCTCCGCCAGCCCCAGAAAACAATGAACACAGCACTGGGAATTGGGTAAATCACTCCGTTCCATTTCTTCATCTGAAAATCGAAAAGCCAAAGACCAGATGCAGTGACTCACACCTATAATCCCAGCACTTGGGAGGCCGAGGCGAGTGGACTGTCTGAGTTCACAGGTTCAAGACTAGCCTGAGCCAGAGCAAGGCCTGGTCTCTTAAAAAAAAAAAAAAAAAAAAAAAAGCCGGGCATTGTAGCAGGAGCCTGTAGTTGCAGCTACTTGGGAAGCTAAGGCAAGAGAATTGCTTAAGCCCAGGATTGTGAGGCTGCAGGTGAGCTATGACGCCATAGCACTCTACCAAGGGTGACAAATTTAGACTCTGTCTCAGAAAAAAAAAAAATTCCTAGCACTCTGCAAGGCTGAGGCAGGTAGACTGCCTGAGCTCGGGAGTTCCAGACCAGCCTGAGCAAGAGAAAGACCTCATCTCAAAAACAGAAAAACTAGCCAGTGTTGTGGTGAAAGCCTATTTATAGTCCAACTTACTTGGGAAGCTGAAACAAGAGGATTGCTTAAGCCCAGGAGTTTGAGGTTATTGGGAGCTATGATGCCATGGCACTCTACCCAGGGCAGGAGTGAGACTGTCTCAAAAAAAAAGCCATACAAAAATGCATACACAAATGTTCACTAGAGCATTATCCATTAATAGGCAAAAGATGGAAACAACTCAAATGTCTATCAATTGATGAATGAATAAACATTGATGGAATACAATTTAGTGATAAGAATAAATAAATAAATATTGAGATTGCCTATCATTGTCATTCCCAGCACTGAGAGCTTGGCCTGAACCTACTCAAACTGCTACCAAGACCAGTCCCATCAAGGGACTTTGCTCTGTGGCCTCACTTCAAATCCCTGTGTCTTCAGGATGTAAGCCCTTTCTTCCTCCCTTAAACAACCAAAACCTCAGATATAAAGTTCAGTATCCCTAATCAAAAATGCTAGGGGCCAAAAATGTTTCACATTACAGTTTTTTTCAGGTTTTGGAATACTCGTAGAATACAGACCACTTTGAGCATTCCTAATTAAAGATTTTCTACGGAGCATTCCTTTAAGCATCATGTTGGCACTCAAAAAGTTAATTTTGGGGCATTTCAGATTTTGGATTTTCAGATTAAGAACACTCAACCTGTATCTACATACCCAGTGACTCCAGGAAAGATAAACAGGGCTGATGTACCCTACCTTCCAGTTCTGGTCTTCCCTCTTTTTATAGATGTCTTCCTAAAGTGTGCATCCCCTTTGAGTACAAACCTTTTGAGAACATTCATTCATGTTTGGGGGGCAGCATGTATTTTAGGGAACATACTGGTGTTGGAACCAGATGGATCTGCAGGTGAAATTATGATTTCACTATTCAGAAGCTTCATCTTGAGCAAGTTACTTAGCTACTCTCAGCCTGTTTTCTTATAAAATGGTTACAAATAAGCTCCCCACTACTATTACGGAAATAACGTGCACCATTTGGGGGTAATATTGACAAAGCCTGGGCTACTGCACCAGACATCAGGAACACACTACCCTCTGAGCCCTGACTCTGAGGAAGTCCTCCCCTCCAGTAAATACCACCTCATGGGGTTTTCCCCTCACTTTCAGTCTTCTAAGCACTTAGGCAGAAGCTGGAGACCAAGAGTCTTGGAGTGAAAACTTCCCTATGTCTGCGTTCCTATTTTCCTATAATTGATTAAGCACTAAGTTCTGCTACTCTTCACTAGCAAGAATTAATCACCCAGTCTTTTTAAAAGTGAGTACCTTCTGTTGTGTAACAGGGACAAAGTCCTGGTTGTATATACCATCCAGGTTGGTTCTACCACTAAGTGTGCCTTATGTGCCTGTAAACAAGTATCCCCCTTCTCCCTGTGTAAGAAGAGGGTTCAAAAATGATTTGAGATCTTTTATAAGTGTAGGAGACCTTCTCCTAAAACTTGTAGTCGCTAACATTGATTTGTTTAAAAAACAAACACTTAAATGATGCTGAAAAAATACTTAAAACCAGAGAGTAGAAATAACACTGTTGGAGTCAGGCTAGGCACTTACTAAATTTTCAGTTGTCTCACTGGTGCTATTCTCTACCAGAACCTTGCTCTCCAGCTCTAACTTTTTTCTACAGGGCTGAAAGGGGAAAAGGGGATTTGCTACTCTAGTTTCTTCAAACTCCTAAAGGACTGGGGATAGTGGCTCATACTCTTTGGGGAGGCTGAGGTGGGAGGCCTGAGACTAAGAGTTCGAGACCATCCTGGGCAACATAGTGAGATCCTGTCTCTACAAAATATAAAAATTGGCCAGGTGTAGTGACACACACCTGCAGTCTCAGCCACTTGAGAGGATGAGACAGAAGGATCATTTAAGTCCAAGTATTCGAGGCTGCAATGAACTATGATTGCACCACTGCCTAACAGGCTGGGCAACAGAGCAAGACCTTGTCTCTAAAAATAAATAAATAAATACATTTAAAAAAAATAAGAACTCCTAAAAGAAGCTTCAAGTACTTCTAAGACTATATAATATCCTCAAGACAATCAAAATCAGAGGGGAAATAATAATCTGAAAGCTCTTCAAAATACAGTAGAACCTCCATAGTTGACCAACTCCCTACATTGACCACCTCCTTAAGCTGACCTACTTTTCAAGATCAGATATGTACTATGTATACTCAAATAGAAGATACATATTGACCACCTCTGTAAGTTGGAGCTTGACCACCTGGACTCTGACACCCAATATTAACACTTCGAATGCTGAGCACTCAAAAATGAAACATGCCTACAGGATCATCCACACCAAATGAACATCTTGTTTGAATACCTATAGGCACTGTTCACAGTCAAAAAGTTAATTTACCATCTGTACTTGGCCAACTGAGACCACTCTATACCAAGGAATAGGTGTAGGCTTGCACCTTAGTTGTATTATTTTTTCTTTAGTGTAAGTCCTTTTTTCACGTTTTATTGTTACAACATGTTGGGCTAGGCCTAACGTCCTACTCCTTATCACATGTTCCAGAAGACTTTTTCAACATGAAGGACTAGTCTGAATTGTAGGTACATCCTACAATTACTCAAAAAATTTATAGTTGGGAGGTGCCTGTGGCTCAAAGGAGTAGGATGCCGACCCCATATGCTGGAGGTAGTGGGTTCAAACCCAGCCCCGGCCAAAAACTGCAAAAAAAAAAAAAAGATTTATAGTTAATCAAGATACAATGGCCCAAAAGAAAGAACTCAAAGAGCTAACACTGAAGGAAAAGGTTGATCTTCTACATTTTCTGGAAAGCAGTAGCCAAAAACAGTGGAACGTTTTGGCGTTAAAAAGACCACAGTTAGCAACATCCGAAAATATAAACATGAAAACTTGGAGAGATATAGTAAGGAAAGTGAAGAACTATATAGCGGAAAAGCAAGAAAACTTTCTACAAAGAAGTCAATGAAGCCCCATTAAGCTGGTTCTAAACAAATGCGGACAGTCACCACTCCAATCTCCAGGCCAATGATACAAGAAGATGCTAAAAATATCTGCACAGGAATTCAGAGGTAGATTTCCAAGCATCAAGTGGTTGGCTCAAGAAATTTTAAACTGCAACACGAGATCTCCCAGGAAGTCATCTGAAGACCATCTTTTTTTCTTCTTTTTTTTTTTTTCAGTTTTTGGCAGGGGCTGGGTTTAAACCCGCCACCTTCAGCACATGGGGCTTGTGCCCTACTCCTTTGAGCCACAGGTGCCGCCCCTGACGACCATCTTCAAGGCTCTTTTAGTGCAGAATCTTTTTGAGGGTGATGCCTGACAGGAGCCTCAACATCAAGATGACAAATCTAAGAGCAGAAAACTTTCCAAAGAATGTTTCACTGATCTGCCTTGTGCTAGCTCAACTTAAGAGAAAAGCCCTGGTGAATGACAAATTGGCAAAGCCAGGTGCACTCAAGAAGCTGAAGCATGAAGACCTCCCTGTCACCTGGTGATCATACAAATGCACATATATGACTGCTGTCATATCTGAGGAGTGGGTAAGGGGTATCAACTAAAAAGTGAAGAGTAAACAGTCTCTTCAACTAACAGCAAACAACTCCCCTGGCCAATTGAACCAGCTCACAAAATGACATTGAAATTTCTGCCTCCAAATAGGATCTCACAAACCCAGTCTCTTGACCCAGCTCCTACAGTGTGTCAATGCTAAAACACATTAGCATTGTGTTTTAGCTGGATTCACCTGCTAAATTCGTTGCTTCTGCCTGTGGAAGCAACTTCCTTTGCTGCATCAGTTTCATGCTCTGGAGGCTCTGCATCAATTATGCTTGGAATACAGTTCAGCCAGAAATGATACAGAAGTGTCTCAAGAAAGTTGGATTTACCAGGAGCACAATGTTTTGGCCTCATCAGACAATCCATCTCCCATGGCCGAATTCAAAGGAGTAGATTTTGAAGACTTTGTTATAGTGGATGATGAGGTAGCAACCTGTAATGAACCTGATGATCCAGAACCAATTTGCCAAGCAATACTGGCCAAAGTACACACCAGGGTAAAAGTGCACGAAGCCACTAATAAAGTGAAAGAAGCAAGTGAGGATGACATAGAAATTGTAAAGACAGGGTGGCACCTGTGGCTCAACGGAGTAAGGCGCCAGCCCCATATGCTGGAGGTGGTGGGTTCAAACCCAGCCCCGGCCAAAAACTGCAAAAAAAAAAAAAAAGAAATTGTAAAGACTCCAAAGGAAGAGGATGCCAGGTATCTGATAATACAGTTGAAATCGTTTCCTATAGAAAAATGCCCAGGTATGCAGAGTGGTGCAGACAGCATTAAGAGTGTTTTCTCCACTTACATTGGAATAAGAATAAGAAACAGACCAAGACTGACTTTTTTCAGAGAGAATTAAACAGCAAATGTATTGATTTTGTATGAAACTGTATGTATGATTTTATTGTTTTATGATTTCTTATGATATTCTCTGTACAAAAAGTACATGTGTCAATACAGTTAGGCCTCATTCCTTATGCTAAACATGTCTGTATGTTGACTAATTTGGTACAGCTCCTTAGGAGTCAAGTTACAGAGGTTCTACTGTACTGAGAAGCCGAATTCTCAGACTCTTAACAGTCTCTTCTGAATAATGAGTAAGTCAGCCTTTATTACATTCTGCTATCCGTCAAGACTGTGTAGGGAAATGGTATCCAGAATTTAGATAGTTGCACTTTGAATTCAATCAACAAAGTTTTAACTTAAATTCATCACTAAGCAGAGCTCATCAACAATCCATGAAGTTTATAGGATAGCTCGTTGGAAAAGGAACACAGAGGGACCAAAGTTAAAATTAACTCTACCAACTGTTTTAAAAGAAGCAAGAAATAGATAGCATGATACTGACACAAGCTTTTCTACCTTCCTAAGGCTATGCTTCAATAGCCCATGATCAGAGAGTTAAGAGGGAACCTCGTTCCACTCAAGACTCCTAGCTCAAGAACACTGAGTATTTATAAACCCACACAGGCACCCTTCTCTCCAGTTCCTGCCCTTGTGAAGACTGGCCTTGTGAAGACTTTGCATCAATTTATAACTAAATCACAAATCAAGACACAAGAAAACTAAGACCCTATCCAATCAAATATTAATCCATCACTACCAGGCTAATAAATTAAGGGAACAGCTACCTGTTTAATCATTCAGACTAAAAATCAATCTGCCTGAAACTACATATACACTAAAAGGGAGAGAAAAAAGCCACATTAACACTGGCCCAACACTATGCCCAAAGGTCTGACAAATAACCAAGGGAGGAAGGGCGATCTGTAACAAAGGAACAAAGTAGACCTTGTTTTTAACTTAGTAAGACTGCATTTCCATAGAAGTCCAATTTAGTCTGCTGAAATAATTTCAATTTCATATTCATTTTTAGCACCAACTTACAGTACTTAGAATTTAATCTTGTGTACCACTGTAGATGAACTAAAATATTCCTGAGAAGAGTGGAAAGGATATCCATCTCCAGAGAAACTTGTATGGCATGCTTGTCTTCAAGTTATTAGGGAAGTAACAGCTTTCTTCTACATTCTAACTTTAACTTAGAAAACCTTAGGTGATTGCTACAATTTAAATAGCTGCCCTCACTCAAATTGCTGCCTAAGTAGTTTAATTACTTAGGAGTCTACCCAAACTATCTCAGTGCCAATTCACCAACAAGATTATATGTCTACTGGCTGGGCTCGGTGGCTCAAGCCTGTAATCCTAGCACTCTGGAAGACAGGTGGGAGGATCCCCTGAGCTCAGGAGTTAACAGACCAGCCTGAGCAAGAGTGGGACCCCATCTGTACTAAAAATAGAAAAAACTTGCAAGGCGTGGTGTTGGGCACCTGAGTATCAGCTACTCAGGAGGCTGAGGCAGGAGGATGGCTTGAACCCAGGAGTTTGAGGCTGCTGTGAAAAAGACTGACACCATGGGCGGCGCCTGTGGCTCAAGGAGTAGGGCACCAGTCCCATATGCTGGAGGTGGTGGGTTCAAACCCAGCCCCGGCCAAAAAAAAAAAAAAAAAAAAGACTGACACCATGGTACTCTAGCCTGGGCAATACGGTGAGACTCTTTAAAAAAGGAAAATTGGGTGACTATAAACTTCGTAAACCCTCTTTCTGATTAAGAGTTAAGAACTGGGGCGGTGCCTGTGGCTCAGTCGGTAAGGCGCCAGCCCCATATACCAAGGGTGGCGGGTTCAAACCCGGCCCTGGCCAAACTGCAACCAAAAAATAGCCGGGCATTGTGGCGGGCGCCTGTAGTCCCAGCTACTCGGGAGGCTGAGGCAAGAGAATCGCTTAAGCCCAGGAGTTGGAGGTTGCTATGAGCTGTGTGAGGCCATGGCACTCTACCGAGCGCCATAAAGTGAGACTCTGTCTCTACAAAAAAAAAAAAAAAAAAAAAGTTAAGAACTGAATGCTGGTTTGGAACTACAGGTTTAGGAAAACTTATTCCTAAAGACAAATCTACAAAGACCTATAGTCCGAAATCACTCTAAAATTCGTATCAGATATAATAGAAACCTTAAGAAATCACCTGGTGTTCTACTTGGGAGGCTAAGGCAAGAGAATCGCTTAAGCCCAGGAGTTGGAGGTTGCTGTGAGCTGTGACGCCACAGCACTCTACCGAGGGCCATAAAGTGAGACTCTGTCTCTACAAAAAAAAAGAAATCACCTAGTGTTATGGATGTCAAACTGGTGGCACATGAGAATAATCTGATGGGTTTTAAAGGAGTAACGCTCCCCCAAAACTAATTTTTACAAAAATTTAAGTGATGCCCAGCTCTTATCTCCAGAGTTTGACTAAAATGATACCACATATTATTTTCCTTTTTAAAAAATAAGCTCTGTAGGAGACATTCACACCACCAGTAACCTTAAACTATCAGAAATTTTTTTTTTTTTTTTTTGTAGAGACAGTCTCACTGTACCGCCCTCGGGTAGAGTGCCGTGGCGTCACACGGCTCACAGCAACCCCCAACTCTTGGGCTTATGCGATTCTCTTGCCTCAGCCTCCCGAGCAGCTGGGACTACAGGCGCCCGCCACAACGCCCAGCTATTTTTTTGTTGCAGTTTTGGTCGGGTCTGGGTTTGAACCCATCACCCTTGGCATATGGGGCCGGCGCCCTACTCACTGAGCCACAGGCGCCGCCCCAAACTATCAGAAATTTTAAGAGTTCTATCACTGAGATGTACACTGGTCCCCAAACACAGCTAATCAAAGTTCTATCTTGAAAGCTTTTAGAAACTAGATTGATTCCTAGGTCCTGCCTCCCCATACCTACAGATTCAGAATCTTAGGATTCTTTTTTATCTTCCCATGTAATTATCAACCAACCAGGAACTTAAACTGTATTTGAGACCTCAGTAACTAAGTACACAATTGTTTAATAGATAAAGAGATAAGGAAAGCATAAACTATGTGCCAAAAGGTAAACTGTTAGGAACAGTGCGGCAAACTTCATCACAATAAAGGGATCCTTTCCTACAATGAAGGTCCCTAGTCTCTACCTCCAGAGATTCAGATACAGTGAGTATTGCATACACCCCCACCACAACTCTGCAGGGTGCCTCAGAGAAAAGAGCTGATTGTGACTCTGCACTCCATTACAGTAGGGTTAAGAAAATGTTATGCTTACCTTTGACCTGAAAATCTCTCACTTCTATTTCAGAAAAAGAAAACAATGACAAACCCAAAGTCCCCTGAGCATTTATTTGCTTTGGAGAAAATCACATATACAACTATAATATCATAATTCAATTCATGGCTCTCTTCCCATCTTGACACTACTTATCAGTAAAGTATTTTTAAACCTGCCATTATACTCCTTTATTAGACATATTTCACATTTCTCCAGCATAAGGCTTTTTCTCCACCATGATCACTGAATATGCTCCTAATAGGCAAATGTCTAACTTCACAAAAGTTGAATGGTTCTGTTACAAGCTAGTTTTAATGCATAAATTACCTGAGGGCAGCAAAAAAGCAGCATGGAAAAGATTCTAGGAGAAACAATGAGGAGCAGGAAAGCAGTATTCACCTTGGAGAGAAGACTTAAGGATGAAGACCCAAAGTGGGGAACTGGACCCAATAAGACACAGCACTTGTAAATACCAAAAATGCTGCCAGGAATAGGAGTCCCAAGCCCAGCTCTGATACTATCACAGCTGTGCAATGACATGCAAGTCATCTAAATTTCCTCACCTTTCTCCATCACATACAAAATGAAGGGATCAAACTAGCTATTCTCAATTCTGTGATTGTGCACAGGAACAAAAAAGGGCTACAAAATTGTTAGGCCACCCAGTTTTCCATTTTGGCCTATTTTAAATCTAAGTACAACAGATTTAAATCAGATTTAATCACCTCAGCAAAACACTGCATATAAACTGTAAGTTGTGCACTACACAAAGGCACCACATCTAAGGCAGTACTATTTGCCTCACAAAGCAGATGTGTGTATTTACTATGACTATCCCAGCAGATGGCAGCCAAATAGTTTGGTCGTTGGCAGAAAAAATATGAGTACGTTATTTCAACACATTCATAGTATCTTAGGAAGAGCTTTTTCTAATTTGCACAAAGGCTCCCTGCAGGCTGGCAATGGTGAGATACCCATCAGAGGCTAATCTGACCATTCACACAGCAGAATACAGCAAGAAAACAGCCTATGGGATACTTAGATGCAAGTCCTTACCTCTGCCTACTTATATCTGCACTGCTTGAGACTGTCATTCTCCCAAAGTCTCCAGTGCCCTGTACAGAACAGGACTTATAAAATGATGACAAATGGTGCCAGGGGTATACATAGAAAAACAAGATTTTTATGTCTCTTGATAGCATTGAAAGTAGGATAAGATCACATGGTTAGTCAGGACTAGGAAGCTATCAAAACTATAAGGAAAGAAAATTCCAAATAGAAGTGAGAAGACGTTTTATTCTCTGCTATATCCTCAATGCCTTAAACACTTTTTTAAAAAATGCTATTTGTTGAATTTACGAAATGACTATAACAATGAATGAGGGCAGGCAGGTGTGGTGGCTCACACCTATAATCCTAGCATTCTGAGAAACTGAGGCTGGAGGATCCCTTGAGCTCATAAATTTGAGACCAGCCTAAGAATGAGACCTCCATCTCTACTAAAAACAGAAAAATTAGCCAAGCAAGGGTAGCATGCAGTCCCAGCTATTCAGGAGACTGAGGCAGAAGAACCAGTTGGCCATGGCATTCTAGCCCAGGTGACAAAGCAAGACTCTAGTCTCAAAGAATGAATGAATGATGCATTGACTTTGGGCTTTACTATATGGCATCCTTTGGGCAATGGAACATGAAAAATTTTAAATATGTTTTACCGTGCCCATTTTCGTTCCCCAGAAGAAGTTCACTCTTAGGTAGCCACAGCTCTCTGGAGCTGGGCACCAGAATGAGAAACAGGAAGCCCACCTGAGCCCAATGTGAAAGGTGGGGACAAGGACAATTGACCCATGAGTGAGAAAAATGCTTCCTGTACTATGCTACTATATTTCTAACACAACATTATTGTGAAAACAGCTAATAAAGTGAGTCTTTAAAAAAAAAAAAAAAGGTGGAAGCACTTTGGGGGAAAAATGAAAAATACTCAAAGTAGTATTTCAAAGTGTTCAAGCAGCCCTAAGGGTAAAAAAACATGATTGATGAGGTCTCTTGATGTGATTAAATCACCATGCTTTGAAGGTGGGTGGATGCAGGGTAAGACTTAAGTATAAGGAAGGCTAAAATATGAGTGTGATTTAAAGCCGCTTCCCTCATATAATCATCCAGAGACACTCTAACCATGAAGAGCTCAACGCTTCTCGAAATAACTTGCTATTCTCCAGTGAAGTGCTGCCCCTTCCCCATACTGTTAGGTAACAAAATTTTTTTTTTTCTTTTTTTTTTTAAGGACAGAGTCTCACTTTGTTACCCTCGGTAGAATGCCATGGCATCACAGCTCTTGGGCTTAGGCAATTCTCTTGCCTCAGCCTCCCGAGCAGCAGGCACCCGCCACAACGCCCAGCTATTTTTTTTGTTGTTGTAGTTCTGCCAGGGCCAGGTTCAAACCTGCCACCCTCAATATATAGGGCCAGTGTCCTACTCACTGAGCCACAGGCACCACCCTATTAACAAAATTTCTAAATTTGTACACAGCAAGTACAAATCTAAGTTTCAATGCTTTTTGAGCGGGGCCCTTGGTATTCAAGCTTCTTACCACCCAACCCCTAAATAACCCCTAATAACCTCAAAATAGAAGAAAAAAGGAAAACAGTCTAAACCTAAATACCACTATTTTATTCTATGAAGGTAACCTAATAAGACACAATTGGTTTAATGACTTTTCAGAAAAAAAAAAAAGTATTACTACTATATTAAATGTACACAAATTTAAGAGGTATTCCGATTATAATATAAAAACATGAATAAATATACCTAACAGTAAAGGAAATATTGCAATTGTTCCTTCAAATAATTCTTTTTTTCCCTCTTAGAATATGTTCCCCTACTGACATAAAGTGCAGCTCAAAGGATGCAGCTTTAACAAACTACAGAAAGAACTTTAGAAAGATCTTCAGTAAAATATATTTAAGAATGCCAGTGACATACTAATATTGTATTACACTAAATATTGTAAATTTTGACACAAGCCAAGTCTTCTAAGAACTGTTTTCCATAATCCATTTCCAACTCTAAAAACCACACCACTTGAACAGTACCATTCACCTACCAAGCCATGACTATAAACAAGTTTGTTAAGCAAACAGAAAATAATTAAATACAAACAACATTCGCTGTATCCATTTGCTACTCATTTTCTTCTAAAAATGCATAAGTCAAATTTAAATGTTTAAATAAGAAAACATTACCTTCAACCAATCTTTCTGTCACCCTTATTCTGATGTGTGGCTAATTCATCAGCACAACCATGTGACCTGCTTTATTTCATTTATTCATTCTTAAAGTAACGTACCCAGTGAATGAGCCATATCATGTGTCAAACACTGCTCCAGGACAGGAATACAGCAATAATCAAGGCCCTAGATGCCACTGACGCTACTAAGAAGTAAAGACACACGCATCTGCTTTCCAAGGTATCACAGCATGAAGCAGGTATCTCTCCCTAGTAGGGTCAACAGCATTAAATAAAATACATTCATTGCTTAGAACTGGTAAAACTTTTATCCACTTTCTTCCTAACTCCTTCCCAACAATCCAGCTTAATTCTAGCGTAGTATGGAATTATGCCAAATACTCTTCCATGTAAACTATCAAAATGAGACTACACTGTGTCAATCTTAATTAGATTAAAGGTTCTGAGTTTCTAAGATTCTCATATAGATCAGTGTAATGTCCTTAAGGGAAATAAATCATTCTTGGCATCTAAAGAAAATGTATCCCATATATTCAGATTCACAGCACAGAATCTATATTCTGACAGAACTAGTTTGAGATAACAACCCAAGAGCAATGGTTTTCAAACCTGGATACACTTCAGAAATACTTAAAAACTTAAAAATTTCATTATGCAACAAGCTGCACTTAAGTAGCCAAGTTTCAGAACCAGTAATGCATAAAACTTAGAAGAAAACAAACTGCTTTTCAACTCATTTGAGTTAGAAATGTACTGACATTTCCTTCCAGCATGAGCTGTGAGTTTCTTGAATATTTCTTCACTAAGAACTGTTAATGGGCTAGGCACAGGGGCTCATACCTATAATATCAGCATTCTGGGAGACTGAATCAGGAGGATGGCTTGAACCCAGGAGTTTGTTGCTGTAAGCTAGACTGAAGCCACAGCACTCTAGCCCGGGTGACAAAGCAAGAGTCGGTCTCAAAAAAAAAAAAAAAAAAAAAAAAGGACCTGCGACCTACAAGCTACTTTCGGGAAGTTTCTACTATCTGCCAAACTTACAAGAGAAGGCATAAACCTCAACCTTATGGAAGAAAAAACATCTCAAACTGAATGCCAGAAAAAAAATGAAATAAAAATAATAAACCTTTAAAATCTTATCTCAAAATTTATTAGAAATTGATATTATCAAGAGTCAGCTTCCCACTCCAGAAAGTTAAGAGGCGGAGGGAAAATAACAACCCTCAGGCTGGCTTGTGAAGGGTTTTTGTTTGTTTAATACATCTGAAAAGAATGCATACAAAGAATTGAGACATGAGAAAGCATTGGTTCAACACTAATGAATCTGTAAGAATTAGGATTTGGGGAAGGTGGAAAAGATTACCTAAACATTTTTAAAAATTGGAAACCAAAATAAGTTGATAAAATCCCTATTAACACTTATGAAGAGTCTTTATAAGACTCTTCCCATGATTTTTATTAAACTAGAGAGCCTCATCTGGCTGCTCTAGGGTTCCTCATATGCAAAACAGAAATAAGGGGATTCCCCTGACTGGTCCCCATGTTTTTAAGTGTTCTCCCCACCCCCACCCCACCCCAGCTTCTTCATGAAGCAGGCCTCCACCCTCACAACATTGAGAGGATGTGAATCATTCCATAGACATCTGCCTTCTAGCACCACCCCTCATATCCCCCCTACATGCCAGGTCTTCAGCTGTGGTCTAGGAACACCATATCATATACTACTGAGTTGCAAATCTATGCTAAGCATGTAAGACAATGACTAACAGGAAAAAAAAATTTTTTAATTATGAACTCAATCCATTTGGAATATTTCAAAGGTGCAATACTTTTCTTCATTTATCAGTGAAAGAAGTTAGAAATTAACTTCCAAAAAATATCAGCAAATGGCAAACAAATTTCCTTGAAAGTCATAGTCACATAGATAGTGCATCCTAGAAAAGAGGAGGGGCAAGACAGGTTCCACCCACTTTCATGAGTTTCATCAAATACTGGATCTACTCAAGGGTGGAGAGAAAAGGCATCTTTCAAAAAGGAGTATGTTATTAAATGAGGCATTTACTATACTCCTTCCTAAGAGCACCAGATGGGGAACATGTTTTCTAAACTAGATCTAAAAAGTGGAATGTGGAATCAATCCATCCTCCTCCCCTTAGGCCTGTCCACTGGTTAATGAATTAAAAAAACAAGACTAAAAAACAAACCCCACACACACTCCCCCCAAAAACAGAGGAAAAAAAAAAAAATAAGAACACTAAGATGTCCCAGATTACTCTCCAGAGTGGAACCAGGGAGCAGCTTCAACAATTCAAATTAGTCTGTTACAGAGTCATCACAAGCATGCCTTGCTTAAAAAAAAACAAAAAAACTTTTTTTTTTTTTTTTTTGAAACAACAAAACAAAAACTAGTACTGATCACTTTTCTGACAATATACAATTACTCAAAATTAACTAGTACTGGGAGGGGAAAGGGGGGCCATACCTAGGGGCCTCGTGTGACACGAGTACATGTGGGTAGGTGCAGGGCATTTGTCATTATTGCAAAAACGAATTTTAATTTTTAATCTTTAGTTTGATTTAAACATTGCTTTTAGTATGATGCCGACACCAGCTGTGCAGAAAGGGCTCTGGAGAGATGTTCATAGCAGCACACACCTGCGGCTCTTCTTCGGTTCTGGAGGTTCCAGGGCAGCCAATATTGCTTCATCAAATACATTCTTTAGGCCTTTCTGAAAAGGGGCAGAAAGAAAAAAATGGGCAGTCTGATTTTCAGTATAATAAAGTTGGAGTTCAAATTTAAAACATTCAAACCCCGACAAGTCAACAAAGAAAGAATTAAAAATATCCCTGAATCTCATCGCAATAACCTCACTTCGCCACGTTTTGTCCAAGGCACTGGAAGAATTCAGCAATTCAGGAGCACAGGAGTAGATATTCATGAGTGAGACAGTGGTCCTTTGAGAAAGCTGTGTGCAGACCAATGTATGTCACAGGAAGCAAACAAGCACATGTGTCATTTGCTCATTCAATATGAGTTTTGTAATGTGCTGCTGAAATATTTTACATAAAAAGAAGGGAAGCATTCTGCATTCAAATGGAATAGCTGGATATGAAACAGGACGAGAGGACGGGCATGGGTCGGTGGCATCCTTATTCTATGGAAGGCATAGGCAAAGAGAGAGCACGATTATGGTAGCAGCAATGACAATCACTTTGAACTCCCTTTATCCCAATTAGAGCCAAGGAGATTCAAGGGAGCAAAAATGTGAGTACCTGACACGTATGTAAAATTAGAGCCAGTCAGTGCAACAGGAATAAAGCTTCATCAGGCATTTATACAAACAATTGTATATTTTTAATTTCAAAATTTGAAGGCAACCACAATTGTATGTTTCCCTCACAACAATAAAATCAGAAGCAGGAAAATATAAAGGTGGCAACTTTACATCTCAACATTAACAAACCTTAAGTCCACTGTTAAAATGGATACTATTCTTAAAAGATAGTATAACAAATAAACTCAGAAAGCAGTAGCAGATACATCAATATCTTACCCACCCCAGACTGACAAATACTCCACTATAGCACAGACAGCCAAAGCAATAGCAACACAAAGGTCACTGCACAAGGAAAACCAGAAAAGAATTCTCCCTTCCCCGTTACACTCTACTAGCAGGTCATCATTTTCCCATAAAGTTTATCATGCAATTACAATTAACAATTGATCATAAGAGTAAAATGATGTTTGCGTTACTTTCTCCATCCACAACTAAGATCTAGAAGTGTTAAAAATCTTATATTCTCCAAGAGGATATTCTTAATGCCAGACCAAGTTCCCTTTTGCAATAGTAATCCAAACCCAAAAGCTCTGAGCATCAGGCAACTCAAGCAGCAGAAAGTTAAATAGGTCCAACTTGACTACTTATCACAAAAAATATTCTATAAGATATTGCATTCTTGATCAAAAACTAATACAGAGGTTGCTCTAAGGTGGTGAGTAAAAAGACGCAGAGGCTTTCAAACAGGATGGTTTTATTCCTTTGTATTTAAACGATCTTTCTACAGTAGTGGGACAGGAAGCAGCAGCAAAGAGGGGAAGGAGAAAACAGTTTAGAATATACAGCACTTCCTTTTGGGTTGAGTTTCCGGAGGCTCGAGGGCAGCTAGGATAGCCTCATCAAACACATTCTTCAGACCTCTCTACAAGACAGAGGGGAGGAGAGAGAATAGCAGCCAGGTTAGAGGATTAGAAAGACTAGCAGATACAATAGCAGTCCGGATTAAACGAGCTGAATTCACAGAAGCAATGTACTTTATGAAAAATAAAATGCCGAAGTTCTAGATCTTAAACCCATTATTTAGACAGTACATCATTGAACAAAAATTTCACCTCAGGAAAGAGTAAATGGGCAAGAAAGCAATTTTTATGAAAATCCAGTATGTTCACTTCTAAAATAATCACACATTGAAATTTAATATTATAATATTTTAACGAAAATAGTGGGGCAGGAGCAGTGGCTCATGCCTGTAATCCTGGCACTCAGAGTAGCCAAAGCAGGAGGATTACTTGAGTTCGAGACTAGCCTGAGCAGAGAAAGACTTCCTTTCTACAAAAAGTAGAAAAAATTAGCCACGTGCAGTGGCATGCACCTGTAATCCTGGCTACTCAAAAGGCTGAGGCAGGAGGATCGCTTGAGCGCAGAAATTTGAGGTTGCAGTGAACTATGATGATGCCACTGCATTTTAGCCTGTGAGACTCTATCACAAAAGAGAAAAGACTAATGCCAGGAGGGGCAAAACAGCAGACATATACTCATAAGACAGATGCCACGCAGAATCCCCTAGAATTTCTACAGACAAGAACAGCATACACACTTTGAAAATAACTCTATTACAATTTCGAGCTTATGTGAATTCAGCCCCTGAATAACTGAAGGCACAAATAGCAGACTAACAGGCATGCTACATGTTTCTAGATTCAATGACCTATCTCAATAGGATTAATCAGGATTTCAAAATAAATCAGTTTCCCAGAACAAAACGGGGCATACATTTTTAAAAAGTGTTAACTGTGTAACAGTACCAACTGGGAGGAGTTTAAAGGGACTCTAGAAACAGCATACACTTCAGTTATTCAGCAATGTTATTAGAGCAAGTAACCACCACCCAAGTCATAAGAAAATAAAGAATGGGGTCCTAGAATGAGTTTTAGCAAGCAGTCCAGTGCTTTCAGATGTCCGCATGGGTATCAGAGCATAAAGCATAGAATGAAAACACAGAATATTCTCAGATATACAGAGATTAAGATACAGTACACTTACACCTCAGCCAGAAACTCCAACGTGACAGTGTGACTCAGAAGTCGTAGTACCTTGAACCCAGGTCTTACGGACTCACATAAATTCACCTAAATCTGATGCCACAAGTTCACTACACAAGGTAGTTTCATATGTTGTTTGGGTCAGTTGAATTACAAGTAAAAATGTCCTACAAGTCCCAGAATACAGTTCCAAGAATAAATGCCAGCCCCAGACCACTCCAGATATTCCCACCCCACCCTGCCCCCTCAACCATGGCATCCCAGAGGAATAGTACCCACACATTCCATTAGACACAAAATAAATGAGAAATAGTAATACGTGCTTAAAAAAAGAGGTTGAAAAGTTTTTTTCTGCATCATTTACAAACTAGAAATAATATACAAAAGTTAAAATTCCTCTACAATTCTTTCTACATATCTAAGAATAAACTCTGATGGTCAAATATAAAAGGAAGGAGTACAAAAAGAGAAATACGTTTTATAAGGGGAAAAAGAGGAGGAGGACCACTAGCAGCTAGGGTGTATCCCTTGACAAGAACTCTTTCCTTGTTTATTGTGGACAAAGATCAACAAATTTCCTATGAAACAAAACTGATCTTTCTTTGATCCAGTATCTGCTTATATTAAGACTTTATTTAGTTTTGGAAAAGCCAACAAATAAAATCTGAGGTCCTAAAAGTTCTAGCTCCCAAATACAACTATAGACCCCATTTTCTACCTTTTCCTCGTTTGACTTCTCCAAACTTCAAAATCTAGTAAGAAAAATGTACTTGCTAAGACCTTTTTAAACTTCCTGTTCTCTGCAAAGTGATTTACCATATATACCTGTACATAATGTAAATATCTTATATTTATAGCATTAATACAACTGTCTAAAGCTTCACCAAGTGACCTAAAAGTAGGACCACATGGCCTATTTGCTTCCTCTCCCCTAAAGCAGCCCATACCTGTAGAAGAACAGGGTTATGCAACAGATATATAATATCTAACTCAGACATTAATATTTCACATACATCCTTTCCCTACCTCGCCCAATGTACACACACACACTTTTCTGAGGATGGTATCAAAACACAGAAAGAAGCACTAGGCATTTTTTTGAAATCTCAATCAGTGTTATGTGTATGATATAAATCCTTCAGAACTTAGAAATATTTGTTTTTCCAATAGTACTAAAGTGCCAAGAAAAACTGGATTTAGAAGAACATATTTAAATCATCTGATATTTAGGCTTAAGTTACCCTGTGGGATATCCCAGTTAAGTATAAAAGTTTTATCTTTAGGCTCGGCGCCTATAGCTCAGTGGTTAGGACACTGGCCATATACACTGGGGCTGGAGGGTTTGAACCCAGCCCAGGCCTGCTAAACAACAACAACAACAAATAGCCGGGCAATGTGACAGGTACCTGTAGTCCCAGCTACTTGGGAGGCTGAGGCAAGAGAATCACCTAAGCCCAAGAGTTTGAGGTTGCTTTGAGCAGTGCCATGGCACTCTACCAAGGGCAATATAATGAGAGACAAAGTTTTACCTTTAAATATCCAACCAACCACTAAACTGGAGGTTTTAAATTATGCACTAGGTGCCATATACTAAATATCTAGCACATATGTAATAAGTAATTATCTATGCCATTTATCCTAGCTTGCATATAATTATGTACCCAAGAGTGTTAAAAAATAAATAAAAATGAACAATTATCTGAAAAAGCAAGCATGATAAATGTTCCCACAACAGTATCAAAGAGGGAATCAGCAATATCGTAAGGTGGAGAGATTAAACTATACATGTCTATTAAAATTCTCACTCCTACGTGGCTCCCTGTCCTCCGATCTGAGCTTCCTTATCAAACTTTAAGAAGAATTCCAATTAAATCATTCCAAAATGGCCAGAAGGAAAGAGAGGTCCACATAAGGAAGAGATACCTCCAAAAACATAGGAATAGAGGAAAATAGTAACATATTTAATAACTGCACTATAAAGCATGCTTGAAACTGTGGCAGAAATAGCCAAGGCAGTCTTCCTTGACATAAAAGTCTCATTTATTACAACTAATTCTTGTCCCAGCTGAGTTATCCCAGAAACAGTGTAGCAACAGTATAGCATCAATTGTTATAAATAGCAAGAAAAGATCAGATGTATTTAGATGAAAAATTAAGTTTCTAGAAAAGAATTCTCATCCTCTTTTGCAAGCTTGTGCTTAATTTGGACCTCTGCTATAAAATTTTTTGTTTTTTTCTTTTTTAACACAACCCTGACTACTACAAATCATTCAGAACATGGACACTCACCAACCCAAGAGCTTTAGAGACTAATAACGTTCTCCAATAAACAAAGAGGCCTCTAACAAAAGAATATACACCATAAAGCTGTACATGTTCTTCCTAGGTAGCACTGAGCACTGTTGACCACCATTAGAAATAATCCCTGCATCCTAAACATGGGGTTTCACACCGTCCTTACCTGTGTAAGTGCAGAACACTCCACATACTTGACAGCCTTCAGGTCACGGGCCAGCTTTTCAGCAGTCTCTGGTGTGATAGGTTTCTGTTTGTTCTTGGCAAGTTTCTCAATAGTAGAAGGATCATCTCTGAGATCAATTTGGGTCCCAACAAGCAAGAAAGGAGTCTTTGGACAATGGTGAGTTATCTCAGGCACCCACTATAAGAAAAAGCATTTTAAAATACACCTTCATTAACCCAGAAGCTATGTACAATAGGTCAAAAGAAATTCTGTGATGACTTTTTTCAGGACAAGAATATCTGAACAACTTACCTTTTCTTTCACATTTTCAAATGAGGATGGAGAGACCACTGAAAAGCAGACTAGAAATACATCTGTTTGTGGATAACTCAGCGGTCGTAATCTGTCATAATCCTCTTGCCCTAGGAAGAAAAATAGGCAGGAATGAATTCTGCAACTGAATGTTGGTGTCCTTTCAGCATTAAAATTACAAGTCACAGCACATTAGTTATTAGGCAGAAAGCAACTTATTTATCTAATAAAATGTATGGCTTTAAAAAAAAAAATGTATGGCTTTGTAAGGTAAGTATGTGGACAATATGCTTACTTGGCTAATTCTATTTAATGTCTCAAGCACTCAGAAGAGTAACAAACTTGCTGTTACATTATTTGCTTTTATAACTAGCTTGTAGTTTTCAATCTTTGTATCCATTCATAACCCAACAATAACATAATAATAAACTCCTGCTACAGAAATGGTTAAAAATCAATCTTAGACATTATTAAAGACGAGTGGCAGTGAAAAAAAAAAAAATCAATCTTAGATTTGGTAAAGAAACAATCACAGAAAAACCAACTAAGGAAACAAACATCTCAGTGAAATGCAGATGAAAAAAATCCATTGTCGGGAGGTGTCTGTGGCTCAAAGGAGTAGGGCGCCAGCCCCATATGCCGGAGGTGGCGGGTTCAAACCCAGCCCCGGCCAAAATCTGCAAATAAATAAATATTAAAAAAAAAAAGAAAGAAAGAAAAAATCCATTGTCTATCATGACTACTAAAGCAGGTTCACATGTTTATTTAATGCACACATGTGACCAGTATCTGAAAAACTTGTACAATGAAAATTACAAAACACAGCTGAAAGAAATTAAAGATATAAATAAATGGAAACACATCCCATGTTCATAGATTAGAGGACTTAATATTCTTAAATGTCAGTACCATCCAAAGCAACCTACAGATTCAATGGAATCCCTATCAAAATCCCAACAAGAGATCCCAAACAGCCAAAATAATCTTGAAGAAGAATAAAGCTGGAGGATTCGCACTTCCAGATTTCAAAACCTAATATACATTACAGTAATCAAACCGGTGTTATACTAGCATACGACAGACGTATAAGATAATGGAGTACAGAACCCAGAAATAAATTCTCACGTACATGGTCTAATGTTTTTTAACAAGGGTACAAAGATCATTCAGTAGTAAAAGGACTCTTTTCAGTAAATGGTGCTGAGAAAATGAGATATCCACTTGAAGTTGGACCTTAGCCAACACCAAATACAAAAATTAACTCAAAATAAATAAATATACTTAAGAGACCTAAAATTTAAAAACACTCAGAGAACATAGGGCAAAAAGTTCATAATACTGGGCTTGGCAATGATCTTTTGAATATGATACCAAAGGCACAGGTAACCAAAGAAAAAACAGGCAAATCTAACTTCATAAAAATTTTTAAAACTTTATGCACCAAAAAAATGGTATCAACAGAGTAAAAAAGCAACCCACAAAATGAGAGAAAAATATTTGCAGATCATGTATTTGATGAAGGATTAATATCTAGAATCCATAGCGAACTCTTAAAACTTAACAAAAAAACAAAAGCAACCAAAAAAACTCTGAATTCAAAAATGGGCATTGGACATTTCGCCAAAGAAAATATACAAATGACCAATAAGCACATGAAAAAATGCTCAACATCACTAATTACTAGGGAAATACAAGTCAAAAACTATAATAATACTTCATACTCATTAGGATAGCTATAGTCAAACAGAAAATAAGTGTTAGCAAAAATGTGGAGACACTGAAGCATTATGCACTGTTGGTAGGAACATAAAATGAGATAGTCACTCTGGAAAACAATATGGAAGGTCCTCAAAAACTTAAAAATAGAAGCTTGGCACCCATAGCACAGCGGTTAGGGCACTGGCCACATACACGGAGGCTGGTGGGTTCAAACCCAGCCTAGGCTTGCTAAACAACAATGACAACTGCAACAAGAAATAACTGGGCGTTGTGGTGGGGGCCTGTACTTGGGAGGCTGAGGCAAGAGAATCGTTTAAGCCCAAGATTTGGCTTAAACAAAACAAAACTGAAAGCAGCATCTCAGAGATATTTGTACACCCATGTTCACAGCAGCATTATTCACAATAGCTAAAAACATGGGAGCAGTTCATAGCACCAATATTTATTATAGCGTAAAACTGGAACCCAAATATCCATCAACTTGTAAATGGAGAAACAAACAATGCTGTATTGATAGAATAGAATACTACCCAGCAATAATACACACGGCATGAAAGACTCTCGCAAACATTATGCTAAGTGAAAGCAGTCAAACAATAAAAGACTACATATTGGGCGGCGCCTGTGGCTCAGTCAGTAAGGCGCCGGCCCCATATACCGAGGGTGGCGGGTTCAAATCCGGCCCTGGCTGAACTGCAACCAAAAAATAGCTGGGCGTTGTGGCGGGCGCCTGTAGTCCCAGCTACTCGGGAGGCTGAGGCAAGAGAATTGCTTAAGCCCAGGAGTTGGAGGTTGCTGTGAGCTGTGTGATGCCACGGCACTCTACCGAGGGCCATAAAGTGAGACTCTGTCTCTACCAAAAAAAAAAAAGACTACATATTCATGGTTCCATTTATATGAGACCCTAGAAAAGCAAAACTGTAGAAACCAGGAAACCAATCTGTGGTTATTTGGGACCGGGTCAAGGGAGGGGACTGACTGCAAAAGGGCACATAGAAACTTTTTTTTTTTTTGAGACAAGAGTCTCACTTTGTCACCCTTGGTAGTGCCATGGCATCATAGTTCACAGCAACCTCAAACTCCTGGGCTTAAGAGATCTTTTGCCTCAGTCTCCCAAGTAGCTGGGACTACAGGCGCCCACCACAACGCTTGGCTATTTTTAGAGATGTGGTCTCGCTCTGGTTCAGGCTGATCTCAAACCTGCGAGCTCAGACAATCCACCCACCCCAGCCTCCCAAGTCCTGGGATTACAGGTGTGAGCCACTGTGCTTAGGCACTCAGATGGAAAATTTTTACAGTGATAAACATGTTATATTCTGCTGACATGTGGAGAGTCAGCAAAAGTTGTCAAACTAAACATTTGAAATGAGCGAATTTTATTGTATAACAACAAAGCTTTAGAAAGTACTAACCAAAAAATAATATGTAAAAGCTTACAACTGTGAAAATAAAATTTAATTAAGAACAGAGTATAAACGCCTTACCACGACAAGTAAGTTAAGGGAGGAGATGATTACGTTAATCAGTTATATGTAAGCATTCCATTGTATATCAAATCAGCACATTGTACCCCGTAAATACATAAGGTACACAGTTATGATTTAATAAAGAAAAAAATAAAATTTAAAATTAATTATTCTTTTTATTGAGAAGGATATTTCTTAACTTACAAACATGGTTTTCTTTTTTAAAAACTGGCTGAAGTAGGCTAGATGGCGGTGGCTCACGCCTGTAATCCCAGCACTCTGGGAGGCCAAGGCAGGTGGACTACTTGAGCTCACGAGTTTGCGACCAGCCTGAGCAAAAAATGAGATCCCGTCTCCACTAAAAATAGAAAAACTGAGGCAAGAGAATCACATGAGCCCCATAGTTGGAGGTTGCTATAAGCTCTGACGCCAAAGGCACTCTACCCAGGGCAACAGCTTGAGCCTGTCTCCAAAAAAAAATTAAAAAATTAAAAAATAGGGTGGCGCCTATGGCTCAGTGGGTAGGGCACTGGCCCCATATACCGAGGGTGGTAGGTTCAAACCCAGCCCCGGCCAAACCACAACAAAAAAAAACAGCCAGGCGTTGTAGCAGGGGCCTATAATCCCAGCTACTCAGGAGACTGAGGCAACAGAAATCACCTAAGCCCAGGAGTTAGAGGTTGCTGTGAACTGTGTGACGCCATGGCACTCATACTGAGGGTGACATAGTGAGACTCTGTCTCAAAAAAATAAATAAATGAAAATAATAAACTGCTGAACTGTATTATCAGCAAAGACAATCTGCGTGATTGTCTTTCCTTAAAATTTCTGTGATGTGCTTTTTGGCCCAGTTTATGGTAAGTTTTTAGGGTTTGTTTTTTTTTTTTTTTTTTTTTTTGAGACAGAGTCTCACTTTGTTGCCCTTGGTACAGTGCCATGGCATCATAGCTTGGAGCAACCTCAAACTCTTGGGCACAAGCAATCCTCCTGCCTCAGCCTCCTAAGTAGCTTGGGACTACAGGCACTGCCTGGCTATCTTTGGAGACAGGGTCTCACTCTTGCTCCAGTTGGTCTCCAAGTCCCAAGCTAGGCAATCCACCCACCTTGGCTGCCCAGAGTATGGTTAAGTTCTTGTAAAATTTTGCTGTGCTTGAAAAGTGTGTATATCCTGCTGTTGTGGTACAGTGTTCTCTGTGTGCTAAGTCAGACTATTCTGTTCGTCACAGACAAGTTGTGAAACTTTCTACTACAACAATGGATACACCTGTTTGACCTTTTAATTGTCAACTTCTGCTTTATATACCTTGTATTGTTTTATTTTACATTATATCTAGTTGTATGTTTTTGTTGAATTTTTTTGAGACTGAGTCTCACTCTGTTGCACAGGCTAGTAGAGTGCTGTGACATCAGCCTAGCTCTTAGTAACCTCAAACTTCTGGGTTCAAGCGATCCTCTTGCCTCAGCATCCCCGAGTAACTGAACCATAGGTGCCCACTACCACACCCAGATATAAAATTAATTTTCAACAAGTAGATTACTCTCTGCTGCATGCAGATGGCCTCCACAGGCATGAATCAACACAGAAGGAAAAATTCCTTACTTATCATGAGACTATGTGTCATTATTTTAATCTTTTCCCTCTATTTTCCAAGTTTCCTCTAATATACATAACATTCTCATAATTTTTAACTCATTAAAATGTTCTCTACTTAACTGTTTACTATTGTTTTTCCATTTCACCTTCCCACTTAAATCCAATAGTTCCTCAAAGTGGGCAGTGTAATACACTCCATGAGAGTGACAGGCTAGCTGGCAGACAGTGACAGAGTAATTCATTAGAAGTTTAGAATTCTCACATTAATGTACACAGCTATGATTTAATAAAAAAAAATAATAATTAAAAAAAGTTTAGAATTCTTACATTCTAAAGATATTCTAAAGGATATCTTTTCTGAGATTTTCCTTTGGCTAACTAAACTGATAATAAGAGACTACATAGAGAAAAGTCAGAAATTAAGAGGTACAGCCCCTGTTAAAAACAAACAAGAAGTAACATTGAGGAATTAGGTGCCCTTGAGGAAGAAAGTAGTTTGTTCTTAAAATTTGGATAGTTGACAACAGATCTCAATATATGGTGAGGGAGACACAGGTATACCCTCAATTCAATTTCAGTTGTAGCATAAAATAACCAACTACCTTTCATAAGAAGTTATCTAAACATGTATTATACAGACAAATACACTAAATAAGGCCTCAAATTTCAGAGAGCAATAATAATAAATATAGTTCATAGTTTATAAACTTACAACCTTGGGCATATTTAGGAAATTCTGGGCTTTATAAGAGAGTGGGGAGGAAGGGCAAAGGAAGATAATCAGTAAGCATATTTCCCATGAATTCATTCTCTTAGTCTCTCCCCCAAACACTAACACAGTCCTCAATTCTATGCAAGGTGCACACATCAGGATTTTGTTAGTTCAATTCAGAGCTTATCTAACAAACTCTGCTCTTATTTTACTTTATCTCCTACCACAACATCTACCCAAGTTACTCCGAATTCCCATCTGCCATCCCAGCTCTGGGACTGCTCCATGGTCAAGCCATCAGCCACCATTATATTCAATCCTGCTGTTAACAAAAGGCAAATGGTTTGCTAATATGCTGGTTTCCCAAAACATCCAAAAAAGACAACAAACCAGCAAATGTTATAGTTTCAGATCAAAACACTATAAAAGACATTAAGTACCTGCAGTATCAAAAAGTCCAAGAGTATACGGCTCTCCACCAATCATAACTGTGACTGCATAGTTGTCAAAAACCTAAAAATAAAAATACAACATCGTTAGCGAAGAAGGTGAGGGTAAATGGACAGGACAACCCTTAAGCTAAGACAGTGTTTTCTCGTTCCTAAGATTTAATCTTCCCTTAGTCTGCCCATCACCCTTATATAACCAATCTTGCCAACTAAGCCCATGTATGAGCTAAGTGGTCCTTGGAAAAAGTGACAAAAGTTATGTCCTAGGATGCCTGCTCTACCCCCAGCAGCCTGGATAGAAAGCCACGGAAGGTTATACCACAGGAGCAGAGTCCTCTAGCTACACAAAATGATCCTGTTCAAGTTTGAAACTTTGGAGACACTTCAATATTCGATCTGATTTCTAAGAAATTATTTTGGCTCGGTGCCCATAGCTCAGTGAGTAGGGTACCAACCATATACATCGAGGTTGGCAGGTTTGAGCCCAGCCCGGTCCTGCTAAACAACAACTCCAACCAAAAAAACAGCCGGGCCTTGTGGTGGGTGCCTGTAGTCCCAGCTACTCGGGAGGCTGAGGCAAGAGAATCGCTTAAGCCCAAGGAGTTTGAGGTTGCTGTGAGCTGCGATGCCATAGCGCTCTACAGAGGGGGATGTAATAAGACTGTCTCAAAAAAAAAAAAAAAAGAAAAAAGAAATTATTTCTTCATAGACCATTTCCTTTTAATCTAGAATTAAAATCTCCTAGATTCATGATAATCTTTTTTTTTTCTTTTTGAGGTACCAGACAGGATGAGAATTGTTACGAACAAGCTGATTTTGGGAGAAATAAAGCTTCCCTGAAAGCACTCAAGGAATCCAAGAAAAGGCTACAGATATTCTTTGGGAATTTCATGAATAAAATTCATGTTATCGGGCACAAACCACAAAGACATAAGATATATTCTTTGACTAGGTATCTTATTTGTAAATGGACCATAAAATCCTTAAAAAAACCAGTACAGTGGCGGGGGGTGGGGGGGTGAGGGGGTGGGGGGGGTGGAGGAAATGGGAGGTAATTATGCTAAATGAGAAAAGACCCAACACCAATTCATGAATTCTTTTGAATTAATTTCTATATGAATAAAATGCTTTCCTATACAACTATAATTTGTCCATTTACAATAAAAAAAAGTTTAAATTAGAAGATAAATTAATTAAATAAATAAAATAGATAAAAGGGGAAAGTGATGTTTTCTTTTTTTTGGTTGCAATTCAGCCGGGGCCGGGTATGAACCAGCCACCCTCGGTATATGGGGCCGGCGCCCTACTGACTGAGCCACAGGCACCGCCCCGAAAGCGATGTTTTCAAACTGGGAAAAGATCAGCCCTGCTTAATGTTTCAGCTACCTACTGATTCATGTTTTGTTGGGGTTTTGTTTTTGTTTTTTGAGAGAGTCTCACTTTGTCACCCTTGATAGAGTGCCATAGCATCATAGCAATCTCAAACTCTTGGGCTTGAGCAAGTCACTTGCCTCAGCCTCCAAGTAGCTAGGACTACAGGTGCCTGCCACAATGCCTGGCTATTTTTAGAGGCAGGGTCTCACTATAGCTCAGGCTGGTCTTGAGCCTGTGAGCTCAGGCAATCCACTCGCCTGGGCCTCCCAGAGTGCTAGGATTACAGGCATGAATCACTGTGTCTGACTTGGGAAAGTTAGTTCTTGACAACAAGAACAAAGAAATGGAATGAATGGGGCTAAAGTCTCAAACCACATGGGCTATTTTCTTAAATCACACTTAAGAAATGGGACTCAAAAAAAAAAAAAACAGCCCTTCTTTACCAGATTTTTCATATACAAGGCAAAGACTGAACTGAGAATCAGAAAAGCTGGCTTCTAATCCAGATTCTACTTAATACTAATGTTTAAGTGTCTCCACTAAATTGGGCCTGAATTCCCTCATCTGTAAGAGATAGATTATATATGAGCTCTACCAGCTCTAAGTTTCTGTTATTCTAGAAATGGCAACTCCTGGTTCATAAGTGAAAACAAAAATGCATTTTACACCAAATCCGTTTCCAAAATAAGTACCATTCACCAGGTGCAGTGGCTCACACCTATACTCCTGAGGCAGGTGGACTGCTTGAGCTCAGGAGTAGGAGACCAGCCTGAGTCAGAGCAAGACCCTGTCTCTAAAAGGTGGTGGGTGCCCGTAGTCCCAGCTACTCAGGAGGCTGAAGCAAGAGGATCACTTAAGCCCAGAGTTTGAGGTTGCTGTGAGCTATGACGCCACACCACCCTACTGAGGGTGACAGTAAAACTCTGTCTCAAAAAAAAAAAAAAAAGGTACCATGACTATATTGTGTGTGCCTCGTGGTCCATTTATTTACCTAAAAAGGCTCATTTAAAATTTTCTTCTACTACTACTACTATTGGTCCCCCCCACCCTATCCCTTTTCCAGAGATCTATATACAAACATACAAATAAAACATCCACAAGCCCACTTTAAATATAACACCAAAAAGGGCGGCACCTGTGGCTCAAGCAGTAGGGCGCCGGTCCCATATGCCGGAGGTGGCGGGTTCAAACCCATCCCCGGCCAAAAAAAAAAAAAAAACACAAAACAAAAAAACAATAAATAAAAATAAATAAATAAATATAACACCAAATGGCTGGTCACAAAACACAAGTAAATATCTTTAATGGAGACTGAAGTACAAAATTTCTAATAGTTGTCATCACTTGAAAACAAGATCCGGTGGCGCCTGTGGCTCAAGGAGTAGGGCGCCAGCCCCATATACCAGAGGTAGCGGGTTCAAACCTGGCCCCGGCCAAAAACTGCAAAAGAAAAAAAATAAAAAAAAGAAAGAAAGAAAATAAGATCCATCTATCTCTACAAATTCCCTCTATCAGTCTCTTGTAACCTCAAAACATCTTCCATTTACACTGTCCATAAATGGGCCAATTCAAAAAACATGATTTTTGTATTTAATCATACCTTTAATCTCCCTTAAAAAAAAAAAACTTCGTCTTCTTTATTCCCATAGCCTAACTCAATCACTTTACCTGCCCTAGGACACAGAAGAAACTGTCAATTCCGAACAGACATAATTACCTTTACCCCATATTCACCTTCCTGATAACGCTCAAGTCTCTGAAGATTCAACTCAAGTACTAACGCATTTTCCTCCTTTTCACTTCCAAAGATACTAGTCTCATTTTAATCATACATAAGTTCCTCATTACCCCTAAATAGCTTGCTTAACAGAGGTGGTAGCTGCCATTGCCAGGCCAACTCTGCACTCCCCACTGAATGAGCATGCATATCTAACATAATTATACCACTGGATTGCTTAAGCAACTTGGGACAACCCAAATCTCAAACACATTCTTTCACAAATTAGCTCTACTCTAGATAACTGCCTCCTGCTTCACTATCTATTATTCTCATCCTTCCTCTACCATTCCAAGGAGTCCAAGGAGTTGATAACTTATGAAAGGTTTCTGTTGGTTTCTCATAAAAAAAACAAGTCTTCTAGGCTGGGCACGCATAGCTCAATGGTTAGAGCACCAGCCCCATGCACTGCAGTGGTGGGGGTGGGGCGCCGCAGGTTCAAATCTGGTCTGGACCTGCTACACAAACAAAACAAAACAAAACAAAATGCAGAGAGAGGAAGCGGTAACATTAAAAAAAGAAAAAGAAAAAAAAAACAAAGTCTTCTCTTTTCTGCCCCTAAGCATCAGTCTGGAGCTCTCGTACTTCTAAGAAAACAGCTCCACAAGATAAGCAGAGAGACTTTCTCTGAAGATACAAGACCCCAAATAGCATCCCAGGAGACCTCCAAGTACTGATCAACCATTGGCCAAGATATCAAAAAAGAAAGTCACCTCATTCCAAGATGTAGGGCACACTTCTCCAAACTGAGACCACCACTCTTTAGAATCTTGTCTACTGGAGTTTTGCCTCCCAGCACTTCTTGCAAACCCTTGTGTCACCCCTTCTGACTTTCCACTGATTTTTTTTCAGCTGTTTAATTTTAAAGTGTACATAATTTACCCATGAGAAGTCAAGATCTTTAAAAACAGGAAACAAAGGCAGACAACAGAAAAATTTCAGTACATACAGAAAAAGCATTTTCAAAAGGGTATCAAATTATTATGCATTTCAATAACAGATGGAAGTTTTTATACTTACAGTCGGAACATATTCAGATGGAAATTTGTTTGTTGTGTAGGATATCAGGAGACATGTTTTACCAACAGCACCATCGCCTACCACAACGCACTTAATTGTCTGCATTGCTGAAATAGTTTTATATCCACTTTAAATATTTCAAATCTGATGTTGACCTGCAAAAAGATTAAAGATATTTGTTTATGTGTACTTACATATTTTTTTAAACCTCACCTAGCAAACAGGTTCATTCATTCACAGCAAGAACACAACTAGTACAATTATTACAGCTGCAAGAATCTAAAATGAGAAATAGAGATTTGCTCAAAGTCACAACAACAAATAAAAATCAATTTCTGGCCAGGCACCATGGTTCATGCCTATAAAATCCTGGCAATTTAGAAGGACAAGGTGGGAGGACTGGTTGAGGCCAAGAGTTAGAAATCAATAAGGCAACAGAAAGAACCCACCTCCAGGCCAGGCACTCTGGGAGGCTGAGGCAGCTAGATTACTTGAGCTCAAGAGTTCAAGACCAGCCCTAGTGGGCGGCACCTGTTGCTCAAGGAGTAGGGCATAGAAGTGGTGGGTTCAAACCTGGCCCCGGCCAAAAACTGCAAAAAAAAAAAAAAAAAGACCAGCCCGAGCAAGAGTGAAACCCCCATCTCCACTAAAAATAGAAAAAAATATCCAGGCATGGTGGTGTGTATCTGTAGACCCAGTTACTCAGGAAGCTGAGGCAGAAGAATTGCTCGAGCTCAGGAGTCTGAGGCTGCAATGAGCTATGATGACACCGCTGAACTCTACCCCAAGCGACAGACCCTATCTCCAAATAAGCGTAGGGCAGTGCCTGTGGCTCAGTCGGGAGGCTGAGGCAATAGAATCGCCTAAGCCAGGAGTTGGAGGTTGCTCTGAGCTATGTGACGCCACGGTAGCCACAGCATTCTACAGAAGGCAACGAAGTGAGACTCTGTGTCTAAAAAAAAAATTAAAAAAAAAAAAAAGTGCTAAGTGCTGAAATAAGCAGCATATTTCTTTTTATAATGAAATGAAAGAAGAGAGGGGCGGCGCCTGTGGCTCAGTGAGTAGGGCGCCGGCCCCACATGCCGAGGGTGGTGGGTTCAAACCCAGACCCGGCGAAACTGCAACCAAAAAATAGCCGGGCGTTGTGGCGGGCGCCTGTAGTCCCAGCTGCTCTGGAGGCTGAGGCAAGAGAATCGCTTAAGCCCAGGAGTTGGAGGTTGCTGTGAGCTGTGTGAGGCCACGGCACTCTGCCGAGGGCCATAAAGTGAGACTGTCTCTACAAAAAAAAAAAAAAAAGAAAGAAATGAAAGAAGAGGCTATATCAAAAAGAATACCATGCAGTTTGGCAAATATTTTGTGAAACCTCTTCAGCACTCACATGAGTATGTAAAACACATAAGTGAACTAGACAACACAATACAAAGGCTACTGCTTTAAAGAATGGTTCATTACTAAGCCTTAGAGCTATAGTTACTCAGGCGCTAACCCACAAGCAGTAGCAGTACCACTACCACCCCCACCCACCTCTCGTAATATATGAGCAGCATGAGGAACCAAACAAAGATCAGGGTGATCTCTGGTCTCAGGAGCTGTTTTAGCACCAGGATGCCTAGTTACTAAATCAATATTCATGATATAGAGTCTAAAACCTCCAATTCTATGAGAAAAAAGTCAGATCACTCTAAATCATACTGACTCATAAACAGAACTACTTTAAACTTCTCTTACTTCTAGTCCTCCATTCTAAGAAGCTATTAATTACAAATTTAACCAGAATTCAATATTGAAATAATTTCTTCACAATTAAACATCTCTAAAATCAAAATGTCCTTTTATTGAGGAATCTTAAAATCACTACCAGCTATTTTACCTCCATATTTTAACTTCTATGAAACTGATGTAAATGCAATCCCAGATCCAATGAAATACTTTCAACAATTTTTCTGAGAGAATAAAGAAGCACTACCACATGTATACTTAGATTTTAAGATAAAGTCCTATTTCAGTCATAATCCTTAAAAGGTTACAATTTCTTGTTGCTTTCAACTGCAACCTTATTAAACATAGAGAACCACCTAACTCTGAATTGGATGCCATGCCTATGTGCTCCTATAGCACCCTTCATAACAATTCCTCATAACAAACCTTTAATGCCTATTAACATGGCTGTATAAAAGGGATGTCCAGAATGTGTCCAGCCATGTTATGTCCTTATTTTTCATATAAAAAACTGGTCAATATACAGAGGTGGTCAATGTAAGGAACTAAACCTAGTATACTGAAACACAAGTGGTACACATCCAGTCTATGAAAATTCGGTCAATTTAAGGAGGTGGTCAATGTAGGAAGTTGGTCAACAATTGAGTTTCTACTATATTTGCATTAGGCCATTTGGCTGTTCCTGAGTTTTATCTTGTAAAAGCGTAAAGGCAACTAAAATGTTCTCTTGAGGTCTGTGAGTTGTTCTAGTTAATTATCAAACTTGAGTCAGGGAACCCCCCACGTTTGTAGTCAACTGGCCAGAAATTTGAGTGGCTTAGATATCCGATTTGCAGCTGATGCCTAAAGGTGAGGGCAGTCTTATGGGACTCTTAGAGCTTAAGCTGTGGGGTGAGAGTTAGTGTCAGAAATGAATTGATATAAGCAGTGTCAGAAAAAGACACCACATTCACATTAATCCAAAATACACTAGAAGTAATGCTGTTTTCATGTGAAACACATTTGCCCCTAATGCAACCCATTTTCTTTTTTTTTTTTTTTTGTAGAGACAGGGTCTCACTTTATGGCCCTCGGTAGAGTGCCGTGGCCTCACACAGCTCACAGCAACCTCCAGCTCCTGGGTTTAAGCGATTCTCTTGCCTCAGCCTCCCGAGTAGCTGGGACTACAGGAGCCCGCCACAACACCTGGCTATTTTTTGGCTGCAGTTTGGCCAGGGCCAGGTTTGAACCCGTCACCCTTGGTATACGGGGCCGGCGCCTTACCGACTGAGCCACAGGCGCCGCCCTGCAACCCATTTTCAAACTCAAGATTACAAGCATGAGCCAATGAAGAATTAGAAAATCCCTTAATGAACCAACTTAACCCCATCATTACACAGATAAAAAAATTCTGGCCAAAATACAAGAACTTGCCCCTCAGCCAGTTAGGGCCCATGTAACCTGGCATTCTTTTCCAGCTCTTCAGACCTCAAGCAAATACTGAGGAAAACATGTAAAAAAAGTTCTTTGTGAACTTTATAATCTGTTTTCAGAGTCCTCAGTAAACACCAAATAATCTTAAAGAACTCTGGTACTCTGTCAAAAAGTCAAAGTAATAGAGCTAATGCTCAAAGTATTTGTCCCAATAAAAATACAAGGAGATTCTCAATAATAATTGTATCCATCCTGATTTGGAAAAAAATTAAATTCTATAAATGTATCTTTCAAGAAGTGTTCAGAGATACATTCCCTATAGGTCTTTCATACTCCCATACATCTTGTTGGTTAAGTTAAGGCAAGGTCCTAACCACTCTTGAACCAGGGCATCCAGAGAGTTGTGTTTATAGCAAACCCCCTTGAACGATGCAGTAATATCTCCCTCTGAGTGACAGAGAGCAGGCATGCTTACTGCTTGCTATGAAATAGTGGACTCCTCAAACTCCAGTGTTCCTCAGCTGTGAAGCAAATTCACTGCATGTACAGCATCCAACTGGGCCTCCTCTGCATTCCTTCATGGATCTTAGGGTTAAGAGGAAGCAACACGCACACTGATCTCACGCTGCTTGCTGTGCCTTAAGTAAATTGTTTCTGACCCAGGAGACTCACATCTGCCAGCACCAATAAAACATTATCAGCCTAATGCTTTAGGGTAGTGGTTCTCAACCTTCCTAATGCCTCAATGTATCTTCATTGTTACAAAGGGGTCGCAGCCCACAGGGTGAGAACCCCTGCTTTAGCATAAGGTGAAGTAAAATCCCAGATTCATGTTCATTTAATTGGCCAAGCTTTGTGATGAATAATTTGAACAATTTCAGCTTTATATAAAGTCTATATAACATAGCAATAGTTTCTTAGCATAATTTCCAAAGTAGAAGCTAGGTAATAACAGCTGGTCTTAAACATTTTATTCATTACCCAAATTTTTTCTTTATAAAATATGTTCCTGAAGTCTGGGCACAGTGGCTACACCTATAATCCTGGCACCTGAGAGGCCAAGGCAGAAAGATCACTAAAGACCAAGAGTTCAAGACCAGCTTGGGCAACAAACACATGAAGACCCCATCTCTTCAAAAAAATTAAAAACTACCCAGCACGAAGGCATGCACCTGTAGTCCTAGCTAGCTAGTCAGAAGGCTGAGGTAAGAGGATTGCATGCACCTAGGAGTTTGAAGCTACAGCCTGGACAACAAAGCAAAACACTGCAGAAAAGAAAGGGAAGGGAGAAGAGAAGGGGGAAAGGAGGAGGAAAGGGAGTCTCATGGCCTCAGCCTAGTTCACTACAACCTCAAACTCCTGGGCTTAAGAAGTACTCCTGCCTCAGCTTCCTCAGTAGCTGGAACTACAGGCACCAGACATCACACCTGGCTAGTTTTTTTTTCCATTTTTAGTAGAGATAGGGTCTCAACTCTTGCTCAGGCCAGTCTCAAGCTCCTGAGCGGGTGTGGGTGGGTGTGGGTGTGTGTGTGTGTGTGTGTGTGTGTGTTTCCTTTTTTTTTGTGAGACAAAGTCTCAAACTGTCACCCTGGGTAGAGTGCCATAGCGTCATAGCTTACAGTGACCTCCAAGTCAGGCTCAAGTGATCCTCTTGCCTCAGTTTTTCTATTTTTTTTTTAGTAGAGACTGGATCTCGCTTTTCCTCAGGCTGGTCTTGAACTTGGGAGCTCAAGCAATTCACCTGCCTTGGCCTTCCAGAGTGCTAGGATTACAGGCGTGAGTTAGCTGTGAAGGCGTATCTTTATTATAGAACAATTTTTTTTCTGTTAATAAAATGGTATAAACAAAAACCATAATACCATATACTGAATAATCTGGTAGCATGCAAATACTTCAGGCTTGAGAGGCATGTTTGTTCATGATGAATTTATATATAATAAATTCTTAAGACACTTTGATTTCTGAAATATGTACGAATTGGCTTGACATGATTAATACTTTAAAAGATAAACATAAGGACAATTTAAACATCGGTGTTTATATGCACCAACTCAAGGTCAAGACTAGAAAGTTATTAAAAGTCTATGGTCAAAATTTTAGGAAACAACACTGTACCCACCTACATTTAAATTTAAAGATCAAGGGCCAAAACTTTAAGTAGCATTAAATAAAGGATGTATAATATCCATCACACATCTATTTTATTTTTTTTTTTTTTTGGCCGGGGCTGGGCTTGAACCCGCCACCTCCGGCATATGGGACCGGCGCCCTACCCGTTGAGCCACAGGCGCCGCCCCACACATCTATTTTAAAACCAGCATGTTTCTAAAATTACATCTCTCTTACAAATAAACATTATAGGATTAACTGTAGAGACATCATCAGGATAAATTACAAAAATATGGTGTTCACAAGCCATCCCTGAGCCATGTCTTAAGGCATTCATTTCAATCTTGGGGTGTTAAGAATGTCTTTGCTTTAATCAATTTGTGTCTACATTTTTATCTTCTTGGTAATTGGCATGATTTCCTTCTTGGTAAACTTTTTCCCAGTTTTCCCCACCAAGGTCTCATCTCATATCTTCTAGACATTTCTTTATCTGACACATCCACTGTTTCATCTTTAGCTTCTTTTGCTTTGTTCTTAGCATTCATCTGAAACTTTAATTTCTCAAACTCAGGATTAAATCCTCTAAATGACATTCTTTCATGGAGATCTTCACATTATGAGAAATTTTGCTTTTCTATTATGAAACTTTCCTTAAATTCCTGATACATCCAAGTACTAGTGCTTTCACTAATGATTTCGTTTTCTTACTCTTACTAGTTTTTTAGTTTCCCATCCTGTCCCCTTTGCATGAACTTCATGTGTAGCAGTAGGTTCTTAGTTAACTTGGTCTTGTTTTTGGTTATCATACTGGTTTCAGTCTCCACTTTGCTGCTCTTATTTAAGAGACTAGAATGAGAAAATTGCATACAATGGTGTCAGTTATTGATAATGCTGTGAAGGACAAGTATGTGGGGGGTGATACTTTGTATTTTTATTGTCTGTGTACCTTGCCAGGATTGTTGTCCCAAGCAGTAGAACTTTGTTCTGTGACTTAGGATTTGGCTGTGTATAGGACAAAGCTTAGTACATATTAGGTGCTTAATAAAGTTTATGGGTTTTTTTTTTGTTTATACTATTTTATTAATAGAAAAAATTATTTTGTAATAAAGATATGCTTTCACATTAAAAAAAAGGTAACATTAGCTCCGTGCTCGTAGCACAGTGGTTTACAGTGCCAGCCATATACACCGAGGTTGGTGGGTTTGAGCCTGGCCCTGGGCTTGCTAAACAACAATGACAACTGCAACAAAAAAATAGCCAGGCATTGTGGTGGGCACCTGTAGTCCCAGCTACTTGGGAGGCTGAGGCAAGAGAATCGCTTAAGCCCAAGAGTTTGAGGTTGCTGTGAGCTGTGACACTACAGCACTCTAACCAGGGTAACAGCTTAAGACTGTCTCAAAAAAAAAAAAAAAAATATATATATATATATATATACACACACACACACGTATTTATACTTCCACATTTTAAAAAAAAGGTAACATAACTCAACTCTCTTAACTACATGCCCATACAAACATCCCCTCAGTTTCATACCAAAGACCAGAAAACAAAAGAAAATTTGGCTTATCCCAAATATGAAATCAGAGTTTCCCACAGCTCTGAAATCTAGATAATCTGGGGACAAACAAGACAGAAACTGCTCAACTAGCATTTATGTACCTCACTATGCCCAACCAATTGCTAACTGCCTGATACCATTTAAGTTATCCAAAATGGGTTTGGTGCTCTTATTCAAAGTCTATACCTTTATTCATATAAATTGCCCCAAACCTTGGATGTATGGCCTTATAATTCATCCTATTTCTATCTTTGCCTTCCACCCCAGAATCTCACCTTCTCTGAGACCTTCACTATTTCACTATCAAAAACTGCCCCAACTGACCTCCTGTTATGGTATGAATGTTATCTCCCCCATCACAAAATTCATGTGTTGAAACTTGATCACCAATGTGATAGTGTTACAAGGTACCACCTTTGGGACATGATTAGGTCATGAGGGTAGAGCCCTGCTGAATGGGATTAATGTCCTTATAAAAACACACCCCTTCCCTGTCCCTTTCCATTATGCGAGGAAATAGCAAGAAGGCACCATCTATGTACCTACCACAGAGTGGGCTCTCACCAGACACCAAATCTACTGGCACCTTTATGTTGTACTTCTCAGCCTCCAAAACTATGAGAAATAAGTCTACATTGTTTACAAGATACCCAGTCTATGGTATTCTATTATAGCAGCCCAAATGGACTAAAGAAAGACTCTTCTTACACTCCTCTCCTCCTCACTCTCCATGATCTAGCTACGCAGGTCTCTAGCTCCTGAAATGTGCCAGGCTTTGTCCTGCCTTTGGGTCTGTGCCAACAATACTCCTGACCCTGATCTTAAAGCTGTTGGCTTCTCAGTCTTCAGATCTCAGCTCAAAACATCATCTCCTCAGCAAGTTCTCCACTGACCACACTATCCAAAGTAAGGCTCCTCCATCCTTACACTCTATCATATTACCCTGCTTATTTTCTTTATAGTACAGTCATAATCTATAATCATCTTGTTTATTATTGGCAGTAAAGAAGACAGAGGAAAAATATAAGGAAATCTCCATAAAGGCAAGGATTCTGTTGCATGCCCAGAAAATAGCTGAATATCAGCAATGCAGTAAGTAGGTACTCATTCACTAAACAAATGAATCTCAAGAATATGTAATCATGCTATTTTTATTCATATGTGCTTGTGTTTTTTATTCAAATAGATTTTAAGCTCTCTAAAGGAGGAAGAACTATAGGCTTATAGCTTTCCCCTTCCCAAGGCATCTAATACGATAGTGAGCAATTAAAGCCAAGAACAAATAAATTTTTAAGTATTTTTTTTTGTTGTTGTTGCAGTTTGGCCGGGGCTGGGTTCGAACCCGCCACCCTCAGCATATGGGGCCGGCGCCCTGCTGAGCCACAGGCGCCGCCCAATTTCTAAATATTTTTTAAAACTCTGTGACTAAAGTAGTAATACAAAAAAATATGAGATTTTTAAAGATCTGCAAATATGAGTGCCAATCTTTACTTCAATATTTATGACCCTGGCAAGTTAATTCACTTTTATACATTAATTTTCTCTTCTACAAGTTAACATCTAATTCACAAAACTGCTATAAAGAGACATGAAGTAATGTACATAAAGCAACTAGTATACCACCTGGTACAGAGTAAATACCTAATATGGCACGTATCCTTACACCCAATTTAAACTTGTACAAACCAAAATGGTCCTACGGGAAAGATCAGAACAATGCTAAGTCAAAGTATCTAAACACTATGAAAAAGAGGGAAGTCAGGCTTGCTCATTCAGGTTTGGCCCTGACAGTGGTCACAGGCAAGAGGTCCGACACTGAGTTGGGGTCTGGTCCAACAGCCTGAAGGAGTCCCAGGGGCCACTGTGGGCAGACGTATCTTCCTGCCTAATTTCAGCACAAGGCTATGGTAGCAGCTCACCCACTTTCTATGGGTAGAGACCACACCGCAGTTATGTGCAGGCACTAAAACTCCATCCCTGTGTCCACCTACCTCCTCAGCGACACTTCCAAAACAACCTCCACTGTCCTCACCCAGGCCTATCTAGGAAAGACCAGCAAACAGGTGTTAGTCAGCTATAACCTTCAAAACATAGACAGAAACTTCATTATGCACAGAAAACAGGTTCAAGGAAGAAATGTAAAGGTTTTCCAGTAAAGTTCGACCAGAGTGGCAGAAATGAGAATCTGTAACTTATGTACATTATATATTTAAATAAAAGAATTGAATTTCATTTTGTAAATGAAAAGAACTCAGAAAAATCCTTGCTTCTACTTGATGAGTTTTATTTGCTAATTTGGCCAATCCTTTCTGAAATCCCCTCCAATCTCAAAAAGAGCAGTTTAAAGTTTAAACTAAATGTCACATCTGTAGCTCAGAATATTACAGAAAGGTATGTAACCCACCTCTACTTTAAGAGACAAAATAATTTAATCATAATTAAATGTTATCAAGTCTCTAACATGCCCTCAGGAAAACAATATAGAGTAGCAGTAAATAGCCCACGCTTTCAAGTCAAGCAGGCCTAAAGCTCCTATTTCCATTCTTGTGTAACTTTCTGCAAGCTGCTTAACCTCTTTAAGCCTTTATTTCTCCATAGAGAAAAGAGGCCAGGCCCAGTGGTTCACACCTATAATCCTAGCACTCTGGGAGGCCTGAGGGTTGACTGCTTGAGCTCAGGAGTTCAAAACCAGCCTGAGCAAAAGTGAGACTCAGTCTCTACTAAAAACAGAATAACTGAGGCAAGAAGATCACTTGAGCCCAAGAGCTGGAGGTTGCTGTGAGCTACGATGCCACAGCACTCTACCAGAGCAACAGCTTGAGACTCTGTCTCAAAAAAAAAATAAAAAAAGAGACAACAGGGGCGGCGCCTGAGGCTCAGTCGGTAAGGCGCTGGCCCCATATACCGAGGGTGGCCGGTTCAAACCCGGCCCCAGCTGAACTGCAACCAAAAAATAGCCGGGCATTGTGGCGGGCGCCTGTAGTCCCAGCTACTCGGGAGGCTAAGGCAAGAGAATCGCTTAAGCCCAGGAGTTGGAGGTTGTTGTGAGCTGTGTGAGGCCACGGCACTCTACCAAGGGCCATAAAGTGAGACTCTGTCTCTACAAAAAAAAAAAAAAAAGACAACAGTATCAACATCATAGGTTGTTTGTAAGAACTGAGTTACTCCACATACAGCACTCAAAATATGTGTTCACAATATTATTGTGAAGTAATTCAAACAAGCAGCCAATTTAGAATCAAATCTTCTCTAGACAATCTTCTATACCAGCTTGTATTCTTATATTACATCAGACTAAGAGCCAATCATGTACCCCTAAAAAAAAAATAAGAGCACTAACAAAGTATTGATCAGAAAATAATAAAGATCAGCCAGGTGCAGTGGATCACGCCTGTAATCCTAGTACTCTGGGTGGCCGAGGCAGGTGGACTGCCTGAGCTCACAGGTTCAAAACCACCCTGAGCCAGAGCAAGACCTTGTCTCTAAAAAAAATTTTAAAAAAGAAGAAGAAGAAAATAAAGATTAGAGTAACATTTTTCCCTCATAATAGGACCTAATTCATAAGGCAAAATTTTGCTTTCAAAAACTATCAGCATCGGGCTGGGTATAGTGGCTCACACCTTCAATCCTAGCACTCTCGGAGGCCAAGGAGGGTGGATTGCTAGGAGCTCACGAGTTCGAGACCAGCCTGAGAAAAAGTTGAGACCCCCGTCTCTACTAAAATAGAAAAACTTAGGCAAGAGAATCACTTGAGCCCAAGAGTTGGGGGTTGCTGTGAGCTATGATGCCATAGAACTCTACCCAGGGCGACAGCTTAAGACTCTGTCTCAAACAAACAAAAAAAAAAAAAAAACCCCTATCAGCATCAATAAGAAACCAGGCTTCCAAATCTAGCCCAACATCTACCAGAATTTATTTATTTATTTATTTTTTATTTATTTTTTATTTATTTATTTATTTATTTATTCTGAGACAGAGTCTATGTTGCCCTCGATAGAGTGCCATGGCATCACAGTTCACAGCAACCTCCACTCTTGGACTCAGGTGATTCTCTTGCCTCAGTCTTCCAACTAGCTGGGAGTACAGGCGCCCAACACCAAACACCTTTTGTTGCAGTTGTCACTGTTGTTTAGCAGGCCCGGCTGGTTCGAACCCACCAGCCTCAGTGTATGTGGCCGGCACCCTAACCACTGAGCAATGGGCACTAAGCCCATCTACCAGAATTCAGTATGTACATTACGTTCATTGACCTGGCAATTCCATTTTTAAATCCTTCCCCAAGTACACAAAGAAGTAGATACAAGGATATTCACTGCATCCTTGCTTGTAAGAGGAAAACAGGAGAGTATCGACAGCTATACAAATAGGGGACAGGTAATATAGGTTATAGTAAAAAGGAACACTATGAAACTATTAAAAAGAATGAGTTTCAATGTCTGTTAGGGGCTGAACTGTGTGTCCCCCCATTCTTATGTTGAAGGCCTAACCCTCAGTACCTCAGAATGTGACTATATTTGAAGAGAGGGCTTTTAAAAAGGCAATTAAGGGCTCAGCGCCCGTAGCTCAGTGAGTAGGTGCCAGCCACATACACCAGAGCTGGCGAGGTTCGAATCCAGCCCGGGCCTGCCAAACAACAATGACAACTGCAACCAAATAATAGCTGGGCATTGTGGCGGGCACCTGTAGTCCCAGCTACTTGGGAGGCTGAGGCAAGAGAATCTCTTAAGCCCAGGAGTTTGAGGTTGCTGTGAGCTGTGACACCACAGCAGTCTACCGAGGGGGATATAGTGAAACTCTTATCTCTAAAAAAAAAAAAAAGTAACTAAGGTAAATTGAGGCCAGGTGCAGTGGTTCACAGCACCTATAATCCTAGCACTCTGGGAGGACTAGGCAGGAAGATGGCTTGAGGTCAAAAGTTTAAGACCAGCCTGAGCAAAAACAAGGACCCCTTCCCCCAATCTCAACAAAAAATAGAAGAATTTGCTAGGCACAGTGACATGCCCCTGAAGTCCCAGCTACATGGGAGGCTGAGGCAGGAAATCACCTGAGCCCAGAAGTGTTGAGTTTACAGTGAGCTATGATCATACCACTCCCAGACCTTCTCTCAAAACAAAAGTAAAATGAGGTCATATAGGTAGACCCTAATCCATTATGACTGGTGTCTTGGTGTCATTATAAGAAAAGGAAATTAGGACAAAGAGGGAAGATGAATGAAGACATCCAAAGTCAGATATCTACAAGCCAAGGAGAAAGGCCCCCAGAGAAAAACCAACCCTGCCAACACTTTGATCATGGACTTCTCCCTCAGAACTATAAGGAAACAAATTTGTTTGTTGTTTACATCACCCAGTCTATGATACGTCAGCCCTCACAAACATATACGTGGCAATATGGAAGATCTCCAAGATTAAGTTTTTAAAAAGCATGGTATAAAACAATGTGTATAACATGTCAATTTACGTGAATTTTTTTCCAAACAGAGAGGAGATGCATATACTTACAGATGCAGAGACTGTCTACAAAGATATCTAAGAAACTAGTAACAGTGGCTGCTTCTGTAACTAACACTCTGGGAGGCCGAGATGGGTGGATTGCCTGAGCTCACCGGTTCAAGACCAGCCTGAGCCAGAGCAAGACCCCCATCTCTAAAAACAGCCGGCATCGTGATGGGCGCCTGTAGTCCCAGCTATTTGAGAGGCTGAGGCAAGAGAATCACCTGAGCCCAAGAGTTTGAGGTCACTACTCTACCGAGGGCAAAGTGAAACTCTGTCTCAAGACAAAAAAAACAGTGGCTGCTCCTAGAAAAAGAATAGGTGTCTGTGATGAGCACATTCATTTTCTGTCATATTCCTTTGGCACTAAAGTTTTCACCATGCACATGTAATATTTTCTTTAATAAAAAATAAACAAAAAAAGAATATCTACTAAGATGAAAAGCTCTCCAGGACATCTTTAACAATTAGGAAAAGCATTGTCAGTAAAGCATTGTCTAGAAGCTAACAAATCTTTTTTTTTTCCTTGCTAACAAGTCTTGATAAACCAAACTCTGAAATTCTCAATCTATTTCATGACCTTAGGCAGTTTTTTAAAGAGCTATAAAAACATTCACATCACTTTTCTCAGTGATCCCACTTCAGATAATTTGTCCGAAAGGAAGAAAAGATTTTATCAGGAAACAATGGAGGCTCGACACAGTAGCTCATGCCTGTAATCTCAGCACTGAAAAGGAAGATCACTTGAGACTTCTCTACAAAAAAATTTTGTTTTAAGAGTCTCACTCTGTTGCCCAGGGTAGAGTACAGTGTCATCATCATAGCTCACTGCAACCTCAAATTCTGGGCTCAAGGATCCTCCTACCTCAAGCCTCTCAAGTAGTTAGAACTACAAAAGTGCGTACCACAGCCAGCTAATTTTTCTATTTTTTATAGAGATGGGGTCTCCCTCTTGCTCAGGCTGGTCAAACTCCTAACCTTAAGCAATCCTCCCACCTCAGCCTCTCAGAGTGCTAGGATTATAAGCTAAGCCACCTTGTCCAGCCTACAAAAAAAACTTTTTTAATTTAGCCAAGTGTGGTGGCGTGCACCTGTAATTGCAACTACCCAGGAAGCTGAAACAAGAGGATCACTTGAGCCCTGGAGTTACAGGTTACAGCGAACTATGAGTACACCACTATTCTCCTGACTGAACAACATAGCAAGATCCTGTTTCTAAAAAAATACTAAAAATAAGAAACAACAAAATGCTACAACATCCAAACAGTTAATGTAACATGAAAATGTTTAAATAATGTACCATAGGATAAGATGCTGCCACATATTTAAAATAATTGTGAAGACACCCAGCATGGTAACACAATGTTATTAAAAACATGTAACTGTTAAAACTCTTCTTGTTCTAAAGTGAAAAAGAAATGCAAAAAGAATTTAACTGTAATTGTACTAGTATGGTGTGTGCTGGTTAAACGACAGGATCCCAAGCACCTAAAAGATTTTATCCAATCAGAACACAAAGTAGGGCATAAAATTAAAACTGTTAAAATAGGCTTTTTTCTTCCAAGACTCAATTCTATTAACATTATAAAATTAAGCAAGATATTTAAGGGCCTACTATAGCAGTACACTGAGTAAGACAGAAACTCTGCCTTCAAAACATTTCAATAATTTACTGAATGCCTATTCTGTGCCAAATACCATGCTAGACAGGTCCACGTACATCACTTTATACACTTTTCTGGTTATAAGCAGAAGAGGCTAACTGTAGTCATCTCAGATTGCTCAAATTTACACTATATAAACTACGAGTGCTATAGCTTTTCAAATAATGAACATGGGAGAGTGGTCTACAAGAAGGTGAGAATAACTCTCTAGTTAGATGGAATACCAGGAGAAAAGGGCGCAAGTAAGCCTGCAAAGTAGGAAAAAACAGGCTGCGGCCACCACTCCTGTAATCCCAGCACTCTAGGAGGCTGAAGCCGGCAGATCGCCTAAGCTCAGCAGTTCAAGACCAGCCTGAGCTAGAGCGAGATCCCATCCCTAAAAACAGCTGGGTGTTGTAATAGGCGCCTGTAGTCCCAGCTACTTGGGAGACTGAGGCAAGAGAATCACCTGAGTGCAAGAGTCTGAGATTGCTGTGAGCTGATACCACAGCTCTCTACCAGGGGTAACAAAGTGAGACTCTGTCTCAAAAAAAAAAAAAAAGTGGAAGAAACAAAAACATACAGACTCTAAAAGTTAGGCAGTAGAGTTTCAACTTAAGTAGAAAACAAAAAGCTATCACTCTTCCATATCCATGAACAAGTTTTTCCAGAATATTAATATCATACTTCTATTCCAAAGCAAAATGCCAAAGGCAACCGGATAGCCAAGGAACTCAGCCTAAGAAACTACTGCAATAATCCAAGACTGAAATAGTCTTAGATCTGCACTGAAGTAGTGCCATGGGAAAAGATATGAAACAGGTAATCCCACTGGGGGTAGAGAGTTTGAGGAGGAGGTAAATCATGAGGAAGTTTTTTAGTTTGAGAAATTAGAAGATAGATTCGTACCACAGACAAATGGAGAAGTTAGGGGAAAAAAAAAAATCTTAAGAATAATCAGGTGACTCATGTTCTCATCTGTGCATTATATATGTAAATAAATGGCTTTTCAGAATCAGTACATAGTAATTTAGTTGTAAGTCAATCAAGAATGAAAGGCTGTTATCACAAACCCTACATATGGCACAGCGCCCAGTAGCTCAGTGAGTAGGGTGACAGCCGCAAACACCGAAGCTGGCGGGTTCGAGTCCAGCCCGGGCCTGCTAAACAACGACAACTGCAACCAAAAAAAAAAAAAAATAGCCAGGCGTTGTTGTGGCAGGCGCCTGCAGTCCCAGCTACTTGGGAGGCTGAGGCAAGAGAATCACTTAAGGGCGGCGCCTGTGGCTCAAGGAGTAGGGCGCCGATCCCATATGCCAGAGGTGGCGGGTTCAAACCCAGCCCCGGCCAAAAAAAAAAAAGAAAGAAAGAAAGAGAATCACTTAAGCCCAAGAGCTTGAGGATGCGGTGAGCTGTGGTGCCACAGCACTCTACCGAGGGCAACATAATGAAACTCTGTCTCAGGAAAAAAAAAAAAACCCTACCTACAAGCATACAGTTTGCAGCTTAACTATATTACCAAGGCAACAAACATCATCTAACAAATTGAAAACCTTTCTTTGAAAGGTTACCAGGTGAAATGCCAACTACAAAACAAGCCATAATCATTCTCTTTTATACTATCTGATGAGGCAGAGCTACCTATATTCAGATTCCCATACAATCTGTTTTATAAACCACAAGCCATTTTTTAAAGAGACAAGATAAGCCACGATTACCAAGATTCTCAATCAAAGCAGTCTACAAATTTTGATGTAAAGTGTACTGTTAATGGGGTGAACTTGTACAGAGGGATTCAACCATATACCTCAAGAAATAACTTGGCAAATGGAGACGCTGTAACATTTGCTCCCAAGTCCAATCAAAATACTATAGCTGGCATGACTGCAGATGTTTCAGCTTGGTTGCAAAGGTGTAAACAGAATAGTTCTATCTAATTTGTTTTTAAAAAAGGGGGTGGGGAGGAGAGACAACAACAACAAAAAAAAGATAGTTTGCAAAGACTTTAAAAAATATCCAGTATGGGCTGGCAACAAATCTGCCTTTTCAAGCACACTTTGAAACTAGGAGCAACACCATCAAGGTACAATTTATACCTTGATTATCAAACATTTGAACAGAAATCAGACACACAACACACACAACATTTTGGAAACTAAGCTCCTCGAGGAGTACTCCAAATAAATAATAAAATATATTTAATATATATTTTTACAGACTTCATACAAAATATGCATAAAAGTGCTTGTCACTGACTAAAAATGATTAAAGGATGGGCCTGTAATCCTAGGACTTTGGGAGGCTAAGGCATGAGGATCAATTCAAGTCAGGAGTTAAAGACCACCCTGGGAAACAGCAAAGACCTGATCTCTACCAAAAAAAAAAAAAAAGTAGGGCGGCGCCTGTGGCTCAGTGAGTAGGGCGCCGGCCCCATATGCCGAGGGTGGCGGGTTCAAACCCAGCCCCGGCCAAACTGCAACCAAAAAATAGCCGGGCGTTGTGGCGGGCGTCTGTAGTCCCAGCTGCTTGGGAGGCTGAGGCAAGAGAATTGCGTAAGCCCAAGAGTTAGAGGTTGCTGTGAGCTGTGTGACGCCACGGCACTCTACCAAGGGCGGTACAGTGAGACTCTGTCTCTACAAAAAAATAAAAATAAAAAAAAAAAAAAAGTAAGCTCTCTCCTTCACCCCCTCTTCCTCTCTGCTGGGAGTTGGGGGCAGGGTGTGATTATAATTGTTCCTTCTACCTGGAATGCTCTTGCATAGACAGCCAGTTCAGTGAATCCCTTACAGGTTCAAATATCATTTTTACAGTAAGAATTCCTCTGACTACCCTATTTTAAACGGTTGACCCAGTATCGATTTTCAACCGTGTGCTGTGAGAAGATGTTAGGTGTGCCATGAAAATTTTTAAGTATCATTAAATGAATTATTTTCAACAGAAGTTCAAAGCACAGTTAAGTATATTCTTTTTATTAACATAATTTAAGTGTGCCGCAGAAGTTTAACTATAGGTTCAAGTTTAAACTATAGTTTAACTATAGAAGTTTAACTATAAGATAAAAAAGATTGAAAAACCCTATACTAGATACTCTACCCAGGGCAACATAGTGAAGACTCTGTATAAAAAAAAAACAACACTGGGCGGCGCCTGTGGCTTAAGGAGTAGGGCACCGGTCCCATATGCTGGAGGTGGCGGGTTCAAACCCAGCCCCGGCCAAAAACCACAAAAAAAAAAAGAGAATTAAAAAAAAAAAAAAAACACTAATTATCACAACATTCTTTTATGTCATCTCCATCTCTCCCTCCAGTTCCACACGTTTCTTCATCTGATCAGTTCTCAGTAAGTTCTTCTTTCCACAAGGAGTAACAGTGATCTTTTAACAAAAAGAATGGCCGTGGCTTTATATCCAACAGCAGATGACTTCAGATTGCCACTTAGGACACAGAATAGACACAGGTGTGCCTGAAACATTGAGCCCCCCGATCTCCTGGCATATGGCATCTGCAGCACCTCTAGCCAGCGAAGAACAGCCTCTCTCCATTTACCTTAGAGAGACATACAAATTTTTCTATGACTGCCCTGATTTAAAAAGGATGAGGAAGCACTACTCCTAGAGCATATACTGCACGGAGATAATACTGTTGAATTTCTCTTACACAGAATAGTTTAAGAAGGAAAAAGGAAACATAATAAGAGAAATAGAGAAATTCAATCTGATCCTTGAAAAATAGCAGTAAGTTTTTTTCAGGATGATAGCTAAAGACTAGATTTTTAGTTATTAACATTTTCCCTTGAGATTGGAAATTAGGTTTATATTAGCCAAAAAATATATATATTTTTTTTTTACATTTGACCAGATAAAAATAAATGCCATTTGCATTTCACCTAATAATATGAATTTCATGTTTGAAACAAATATGAATTATCCTGATCATATGCTTAGATCATTCCTCTTCATAACAATCAGTTTTCAGTAAAATGTTCAAACGTATAATGCGAATACTAAACTAGAACTTAAGTTTTTATTAACTTTCCCAAGTTCACAGAGCTACAGAACTTACAACTATTTTGCTTAATAAGTGGGCAATACCACCTTAATAACTTTAAACACATTAGTTCCTGATAATAAACACAGACATGAGACAATTCCACACAATACTCAGGAAACTATAATTCCTTTAAAAACCAAATAACTTTCAGATTCACTTTCAGATTATGATCTCTGCAATAAATACTGATATATTACCTGAAGAAACCAAGTTATACTTTAGTAGAGGAAAACTAAAAATAAAATAAAGCACTCATATTATTTCTGAAATGCCTTAACATTACTCTAACAGTCCTGAAGTCCATGCTTCAAATTTTAATATGCATAAAAATCACATGCAGATTTTGTTAAAATGCATATTCTGACTCAGTAGGACTCACAGTCCTAATGAACTCCCAGGTAATGCTTAAATGCTGCTGAGACCAAAGACCACACACTACATATCTGATACCTTACACTCTTGCTTCTATGACACTAGTAAAGATAATGGACCAAAAGGTAAAGGAGGCAACAATCTCCACTTTATTCAGAAAGTGTTATAGATTCATGAGATTAGGCTGAGAGACGGATATTAAATGTTTATGTCTGGTGAAAACATAGCTTTCAAAGGTGGAAGACAAGATCCTAAGACGTTATGTATTAAGATAAGAGCACTATGTGACAGAAAATAGTCTTTTTTTTTTTTTTCCTTTGAGACAGAGCCTCAAGCTGTCGCCCTGGGTAGAGTGCCCTGGCATCACAGCTCACAGCAACCTCCAACTCCTGGGCTCAAGCGAGTCTCCTACCTCAGCTTCCCAAGTAGCTGGGACCTCTGGCGCCCACCACAACACCCGTCTGTTTTTTAGTTGCAGCCGTCATTGTTGTTTGGCGGGCCAAGGCTGGATTCAAACCCACCAGCTCAGGTGTATGTAGCTGGCGCCTTAGCCGCTTGAGCCACAGGCACCAAGCCAACAGAGAATAGTCTTAAGCACTTCACATACACTGTACTGACTTCATCTTCCTAACAACAATGTGAGGTAGGCATTACGCCTACCCCTAACAGGAAGTAAACCTGAGTTACAAAGACCTTACTCAGAGGCTCAGCGCCCGTAGCTCAGCAGCTAGGGCACCAGCCACATACACTGGAGCTGGGGGGTTCAAGTCCAGCCAGGGCCTGCCAAACAACAATGACAACTACAACCAAAAAATAGCTGGGCACTGTGGTGGGAGCCTGTAGTTCCAGCTAATTGAGAGGCTGAGGCAAGAGAATTGCTTAAGCCCAAGAGTTTGAGGTTGCTGTGAGCTATGACGCCACAACACTCTATGGAGGGCAACAAAGTGAGACTCTGTCTCCAAAAAAAAAAACCTTACTTAGACTACACATAGTTAAATGGTAAAGTCAGGATTTGAACCCAGGTAGTCTAGTTCCAGAGTCAATACTTTTAATTGGTACAGCAGCAGTCTCTTAAGAATACACAGCAGAATTAAAATGGCAAACTGGAAATAAAAAGGTTATTTTTGGAGAAAATGATACAGGGTTAAAATGTAAAATGTTAAATAATAATAGTGAATACCAAGTCAGAGGTTCTTTTCAGGAACAGCACATCAATGCCTGGTGAATATCACGATTTAACAATATAGGCTTCTGCTATACTGGAAACTATCACGGATTTTAGCATAATGGCTAATACCTAATATTTGATTTAAAAAAATATTTTTCTAAAAGTGCTAGGAGACACACCATTTTGTTGGTAAAACACCTGGTTTCACTTCATAGAATTGAGCAGTTTGAGATCAACGTCCAGAAGTGACTAGCGAAGAGTTTAACATTCAGGACTTATAACAGCAACACGAACAGTCATAGCTGCAGTGGCAAATAATGAAAACTGCTTTAATATTTAGGACTGAAGGTCTGGAAATTAAAAGTAGAAACTGGTAAGAGACAAAGCATAATATGAGCAAGAATTTAGAATACTGGGGCTCGGCGCCTATAGCTCAAGTGGCTAAGGCGCCAGCCACATGCACCAGAGCTGGCGGGTTCGAATCCAGCCCAGGCTTACCATGCAACAATGACAACTACAACCAAAAAATAGCCATGCATTGTGGCAGGTGCCTATGGTCCCAGCTTCTTGGGCAGCTGAGGCAAGAGAATTGCTTAAGCCCAGGAGTTGGAGGTTGCTGTGAGCTGTGATGCCACAGCACTCTACCCAGGGCAACAGCCTGAGGTTCTGTCTCAAAAAAATAAATAAATATTAAAAAAGAAGAATTTAGAATACTGTAGAGCAGTGGCTCTCAACCTTCCTAATGCCACCACCCTTTAATACAGTTCCTCATATTGTGGTGACCCCCAACCATAAAATTACTTTTGTTGCTACTTCACAACTGCAATTTTGCTGTTATGAATTGTAATGTAAATATCTGATATGCAAGATGGTCTTAGGCAAACCCTGAGAAAAGGTTATTCAACCCCCAAAGGGGTCACAACCCACAGGTTGAAAACTGCTGCTGGGAAAGAGGAAAAGAAGTGGCAAAAAAGGCTGCTATTTGCAAACAAAGAAATAAAGGAAAGAAACAAACATTAAGTCTGAATAATCTTTTGTAGGATAGAGAACTGATCAGCAAAAGATTTTCTAAGTGACAGTCAATCATCCCACATAGCATAGCTGCAGAAAATACTGTACTAGGCCAAGAGGGCATGCCTGTAATCCCAGCACTTTGGGAGGCTGAGGCGGATAGATAGCCCGAGACCAGCCTGAGCAGGAGCAAGACCTCATCTCTAAAAATAGCCAGGTTGTGGCAGGAGGCCTGTAGTCCTGGCTACTGGGGAGGCTAAAGCAAGAGAATCACTTAAGCCCAGGAGTTTGAGGTTGCTGTGAGCTACAACACCATAGCACTCTACTGAGGAAGACAAAGTGAGACCGTCTCAACAAAAGAAAAGAAAATACTGGACCAAACAGATGGATAAAATCAAGCAAGAGCAGATTTGTAATTACCACTTCAATGAGCCCAAATATGGATATGGCTGACCAAGCACAGAAGTTGTCTCAGGAAGCGCAGCACAAAGGCCTATGGAATATACAGCAATGAAAAATGGTATCTGAGGATTAACCATCACATTCATTGGACAAGTTATTTCTTGAAAACCTACTACGTGTCTGGCAGTATTCTACGTGTGCATGATATGGCATGACCACGCCAGGCCAAAGTCTTGCATAGTGAAACTTACATTCTAATGTCAGAAACTGATAACAAATATATTTGAAAGAACACTAAGGCCTTATTATAAAAGCCTAGAATGTACCCCTTTAATACAGAGCAATGTACAGGTTGCCCATAAAGTTCGTGTGCAAACTGCCCTATATAAATCCATTTATGAGAGATTTTTTTTGGGGGGGTTGGTTTTTTTAGAGACAGAGTCGCCCCACCTAATGGAGCTATTTAACACAATATTAACCCCTTCCCATGCTCATTACATGCTCCTCACCCTCTCCAAAAATCTAAAGACTAAAACAATAGAGAAATGTATGTAAAATGTATCTATAAATACAATTTGTCTTTTACTTCCCAAAAAGCCTGTCAGTACAACTATCCACAGTCACAGTAAATTGTACTGCCCCAAATTTGACAGCTCTTGGATCAAAACATGTTATTAGCATAGCCATTTCAAAAACGGTTTTAGAAATGCTTTTCTTTTTTTTTTTTTTTTTTTTTGTAGAGACAGGGTTTCACTTTATGGCCCTTGGTAGAGTGCCATGGCATCATACAGCTCACAGCAACCTCCAACTCCTGGGCTTAAGCGATTCTCTTGCCTCAGCCTCCCGAGTAGCTGGGACTACAGGTGCCTGCCACAACGCCCGGCTATTTTTGGTTGCAGTTCAGCCAGGGCTGGGTTTGAACCCACCACCCTCGGTATATGGGGCCGGCGCCTTACCAACTGAGCCACAGGCGCCGCCCTAGAAATGCTTTTCTAATAGATCATAAAATCACAAGTAGAAAAAGTACCCTAACCAAGGAAAACAAATCTCAAAGTTAAAAAAAAAACTTCATATGGGGGCAAGACATGATTGCAAGAGGGACTTTACCTAACAATTGCAATCAGTGTAACCTGGCTTATTAAAACAATAAAAAAAAAAAAAAATTCAAGATTTGGTCCTGGTGGGCTTTAAAAATCTCACTGATGTTTGTTTCACTACTACAGGCTGTAACATCTGCCTTAGATGTAGATTTCCAGAAATTAAGTTTAAGCACAAGTGTTGGATATAATATGAAAATATTTTAAGGATTAACAGAGGATGTAATACCTTTTAGGTCTTGAAGAAATATACTAAAAGGAACTCATTTTTATTGTAACAATACTGAGTTAATTACCAATCTCTTATCTTTGGGTCTCAGTGTAAAACCTGTAAATCCAAACTATTTGGTTATATTTTAAAAGAAAAGATGCAAACTAATATATATTTAAACATCTTAGGTATAGAAAACTCAAGAAAAAAGGCTCTAGGTAAGTATTACAATTTTATATTTCTAAAGTAAGATATCTCATTTAAGGCTAACCTATGTATGTCGAAAGATCTATCTAGACATCTCCAATTGTCTATAATACCTACATACTATAGAAAGCTGATTTGAACCTACCACTCTTAAAGTGTTTCTTAACAATCTGCTCTCTCTATACAAATGCGAAACGATGGGAAAGCAGATATTCCAACATGAACTATCCTTATAACAATGCATTATACAACTAAATGTGTTTGCTTTACAATGTCAATATTCTTCTGTGCTACCATACCACTTAGTCAAGAAGTTTTTAAAATTTAAGATGTGGGCCAGGTGCCATGGCTCACACCTGTAACCCTAGCACTCTGGGAGGCCCAGGTGGGTGGATGACTTGAGCTCAAAAGTTCGAGACCAGCCTGAGCCAAAGGGAGACCTCATATCTAAAAATAGCTGAGCACTGTTAGCACCAATAGGCCCAGCTATTTGGGAGGCTGAGAAAAGAGTATCACTTGAGCCTAAGAGTTTGAGGTTGCTCTGAGCTATGACGCCACGGCACTCTAGGAAGGGTGACAAAATGAGACTCTGTCTCAAAAAAATAAATCAATAAAATTTAAAATGTATCTAACATCCAGGGGAACAAAACTTGTGATTGCAAAAATCTGAAAATTATTACTCAAGTTTTTTTGGTTAAAAATCCAAAACTTGTTGTTAAAATCAAAACTAAAATGTCTAGCAAGCAAAGATTAGGCATAAAATAAACTGATGGCTCTTCTCAACACAGTTTCCACAAAAAGCACACTTGAGTCAACTTAGGTAGGTTCTCAGCAAGAAATAAATCGTACGTGAGAATCCAGTCTGGTAAGTCTTTTTGGAACGAAGAATTGGTCCCACAATGAAGTTTACTTCATTCAAGTACAGTCAAGGGGACCTAAATTTAAAGTTAAGCGCCTACGCAAGTGGTTGTAGAAGGTGTTGTCTTACACTTTATTCCCTGGCACAAGCTAATCCTGAGATTATAAACCTTCCTGACTTTTGGATGTATTTAAGGTGTCTGTGAACAAAAATAACAAGATTTCATAAAATCATCTCTGAATACGATGCGTTGTAAAGCAAGCAGATAAGTCAGTCTCTGGGTTACCGACTAAGGCTGCAAAAATGCTGTCTTCATTTGATGAGTCCCTGACTTGTATGAGTTAAAACTCTCACCCCTCATATTGCGATGACGTAATCTTCCACACTGCATTTCTCTTGGACTTAAAGGGCAAGAAAAAACCAACGAACAAAGAAAATGTCCCCCTAGTAAGAGGAATTAAGGAAGCGGCCGAACGACAGTTTCGGGAGGTAGTTAGATAACTCCCTGAAAGGGAAGCTTCAGCTGAATAAGCAGGGAAAGACTTGGAAAAGTAAACGGAAATGTTAGGAACTCGATCTAAGGCAGGGATGAAGGAGACGGGAGAAACCGGGCTCAGACCCACCCTGCACGGATGGGGCGTCCGGCCCAAAAGCAAGAGGGAAGCGCGGCGCAAGCACAGCCAGGAGCACTCCGCAGGCCGCCCCCTCCCAGCCGCCACTTCCCCGCCGCGGCTGCAATTCCGCTCCCCTCCCCCAGCCCGCCGCAAAATGTCCGCGGCGGCGCCAGGCGAAGCAGGAAGTCGAAGAGGGAGCGCCTAGGCATAGCCCAGCCTTCGAACCCGGGCTACGAGCCCACCCCAGGCGTCCAGAGCGGCTCCACCGCCCGCGGCCTCCGGCGTCCCGGCCCGGCCTCCCGCCCTCGGGAGCCCGCGGGGGCCGGGCTGGAGGGGGAGGGGAGCCCGGGCGGCCGGGATGGGTGTGACCCCTTCCTTCCGCCGCTGCCCGGTGACAGCCCGGCCCCGCCAGCGCCCACCGGCCGGCACCCCAGCCCGAGCCGCGCACCTCTCAGACGGCGCGTGCCCCCCGCCTTCCCCGCCGCGACCTCCCCACCTCGGCTTCCCTACAGAACACGGACCCGCGCTCGCCCGGAGGGCGCAGAGCGAGCCGGGCGCTGCCCTATTCCCCGCGCTCCCAGGCTCCCCGAGATCCCAAAGATGGGATGTCCCTGAGGATGACCGGAGGTCGGGGACCGCACCGCAGGAAGGTGACGGACAGGAGCCGCTCCCCGGGGGAGGCTTGGGCCCCGCACTCACCTCAGCGTCTCCACCGGGGCGTTGGCAGCACTGCGCGGGGTCTCCTCAGCCGCCGGACAGGGGCACGCACCTGACGTCAGCACGCAGAAGACGCACGGTTGGGTGCCCGCGGAAGTGGGAGGAACCGGGAAGGAGCAGCGGCTGGGATGGCTCGAGGTGGAGCCTGAACCACCCTGGCTCCGCCCGCTTATGGCTTGCCGGCACACCAGAGCGACCAGTACATCTCGGAGTTGTGCTCTGTACTTCTTTCCAGTGGTTGTGTTTGTAGTGATATTGTGAACGTTATTTTGCGAAGCACTTCCACCTACATATCTTTTGATCTTTGCAACCTTGTGAAGCAAAGTATTATCATCCGAGGAGATGGAAGCTTTCAAAGAGAAATAATGATTTGCCTGAGATCACGCTGCAGGTGGAGGGTTTCCTGACTCCCCTAGGAGGCCTGTTTCCAGTCAGCCTCGGTGGTAGAGACAAATATCTCTCTTTTTATCTTGCCTGTGCCCAGTATCCGTTGCAGAAGCCGCATGGGTCTTCTCTTGGTTTAGAGACTTCCACCCCACTAAAAGGCCTTGCATTTCTTTGCTCTGCCTGCCTCCTCTTCCCAGATCTTGGGTTGGCCCTGAGTAGTCAGTGTTGCTGCCTTCCCTGATCATCCTACCTCCACGCAGCTATTATCTGTCTTCCCTGTTAGTATACAAGCTTCAGGAGAATAAGGATCTTCCCTGCCTTGTTCACAGATGTTTCATAGCTAATCTTAATAATAATTAATTTAATTACTGCCACAGCTATTTAGTCAAGACAAGAAAGACACCTAATTCCAAAATATTTGACTGATACTCATATTTTCTTTTATACTTTTAAATTACACATTATATTTTTTAGCATTTCCTAAAGGTATGGTGCTAACAGCTTTGCATGTAGTAGTAGCTAATTTAATACAGCCACCCTATGAGTTAAGAACTGTTACCCCCGTTTTAGAGATGCATGAACTGAGGCTCAGAAATGTTAATGGACTTGCCCAAGGTCACCAAGGCAGGCAGTGGCAGGGCTGGGACTTGCATTTAGGAGATTGGCTCTAGTTGACCACTGTAGTATCACTCTACTCAGCAGATTTATTATAGTGAAATCAGAAGTGGGCTTCAGCTATAGTCCCATCCCTAATGATAACCAACTGTTAACATTTTGGTGCTCACCTTCCCATATTGCTATGTATATATACATTTATTACATAAAAATAAAATGGTAATCCCCTTTCTCCAAACTACATTGTAAACATCTTTCTATGTCAAATAAAGCATTGTTTGTAAGGCCTGCATTCTAGACATTACCTTTACCTAATCTCCTACTATTGTAATTTAGGATTTTTCCGGCTATTATAAATTTTTGACTATTGTAAAAGTGCATAACCTTAGTTTCTCAAATTTGAGGGGAAAGTGTTTGTTTTCTCCCTCCGCAAGGCCAGGTGACAGTGCCCTTTCCTTCATCCTGTCTCACACTCCCATGAATGTCCCCAATGTTTGCCTTTTCCATCAACAGTAATATCTTGATGGGGTGTCACCCAACTGCTCAGCTTTTCCTGCTTTTATTTTGAGGACAAGGACTCCCTTAGTACTTTGTCTCTTATGTTGTCAGCTTTTTGTCAGAAGGGCACTCCCAGAACTTTTCACAGCTCCAAAGAGCAGTGGCATTACTTCTTGACCCCAATCTACCTGGTCGCTCCCTGCCAGTCTAGACCCCAGTGCCCCATGACAGCTCAACAGGAAGGGCAGCCGTGGGTCTCCAGCTGTCCTTCCGCTGTGGTTACCACTGCAGTGTCCATTCTGCCTTCCTATAATAGCACTTTCATTTCTCCTAAACCAGCCCCTGCCCCAGTTCTCAATCCGTGTCACTCTAGAGGCCTTGACTGTACCTCCATCAACATGTGACCCTGACTTGGCCAGTCAGAAGATTATAGAATGTCCTGTTGCCACAGCACTTCAGCAATGGGTCTGTGACCCAATGAGATTCAATTCTGAAACTTTGGTGGGAACCATCCAGTTCAATGAGGGTAAGACAAAATCATGGCATTGCTGGCAGTTAGCCTCCTGCTGTGTGGCGAGAGACTGCCTGAGAATGAGACAAAGACAGAGGGAGGGAGCAGAACGGAGAGAAGGAGACATGAAACTGAGTCACAGCTCATCCCTAGGTCTGATCAGGGGAGCACATCTAGATCAGAAGATGTCAGGCACGGAAGAGCTTCCGAAAGGTAATCACCAGATGCATTCACACAGATGCATTCACACAGAGACAAACCATTTTCATTGAGAAGCAATTGGAAGCTTTCAAAGTCTTGTATGATAAGCACCCACACCCAAACCCCAGCCTTCAGAAAGAGATGGCCTCAAAAATAGACATACATCTAATAGTACTGCAGGTTTGGTTCAAGAAGCACAGAACAAAACTCAAGAAAGCAAAATGCAAGGACCTTCAGCAACAACCTCAAGCTCGACAGCAGCCAGTGCCCAAGGGTGAAGTCAAGACCAGTCCCTCCCAAGAAGATATGGACATACAACCTAGAACCCCCAGCTAAACTATCCGATAGCCCACGTTTATGCAGATTCCCAGGTACCCTCATACCAACTCGGCCTGTACCCCAGTGTTAAGGCCCCTGCAGATGTCTTCCTTGGCCACAGAATAGTCCATTTTGGCTGCTGTCAAGCCCCCTACATTTACTGCCAGTATCCCATTTTAGAATCCCAGGTGGGTGCCCCCTGCTTCCCTTCTAATGTGTTTGGCTATAAACTTCTGCAAAGTAGGGAGAGACCCTAGACGTAAAAGGTCACATGTAATGATTCCCACTCGAGAATCCTAGCAGTAGACAGACACCATACAGACAGGTGGAGTTCAGAAACACGTGGTACAAGAGGAAGGCTCACCAGGCTACATCCTGTGTAATTCCATCTGAGTGAGTTCTGAGAGAAGGCAGGGAAAACTCCGATTAGTGGCTATTCATGTGGGCAGAATTAAAATGCTTCATGTCTTAATTAGGAGGGGAGAAACCTGAGTGAATACATTCATTAAAACCCTAAGAACTGTACATCTTAACTGTGCATTTTATTTTACATAAATTAAACCTCAATTAAAAATATATAATAATAGTAAAAAAAAAAAAGAAACTGAGTCTCAGTGACATTGCATGAGCTGTTGGATCCAGTCCTGCTTCAATCCTCAGTTATATTAGCCAATACATTTCCTCTACTGCATGAGCCAGATTGAATAGGTTTCTGTCACTTATAACTACAAGACTCTTCACAAAACACTCTGCCACCTCTGCCTGGCAGCTTGTCTGCTGCTGCAAAGTCCTTGTCACCACCCTCTGTGTAGATCACTTCCAAATCTATGCCTCTTCCAGCCCCTATTCCCACTCCTATTTTCAAACTTCCAGCTACTCCGTACCACAGAAGTCATCTTCAGTCCCCACCTCCTCCAGGTTCTGTAGCATCTACTCCTGTATCCTGCACCTTGGTACCTCCAAGGGTTCCCAACCTTTTCTGCATCACAGACCCTATGCCCACAGAATTCACATCCAATTTCTAGAAGCTTCCCTTAAGAATCCCTGCTTTAGGGCGGCGCCTGTGGCTCAGTCGGTAAGGCGCCGGCCCCATATACCAAGGGTGGCAGGTTCAAACCCTGCCCCGGCCAGACTGCAACCAAAAAATAGCCGGGCGTTGTGGCAGGCGCCTGTAATCCCAGCTACTCGGGAGGCTGAGGCAAGAGAATCGCTTAAGCCCAGGAGTTGGAGGTTGCTGTGAGCTGTGTGAGGCCACGGCACTCTACCGAGGGCCATAAAGTGAGACTCTGTCTCTACAAAAAAAAAAAAAAAGAATCTCTGCTTTAATTCATTTTACACAGCACAGCATTCATCTTCCCAGATCTCGGCTCCAATTATGTCATTCCCCTGCTCAGAAACCCTCAGTGTTTGCTCCTTTGTCTTCAGAATAAAACTCAAGTCCTGAGTGGCGCCTGTGGCTCAGTGAGTAGGGCACTGGCCCCATATACTGAGGGTGGCGGGTTCAAACCCAGCCCCAGCTGAACTGCAACCAAAAAATAGCCGGGTGTTGTGGCGGGCGTCTGTAGTCCCAGCTACTTGGGAGGCTGAGGCAAGAGAATCGCTGAAGCCCAAGAGCTAAAGGTTGCTGTGAGTCCTGTGACATCATGGCACTCTACTGAAGGCAGTAAAGTGAGACTCTGTCTTTACAACAACAACAACAAAAAAAACTCAAGTCCTTTAGTCACAGATTCTGGGTCCCCTGTGATCTAGCACCAACTTGCCTTTCTAAACTTATTTCCCTTTCCCTTCTGTATTATTCAGGATTCTCCAGAAAACAAGAACCAATAGAATGTTTATATATATAGTAGAACCTCTGTATGTGAATCACCCAAGGGACTGTACGTTAACCACCAAACAAACTGGTCAACATAAGGAACCAGTCATAATGTACAGATACATACATGTGGTGCATGTCTGGTCTATGAAAATTAAGCCAACTTGGCTCAGTGCCTATAGCTCAGTGGCTAGGGCGCCAGCCACACACACCAGAGCTGGCAAGGTTCGAATCCAGCCTGGGCCTGTCAAACAACAATGACAACTATAACCAAAAAATAGCCGGGCATTGTGGCAGGCACCTGTAGTCCCAGCTACTTGGGAGGCTGAAGCAAGAGAATCACTTAAGCCCAAGAGTTGGAGGTGCTATGAGCTGTGACGCCATGGCACTCACTGTGTCACCAGGGCAACGTAGGGAGAGTCTGTCTCAAAAAAAAAAAAAAAAAGGAGGCAGCACCTGTGGCTCAAAGGAGTAGGGCGCCAGCCCCATATAGCAGAAGTGGCGGGTTCAAACCCGGCCCCGGCCAAAAACTGCAAAAAAACAAAAAAAAAAAAAAGGAAAAGAAAATGAGGCCAACGTAAGGGGGTGATCCATGTAGGGAAATGGTCAACTATGGAGGTTCTATTAAACATATATATGGGGGTGCCATATAAATTGTAATACTCAGTACTGGTATATTATATCTTGCATCTCTTATAATTGCAGAAGTCTAATGTGACTTGAGTATTAAAATTTTAATACAGCCAGGAGTGGTGGTTCACGCCTATAATCCCAGCACTTTAGGAGGCCGAGGTGGGTGGATCACCTGAGTTCAGGAGTTGGAGACCAGCAGAAGCTACAGCAAGACCCCATCTCTAAAAATAGCCAGGCACTGTGGCGGGCGCCAATACTCCCAGCTACTCAGGAGGCTGAGGCAAGAGAATCACTTGATCCCAAGAGTTAGAGGTTGCTGTGAGCTATGATATCACAACACTCTCCTGGGGACGACAAGGTGAGACTCTGTCTCAAAAAAAATTTTTTTTTCAATACCGTTTTTTCCTTTCTTAAAATGTGTATACATTTTTGGTACTCTGTGTGTGTGTGGGTGGGTGGGTGTGTGTATACACATTATGTGAGAGAAAGATTTTTATAAGGCAGTGGCTCACACAATTACAGAGGCTGACAAGTCCCAAAATCTTCAGGGTAAGTTGGCGAGCTAGAAAGCCAAGAGAACTGATCGTTTAGTTCTAGTCCAAATCCTAAAGCCTGAGAACCAGAAGAGCTGATATTTCAGTTCCAGTTCAAAGGCAAGTATACTGAAGACCAAGGAAGAGCCAAGGTTTTAATCTGAGTCTGAAGGCAAGAAAAATTCTCCCTTACTCAAAAGAGGATCAACCTTTTTGTTCTAAGTAGACCTTCAACTGATTGAATGAGGCCCTACCACATTAGGGAGAGCAATTTGCTTTTCTGAACCTACTGATTCAGATATTAACCTCATCCAGAAATGCCCTTATGGACATATCCAAAATAATATTTGACTAACTATCTGGGCACCCTATGGCTCCATCAGGTTGATGTATAAAACAGGCCCAGCACAGTGACTCACACCTGTAATCCTATCACTTTGGGAGACTGAGGTAGGTGGATTGCTTGAGCTCATGTGTTCAAGACCAGCCCGAGCAAAAATTGAGACCCCCCCCCATCTCTACTAAAAGTAGAAAAACTGAGGCAAGAGAATCGCTTGAGCCTGAGTTGGAGGCTGCTGTGAGCTATGATGCCACAGCACTCTATGCAGGGCAACAACTTGAGTTTCTGTTTAAAAAAAAAAAAAAGTTGATGTAAAATTAACCATCACAACTTTCATCACACACCTATGCTGCAGCTAGACTGAATTACCTAGTGTTAGGCAGACAGATACCATGATTTATCACTCTGCTCCTTCTCATGCTATTCCCTTTACCTAAAACACCTTTACTGCTTATCATCCTATCTATCAAGTCCCACTTTCCTTCCCACCACATTCCCACTATGAATCCTACCTTTCTTTTAGAAACAGGGTCTTGCTCTGTTGCTCAAGCTAGAGTGCAACGGTATCATCATACCTCACTGCAACCTAAACTCCTGGGCTCCAGCAGTCCTCCTGCCTCAGCTTCCCAAGTAGCTGAGAATACTGGCGTGCACAACTACATCTGGCTAGTTTTTTTTTTTTTTTTGGTAGAGACAGAATCTCACTGTACCACCCTCGGGTAGAGTGCCATGGCATCACACGGCTCACAGCAACCTCTAACTCTTGGGCTTACGTGATTCTCTTGCCTCAGCCTCCTAAGCAGCTGGGACTACAGGCGCCCGCCACAACGCCCAGCTATTTTTTTGTTGCAGTTTGGCCGGGGCTGGGTTTGAACCCACCACCTTCGGCATACGGGGCCAGTGCCCTACTCACTGAGCCACAGGCGCCGCCTAGTTTTGTTTGTTTGTTTTTTTTATAGAGACTGGGTCTTGCTATGTTACCTAGGCTGATCTTAAACTCCTGACCTCAAGCAATCCTCCCACTAAAAAGGGGTTCTCATCTCCCAGAGACAAGACTAGGAGAGGTGCAGGCTAAATTTAATGAAAGGGGACAGAGACCCACCTGGGCAAAGATGGCATCTGCACTGAGGGGGCTTGGAGGCTTGTATTATACTGGGCATAGTAGGAGGAAGATTCTATAGCTTGCTGGAAGGTTCTGGCCAGCTAGGGTCTTTCTGGCAGAACTCTTGGGGGAAGGCCAGGTAGGCCTTTAGTTCTACGGAAAGAGGAAGGGAAAGGGTTTAGGCCCCCAACACCCACCTCAACTTCCCCAAGTGCTGGGATTATAGTCATTCCAGTCATGAACTGTATCTTTGGCCAAGACTGACCTATGTCCTTTCCTACCTCTGTGCCTCTACAGATTTGGTGGCTCCCTTTTCTGTCTGCCAAACTCCACTCTTCTCTCCTTCAAGGACTAGCCTAGGCTTTAGTTCAGAAGCCTCCCCTGACAACCCCAGGCAACCAAACATTCTTATAACACTTTGTTTTTAAAGTATATCATATTGAAAATTGGTATCTATGCTAACTAAACCATTAGACCATAAATAGGCAGAGAGTTTATCTCATCCATTTTTTATATTCTTTTGCCTGCTTTTCTGGCAAACTGCCAGTCCTCAAAAATGTTTGATAAATGATGCATGAATAAACATATTCCCATCTCTTCTGCAAAGCCAGAGCTGCTTCCCCCTAACCAGAAAAAAAATCCCTCTCTCTTCTAAACTCCCAGAACACTTCTCTGAGCTCCTGCCTGAACTGTCAGCCTATTCTAGAATGTCTACCCAAGTTTTTTCTGCCTTACCCTAAGCTCCTAGGGCCAGGCCCAGTTTGGGATGCATCTTCATGACCCTCCCTCATAGTGCTCTTCAGATGCCTTGAAAACTTACACACTGGCTGAATGAGAGAAGCCTCAAACTGCTTTCTCTGCCAAATGCCAAAGACTGAAATTCACCATCATCTCCCCATGGGCCTGCCAAGATTTACTAAGGAATAGAAGGGTCTCCATTAAGGAGGCTTTCCTCTGAGTTCTTCAATCACAGGATATATGTGAGAAAATCCGAATTTGAGACTTTCTGTGTGATTCCTAGGCAATAAAACTACAGAGAAAAGTAAGGAAGTGATTATCATGAAAGTCCTGCTACTGGCTGCCTCTAAAAGGTGTTATAATCTTAAAAGGGAAGGGGGGCAGTGTTGGCAATGTTCAAGTTCATTATTTCATGACCTGGGTGATGATTACTTGGACGTTTGCTTTATAATCATTCATTGTACTGTGTATTTGTTTGTTTTTTTTGTTGTTGTTGTTTGTTTTTTGCAGTTTTGGGCCAGGGCTGGGTTTGAACCCGCCACCTCCGGCATATGGGGCCAGCGCCCTACTCCTTTGAGCCACAGGTGCCGTCCTGTATATTTGTTTTATGTGCTTTTCACAAGTACTAATGAGTTAAAAAATAATTACATTTAATGAAAATAAAGTCTTTGTTACCAAAAGGTTGACATGGGTGTGTACATTCGAATCACTCAAGCCCCTTCCCCCATCCTCGTTCCCCTAGCTGGTCACTGTCAGCCCTTGCCAAGAGCCCCACCCTGCTGCTGGGACTCCAAAGGAGCTCCTACTCTGGCTGCCTTCTCCACAGGTCTCACTGAGAGACCGACTCCCTTGCTGTGCAGCCTCCCTCCTCCATCTGTGCCCACATTATTCCACTTGTCCTGGGACCTGGACCTGTTGGGAGTCAGAGAAAAGCGATGAACTGACCAAACCTGTTTCCCCACTTGCCTTTTCTCTGAGTGGCCCAGACTTGCCTCCTTCATCTTAGTTACACATCTCTGGCGGAGATAATCTGGGTCACTGAGCTGGGGTGGATGAGACAGATAGGAGAGAGAGAAAAGTCTAGAAATTACCAAATGACTCCGTCCCTGTCTTATAGGGTTTAGTAAGAACCCATAGGCACGTGACACAGTGATAAAGTTTGTTTTTTTTGTTTTTTTTTTTTGTTTTTTTTTGGCCCAGGCTGGGTTTGAACCCACTACCTCCGGCATATGGGGCCGGTGCCCTACCCCTTTGAGCCACAGGCACCGCCCTGTGATAAAGTTTTAACTTGAAATCAATCTGAGAATCGCTTCTGTGGGCCAATTGGTCAGAGGCATGACGTGGCCAGTGAGTGTGTCTTCCATACTGGGCACCTCTAATGCAAAGAGGAGTGATGGCCTCTTGGCCTCTTCTTGGGATGAAATTCACTCCCATAACCCAAAAGGCCCTCAGCTACTGGCTCTTGTCCATGTCTCCAGTCTCATCTGGACTAAGCACTTGCTCGCTGGGCTCCAGCCATACCATCCTCTTTGTTGTTCCTCCGACATACTGAGTTAATTTTGCCTTTGCACCTGCTGTTCCCTCTTTCTTTTCTTTTTTTTTTTTTTTTTTTGAGACAGAGTCTAACTATGTTGCCCTCGGTAGGGTGCTGTAGCATCACAGCTCACGGCAACCTCAAACTCTTGGGCTTATGTGATTCTCTTACCTCTGCCTCCCAAGTAGCTGGGACTACAGGCACCTGCCACAATGCCTGGCTATTTTTTTGCTGCAGTTGTCGTTGCTTTAGCTGGTCCAGACCAGGTTCGAACCCACCAGCTTCGGTGTATATGGCTGGTGCCCTACCCAGTGAGCTACGGGCGCTGCCCTGCTGTTCTCCTCTTGTTCAAATATCACCTCCTCAAGAAGACTTCCTCCCACTCACCCCAACCCACTCTCATCCCACACTGCTTCAGTTCTCTTAGTGCAGGTCCTTATCTGAAATGATCTCACTTCTTTATTTTTCTTATTATCTGTCTCCTCCCATTAAAAAGTAAATTCAAGGTGCCTGTGCTCAACCGAGTAGGACGCGGGCCCCATATGCCAGAGGTGGTGGGTTCAAAACCCAGCCCCGGCCAAAAACTGCAAAAAAAAAAAAAAGTAAATTCAAGGACTTCCTTCACCACTGTATCCTCAGTGCTAGGATATAGTGCACATTCAGTAAATATCTGTTAAAGAAATACAATAAATGGGCTTGGCGCCCGTAGCTCAGTGAGCAGGGTGCTGGCCACATACACTGAAGCTGGTGGGTTCGATCTGGCCTGGGCCTGCTAAACAACAATGACAACTGGGCGGCGCCTGTGGCTCAGTCGGTAGGGCGCCGGCTCCATATACCAAGGGTGATGGGTTCAAACCCGGCCCCGGCCAAACTGCAACCAAAAAATAGCTGGGCGTTGTGGCGGGCGCCTGTAGTCCCAGCTACTCGGGAGGCTGAGGCAGGAGAATCGCTTAAGCCCAAGAGTTGGAGGTTGCTGTAAGCTGTGTGAGGCCACGGCACTCTACCGAGGGCCATAAAGTGAGACTCTGTCTCTACAAAAAAAAAAAAAAAAAAAAAAACAACAATGACAACTGCAACCAAAAAATAGCCAGGCATTGTGGCGGGCGCCTGTAGTCCCAGCTACTCGGGAGGCTGAAAATCGCTTAAGTCCAAGAGTTGGAGGCAAGAGAATTGCTTAAGCCCAAGAATTGGAGGTTGCTGTGAGTTGTGACACCACAGCACTCTATTGAGGGTGACATAGTGAGACTCCGTCTCAAAACAAACAAACAAAAAAAGAAATGCAATAAATGAAGACACACTTCCTATTCAAGAAACTGAGTTCTCTTAGAGGGATGAACAATAATTAAAATAAGTACTAGGGGGCGGCGCCTGTGGCTCAAGGAGTAGGGCACCGGTCCCATATGCCGGAGGTGGCAGGTTCAAACCTAGCCCCGGCCAAAAACCACAAAAAAAAAATAATAATAATAAGTACTAGGCAAAAATATTAGAAAGGCAGAACATTCACAGTAGTTATAGCTAACATTTACTAAGTTCTTTCTGTGTTCTGGGCACTGCTCTAAGTATTTAATATTTAATATTATGGGGCAACATCTGTGGCTCAGTGGGTAGGGCGCCAGCCCAATATACCAAGGATGGTGGGTATGAACCTGGCCTCCACCAAACTGCAACAAAAAATAGCCAGGCATTCTGGCAGGCACCTGTAGTCCCAACTACTCAGCAGACTGAGGAAAGAGCATCACCTAAGCCCAGGAGTTGGAGGTTGTTGTGAGATGTAACGCCACGGCACTCTACTGAGGGCAATAAAGAGAGACTCTGTCTCAAAAAAAAAAAAAAAAAAAAAAAATTTAGTATTATCTCACTTGGGATTCATAACAGCTCTGAAATAAACTATGTAATAAAAATCAGGCATCGATAGATTCCCGACATATGCCCATAGTCATATTGCTGGTAGATAGACAAGCTGGGATTCAAACAAGGAAAGGTTTCCCGAAGGAGAAAGGTTTGATCTGGCTCTGGGATCTGCCCAGGCAGGCTAGACCAGGGCAGGACACTCCATGTCCTGGCAGAAAGGACAGGCATTTCCAGGTACACAGGCACGGACAAGCAGAATGCTCAGGAGTGGATGAATCTCACAGACACAATGTTGAACAAAAGAAGCCAGGCACAGATTAATTATGTTTGGTTTAGAAACAGACAAAACTACTCTAGAACAATGATCTTTCAGGAAGTTAATGGCTGGGAATGGGCATGAGGAAAGCCTCTAGGGTGCTGTTATTATTCTATCTTTTGATCTGCAAGATGGTAATAAGGGTTTGCCCACTTTGTACAAATTTATTGAGCCATGCAATTAAGTGCAGTTTTCTGCGCATGGTGGGAGGCTGAGGAGGGAGGAGTGCTTGAGGTTAGGAATTTGAGACCAGCCTGAGCAAGAGCAAGATCCTCTCTCCACAGAAATCAGAAAAAATTAGCCAGGCATGGTGGTACATGCCTATAGCCCTAGCTACTGGGAAGGCTGAGGCAGGAAGATCGTTTGAGCATAGGAAGTTTTTTTTTTTTTAGTCTAACTTTGTCGCCCCCAGTAGAGTGCTCTGGCATCATAGCTCATAGCAAACTCTAACTCTTGGGCTCAAGTGATTCTCTTGCCTCAACCTCCTGAGCAGCTGGGACTATAAGCGCCAGCCACAACACCCAGCTATTTTTAGAGATGGGGGGTCTCCCTCTAGTTCAGGCTGGTCTTGAACTTGTGAGCTCAAGCAATATACCCATCTCAGCCTCCCAAAGTGCTAGGATTACAGGCATGAACCTGGCCTCAGAGCACAGAAATTTGAGGTTGCAATGAACTATGATCATACCGCTGTACTCTAGCCAGTGCGATAGAGTGAGACTCCGTCTCAAAAAAAAAAAAAATTGTACACTTTATAGGATACCTGTTTTATTTATTTAATTTATTTGAGACAGAGCCTCAAACCATCATCCTGGCGTCACAGAGTGCTGTGACATCACAGCTCACAGCAACTTCCAACTCCTGGACTTAAGTGATTCTCTTGCCTCAGCCTCCCAAGTAGATGGGACTACAGGCGCCCACCACAATACGCAGTCATTTTTGGGCTATAGTTGTCATTGTTGTTTGGCAGGCCCAGGCTGGATTCAAACCCGCCGGCTCTAGTGTATGTGGCTCATGCCCTAGCCACTTGAACTACAAGCACTGAGCCTATACTTAAATTTTTTTAAAGTAAGATTACTGGCCAGGCATAGTGGCTCACATCTGTAATCCCAGCATTTTGGGAGGCCGAGGTGAGCAGATTGACTGAACTCACAGGTTCAAGACCATCCTGAGCTACAGATAGACCCCATCTCTAAAACTAGATGGGCATGGTGGTGAGTGCCTGTATCCCAGCTACTTGGGAGGCTAAGGCAAGAGAATCACTTGATCCCAAGAGTTAGAGGTTGCTGTGGGCTATGATGCCAGGGCACTCTACCGGGGGCAATAAAGTGAGACTCTGTTTCCAAAAATAAAAAAGTAAGATTACTACAGCAGCATTATTGGCTAAAAACCAAAATGCTCGGGTAGAATTTTTGGGTCTTAATGATGAGGCTTAGTAGCTTTGCAAAAGATAAGCAAATAGGAGAGGGAAGAAATGAAAAAATAAGAATAAGATTTTGTAGTGCCCAGTGGCAGTGGTGTGCAGCTGCAGTCCCAGCTATTCTGGAGACTGAGGTGAGAGGATCCCTGAGCCCAGGACTTTGGGATGCAGTGCACTATGACCACTCCTGTAAATAGCCACTGCACTCCAGCCTGGGCAACATAGTAAGACCCCAATCGATATTAAAAAAGGATTTGCTATATCACATAAAGAAATGAGAAGATGGAGTTGGCTGAAGACAAGAGTGGGGCTCAGAAGAAAAGAACATCATCAAAGGGACGGCTGAGAATTACTAACTGAATCTTCCCCTAACCAAGCAGATTCGGACACAATAGCATGTATTGAGTGTTTCTGTGCCTTAGGGGGGACCCTACCTGAGAATAAGCACAGGAACAAGACAGGCATGGGAGCTGAAGCTCAGAGAGGTGGCATGACTCGTCTGACATCACACATCTCCTAAGCTGTTCAAGTTACCATTGCTAGAAACCTTTCATTTGTGCTCCTAAATAAGGCTCCAAAACACTAAGTATTGGCCCCACTGGAGGCGGAGTTTTGGCTGAGAGGAAGTGAAGGGGAGGCCCTGGCTGCTTTGGCGGTATTGGCGGCTTCCTGCCTAGGAGACACACCCAGCTTCAAAATCACTGTGCTGTGTAGCCAGCTTGTTGCTAGGCACCAAAGGGGCCCTTGAGCTTTCAAGCAGAGCCAGCCGAGGGCAGTTAACCTCACCTTATTGCAAGGTCAGGTGCAGAACAGAAAAGAAAGCTAGACACCCCAGTGAAGACTTCCCTTTTGTGTTGTCGGTTTTATTTTTACCTCCAGCCCTCGTTCTTCCACAGGAATTAATAGTCTCCCCTCCTTGCGCTCTCCCCAGTGTAATAACATTTAATGGTCACCCAAGAACCTTAGTTATTTGTGTTCACTAGAAGGAAATGCCTTAAATCATTTACATCTCCTACAAAAGTCAAATTGTTCCTGAGGATCAACCATGTGCAAGCCCTGAGTTCAATGCCAAGAATAGAGGGATTCCCTCCTCGTGGAGCTCACGATCTGCCTGGGGACACAAACTGGACACTGCACTGCAGTGTGGCCCTTAGATCAGGGTATGGCACATAAGAATATTTATTTGCTGGGGCGGCGCCTGCGGCTCAGTGAGTAGGGCACCGGCCCCATATGCCGAGGGTGGCGGGTTCAAACCCAGCCCCCGCCAAACTGCAACAACAACAAAAAAATAGCAGGGCGTTGTGGCAGGCGCCTATAGTCCCAGCTGCTTGGGAGGCTGAGGCAAGAGAATCGCGTAAGCCCAAGAGTTAGAGGTTGCTGTGAGCCATGTGACGTCATGGCACTCTACCTGAGGGCAGTACAGTGAGACTCTGTCTCTACAAAAAAAAAAAAAAAAAAAGAATATTTATTTGCTGAATAAGCAAGGACAGAAGAGAACTAAAGCTGAGGTGTTAGAGGAGCTCACAGGAAGGTTTCAAGGCAGAAATCAAAGAAGGCTTTATGAAGGTGACCATGTCTGTCTGCATCATAAAGAATGAACTGGAGTAGGCGAGAACAGACTGGGGGAGATATGAAGGAGGGGCATTCCAGGCCAAGGGAAACCGGCCAATAAATGCATGGCAGTGGGTGGAAAGAAAATGCTCAGCAAAATAGTCAAGTCATTGTCAAGTTCATTGTACTATGCTGCCCATGGAATATGACCACACATGATACTCCTAGGAGAGCCAACTGCACTGGAATTCTTCAGCCACCACCACCATAGTGGACTCCTCATGGCCCCCACACCCTCTGGAACTGGCCTTCTCTCTGGCATCCAGGGTCTGGCACCCACTCACTGCATAGGGAGTAGCTGCCTAACAGATGACATATTTTTCCATGGCACCAGCCAGTTGCTAGGAATCTCATATTACCTTGTGGTCCCAACACTAGTTTTCACAAGCAACCATCTGGCAGGAACATTTTTCAATAACTAGATGAAATTATTATTTTGTGGAACTTGAAGTCAAAATAATCACAAAGGGGAAACAGACACTGTGACATTTTAGAAATACCACATAGGCTGGGTACGGTGGTTCATACCTGTAATCCTAGCACTCTGGGAGGCTGGGAAGATTGTTTGAGCTCAGGAGTTCGAGATCAGATTGAGTAAGAGCAAGACCTGGTTTTTACTAAAACCAGAAAAATTAGCTAGGCACTGTGGCCAGTGCCTGTAGTTATAGCCACCCGGGAGGCTGAGGCAGGAGGATCATGTGAACCCAGGAGTTTGAGGTTGCTATGAGCTAGGCTGATGCCACAGCACTCTAGACTGGGTAACAGAGTGAGACTCTACCTCAAAAAGGAAAAAAATAAATAGAATATAGAATTATTTCTACATTGCTCTCCTTCCCAGTGCTCACAGGACTAAGAGCTTTTAGGGTTCTTTATAGTTGGTGTCAAGACTAACTCAAAAAAGACAATGACAGACACAGATAGTAACTAGCTTCAGAGTGAAAGCAGACACCTCTTGGGAGTGGCAAAGAGATGAGGAATCCCCACAGAGCTTCTGAAACACTGGAGCTTGGCTTCTCTTTGATGTTCAGGTAGGAAAGGCATAAGGCCAGAAGAAATGGAAATGAACTACAGGGTGTCCACTTACTTGGTTAATTTGGGGCAGGAATCCCATCTATAAATTCACTTCCATAAGAAAGAACTGGTGACCAGTGCCTGTGGCTCGTGAGTAGGGCGCCGGCCCCACATACCGAGGGTGGCGGGTTCAAACCCAGCCCTGGCCAAACAGCAACAAAAAAACAGCCGGGTGTTGTGGCGGGCGCCTGTAGTCCCAGCTACTCAGGAGGCTGAGGCAAGAGAATCATGTAAGCCCAAGAGCTGGAGGTTGCTGTGAGCCGTGTGACGCCACGGCACTCTACCGAGGGCGGTAAAGTGAGACTCTGTCTCTACAAAAAAAAAAAAAAGAAAGAAAGAAAGAACTGGTTAGGGTGACACCTGTGGCTCAGTGAGTAGAGCGCCAGCCCCATATACCAAGGGTGGTAGGTTCGAACCCGGCCCCGGCCAACCTGTAACAAAAAAATAGCTGAGCATTGTGGCAGGCGCCTATAGTCCCAGCCTCTTGGGAGGCTGAGGCAAGAGAATCGCCTAAACCCAAGAGCTAGAGGTTGCTGTGAGCTGTGATGCCACAGCATTCTACTGAGGGTGACTGTCTCTAAAAACAAACAAACAAACAAACAAACCCACAGCACCAGTCTCAGCTTCCCAGAGTGCTAGGATTATAGGTGTGAGCCACTGCACTCAGCCCATTATTTCTTTAAAAAATGCCAGAGTAAATGGCATCATCCAAACACATAATGGAAATACAAAAGACAAATTTATACCACCCTTCCTATAGTATTCTGAATTCAACATTAAGCCTGAAGCCAGAGAGCTAAAGGAACTCCATGACCTCCTCAAATTCCCCTGATGAGCTCTCTTTCTGCTAAATCGGTGGTTTTTAACCAGGGACAATTTGACCTCCCAGAGAGCATTTGTCAATGTCTAGAGACATTTCTGGTTATCACACCCTGACGGGGGCAATTGGCATCTAGCAGGTACAGGTTAGGGGTGCTGCTAAATATCCTCTAATGCACAGGGCAAGCCCCCACCACAAATACTTATCCGGCCCAAACGTCAATAGTACTAAGGCTGGGGAACATTGCACCAGGTTCACTAAATTAAGGGAACCTCAGCTGTCATGCCAGAAAATCCCTGAAGTGAAACTTCTGAATCCAAGATCCCTTACTTGCATGCCAAATTCTGGATCATTGAAGCAACTGAGAAACTGGTACCGACCAGGAAATTCAAATACCAAGATGCCCTGACCCCTGAAGGCTAAAGGAAGTATCTTCTGAATATTTGGAACAGACTAAGATATTGGAGATACTATGACCCTGTCAGGTTTATTCTTTTGCCAATGTTAAATTTTATTATTCAAAATAAAAGTAGAGGCTTGGCACCGGTAGCACAGTGGTTATAGCACCAGGCACATAACACCAAGGCTGGCGGGTTCAAACCCAGCCCAGGCCTGCTAAACAATGATAACTACAACCAAAAAATAGCTGGGCATTGTGGCAGGTGCCTGTAGTCCCAGCTACTTGCGAGGCTTAGGCGTAAGAATCACTTAAGCCCAAGTGTTTGAGGTTGTTGTGAGCTGTGATGCCACAGCACTCTACCGAAGGCAATGTAGTGAGACTCTGTCTCATAAAAAGAACAATTTAATAGGGCAGCACCTGTGGTTCAGTGAGGCACTGGCCCCATATACCGAGGGTGGGGGGGGGTCAAACCTGGCCCTGGCCAAACTGCAACAAAAAATAGCCGGGCATTGTGGCGGGCACCTGTAGTCCCAGCTCCTCTGGAGGCTGAGGCAAGAGAATTGTCTAAGCCCAAGAGATGGAGGTTGCTGTGAGCTGTGACGCCACAGCACTCTACTGAGGATGACAAAGTGAGACCCTGTCTCTAAAAAAAAAGAGAGAGAAATAGCCAGGCATTGTGGCAGGTGCCGGTAGTCCAGCTACTTAGGCTGAGGCAAGAGAATCACTTAAGGCCAGGAGCTTGAGGTTGCTATGTGAGCTATGATGCCACGGCACTCTACCTAGGGTGGCATAGTGAGACTGTTTCAAACAACAAAAAGAAAGAAAAAAAATAATAATAAATAAATAAAAATAAAAGTAGAAAAGTTTAAGCCCAATGCGGTGGCTCACCCTATAATCCTAGCATTTTGGGTGGCCAGAGGAACACAGTGACTCTTTCTCTACAAAAACAACAGAAAATTTAAGCAAGCATAAGTGCACCTGTAGCCTCACAGCTACGTGGTAGGCTGAGGCAGGAGGATCACTTGGGCCAAGGAGTTTGAGATGGAGTTTTGCTATGTTGCTCTGGTTCGTCTTGAACTCCTGGTCTCAAGTGATCCCTCCCACCTCAGCCTCCCAGAGTGCTAGGATTACAAGTATGAGTCACCTTGCCCAGCCTAGTTTTGTTTATTGCTATCCCAAAACAAAACAAAAACCCACTTCCCCCAACTTGACTGTGTCCTTAACACTTCTCTGCTTTTAACATTTTTTTTTTATTGTTTTTTTTTTTTTTGGGGGGGGGCCGGGGCTGGGTTTGAACCCACCACCTCTGGCATATGGGACCGGCGCCCTACTCCTTGAGCCACAGGCGCCACCCAACATTTTTTTTTTTTGACAGTCTCACTCTGCTCACGCTTGAGTGCAGTGGCCTGATCATGGCTCCTGGCAGCCTCAAACTCCTGGGCTCAAGCTTCTCCCTCCTAACTGGGACTGTAGGCATGTGCCATCATACCCAGCTAATTTTTTTGCGTGTGTGGAGATGGGGTTTCGTTATGCTGCTCGGGCTGTCTGGAACTCTTGCCCTCAAGTAATTTTCTCTTACATTAGCCTCCCAAAGTACTAGGATTACAGATGTGAGCCACTGCTCCCAGCCCTTTTTAAGAGACAGGTCTCACTCTGTCACCCAGACTGGAGTGCAGTGACATAATCACAGCTTACTGCAACTTCAAACTCCTGGGTTCAAGCAATCCTCCTGCTTCAGCTTCCTGAGTAGCTGGGACTACAGGTGCATACCACGATGCTGGGTTAATGTTTTAAACTTTTTGTAGAGATGGGGTCTCCCTAAATTCCCCAGGCTGGTCTCAAGCTCCTGACCTCAAGCGATTGTCCCATCCAGGCTTCCCAAAGTGTTGGGATCACAGGGGTGCAACACCATGCCCAACCAATGCTTTAAAGATAGGAAATGTTTTTTAGTAGTGCTATTTCAAAACCAGATACCAAAAGGAAGACTAGTTATACTCAAGCATTTCTAACAATACATGAGTACTTCTTCCTCTCCTCAAAATCTAAACATTTCCTTAAAAGTGGGCTTTATAATTTATATTCTAGCATATAGAACCTCCACAGAGGCATAGGAAATGCTGAACATCAGCGAAATCAACACGAGTACCAGCATGGCACTAACTGGCCCCTATACCAAAAGCTGTTTCTAAATTGGCACCAGGTTATGGGAGCAAATCTATAAATTCAAGAGCCAGATTACAGAAGCAGATAGGTTTTTCTAAACTGGGTCATGCTGGGGAGGCAGCTGCTATTTACTCTGCCTGTCACAACCACAGCTTTTGCTGTGTCTCAACTTCAGCCAAAATACAGGTCTCCACTCATGGAAAAACAAGGATGACCTCTGTTGTGGGGAAAAGCAGAACAAAGCAGTGTAAGACAGCTGTAGAGTGAGTTCTCTCACAGAAGATGAGCTGCAGAACAAAGGTGATGGAAATGGTGAATGCGAAACAAACAGCTCTACATCAGGTACTTACTCACCTCACATGACCCTGATTTACCACTTTCTCAGTTTTGTCTCATTTAAATCCTGATTTTGAAAACAAAGGCCAGGACTGTTCCTATTTCCCGGCTCAGCGTCACAGCTATAGTTCTTATCTCTAACTCACACCCACTCCTGATAATTATCTCACCTTTCTCAAATGCTGACTACTAACAGCTAAACTTTTTTTTTTTTTTGAGACAGAGTCACATTATGTTGCCCTCAATAGAGTGCTGTAGTGTCATAGCTCACAGCAACCTTAAACTCTTGGGCTCAAGCAATTCTCTTGCCTCAGCCTCCCTGGTAGCAGGGACTATAGGTGCCCGCCATAATGCCTGGCCATTTTTTTGCTATAGTTGTCATTGTTGTTTAGCAGGCCCAGGCCAGGTTTGAACCCACTAACCTCATGGCATATGGCTGGTACCCTAACCACTGAGCTTACAGGCACCAAGCCTGCTAGAGCTAAACTTATCACCACAAGACATGTTCACAAAGGACCAAACTTTAATATTTCAACTCATCCCAAATGAGTTACTGGTGTGGTTACATCAACTTCCATTCATGCCACCAAAGCAAGAACCATGAAATGTGAACGTTAAACTGATCACTCTTTCGATTCATTAAAAACAATACAGTGGGGCGGCGCCTGTGGCTCAGTCGGTAAGGCGCTGGCCCCATATACTGAGGGTGGCGGGTTCAAACCCGGCCATGGCTGAACTGCAACCAAAAAATAGCTGGGCGTTGTGGCGGGCGCCTGTAGTCCCAGCTACTCGGGAGGCTGAGGCAAGAGAATCGCTTAAGCCCAGGAGTTGGAGGTTGCTGTGAGTTGTATAATGCCATGGCACTCTACTGAGGGCCATAAAGTAAGACTCTGTCTCTACAAAAAAAAAAAAAAAAAAAAAATACAGTGAAGCATTGGAGCATGTCACTAAGTGCAAAAAAGGAGGCATCCTGCAGACAAACAAGCTTTTTGAATAGCTGGAAGCAGCAGGCTGACTGTCCTAAGAAATCCCTTGTGGAGTTCATAGTCCCTGGAAATAAAGCTGCCTCAGCCAAAAAGAGGTCCATATGTGGGTTTTAATATATTCTTATCATAACCAAAGACAAGCTCAAAGAAAACAGAGGTTCAGATTTCCCATAACTGCACTTGGATCTTGGATTGAAGACTACCTCTGGTTTACTCCTCACACGTAAGCTGAGCAGGAAGCAAGCAGTTGAGACCTAGCCAGTGATTTTGATTCCAGGCTGACATCTTTGCCCTTGAGGTCTGAGCTCCTCAGCCAGGACAGCCTGGAATTGCTCCTACACCAGCATTTCTACAATCTGCTCCTTTGTGTGAATGTCAGGTCTCAGCCACTGTCCAGCAAGCTCCTGGAGATGTCTGAGGACACCCCTCAGCCCAGCTGCATCCTCATAGCATAAATTCCTGAACTGCTGCCTGGAAGCTGCAGGGTTGAAGGGATTCCTTGGTGGCATGGTCTCAAGGTCCTCAACACAGTCTTCATCAAGGCTCTCTGGTGGGAACCCAGAAGGCTCTTGTGGAACGTGGAGCTGGGAAGGTGACATTAGAATGACTTCTGGTGCCTCAACCATCATTTCATTTGGTAGCGACTTCATTTGATCATTCTGGATTTCTCCATTTCTTTGCGTCTCTGGGTATCCTTTTGTCTCCATCCTAGAACTCTGGGAAAATCATTTCAAACTCCTAAGCACAAAGAGAAAAGTTATGGTCAGCAAAACAGACTGTAAAACCACCCTGATCTCATGACTCTGGTCAAGACTCAGGTTCCATCAGCCTTCCAATCTTCTTTTTTTTTTTTTTTTTGCAGTTTTTTGGCCGGGGCTGGGTTTGAACCTGCTACTTCTGGCATATGGGGCTGGCGCCCTACTCCTTTGAGCCACAGGTACCACCCCAGCCTTCCAATCTTAACAGCCTTCCTTAGTTAAGCTATTAACTCGCTGGATCAATTGACATAATTAAGAAAATGTGGGCGGTGCCTGTGGCTCAGTCGGTAAGGCGCCGGTCCCATATACTGAGGGTGGCGGGTTCAAACACGGCCACGGCTGAACTGCAACCAAAAAAAATAGCTGGGCGTTGTGGCGGGTGCCTGTAGTCCCAGCTACTCGGGAGGCTGAGGCAAGAGAATCGCTTAAGCCCGGGAGTTGGAGGTTGCTGTGAGCTGTGTGATGCCATGGCACTCTACCGAGGGCCATAAAGTGAGACTCTTGTCTCTACAAAAAAAAAAAGAAAATGTGCAGGCTCAGCGCCCGTAGCACAGTGATTATGGCGCCAGCCATATGCACTGAAGTTGGTGGCTCCAAACATGGCCTGGGCCAGCTAACCAACAATGACAACTGCAACAAAAAATAGCTGCTAGGTGGCCCTGTGGCTCAAAGGAGTAAGGTGCCAGCCCCATATGCCAGAGGTGGTGGGTTCAAACCCAGTCCCGGCCAAAAACTGCAAAAAAAAAAAAAGAAATAGTCAGGCATTGTGGTGGGCACCTGTAGTCCCAGCTACTTGGGAGGCTGAGGCTAGGGAATCACTTAAACCCTAGAGTTTGAGGTTGCTGTGACGCCATAGCACTCTACGGTGACATAGTGAGACTGTCTCAAAAAAAAAAAAAAAGAAAATGTGCAAATTGTCTGGCAAAATGAAGAGTGTAGATTCTTAAAACAGAAAGAATGAAGAACATTGGCCTTGCTATACCCATTTTTGTCTCCCATCAGGAAGTATTTTACATCACGTTAAGACAAAAAGAATTGTATATGCCCATGATTTCTTTGGGAGGGGGCCCTAAAGTCATAAGTGTTTGCTTTTTCCAACCACTTTTATAGAACATTCACTCTGTCTACAAAGCTATTTATGAAGGGATGCTAAAAGAAAGAGTAAGGTCAGTTCATTTTTTTCTACCCTATTGCCTTTTCTACCTTTAACCATCTTTTTCATGATGGGGAAAGAATAGCAAGTATTAAAAAGTACTTCCAGACAGCAGGGAGCTATACTCACACTTGTGAAGAGCCAGTGCGCTCCAGCCTGGGCAACATAGAAAGACAGCTCTTGATTTATTTTTATTTTTTGAGACAGAGTCTACATTGCCCTCAGTAGAGTGCTGTAGTGTCACAGCTCACAGCAACCTCAAACTCTCGGGCTTAAGTAATTCTCTTGCCTCAGCCTCCAAAGTAGCTGGAACTACAGGCGCCTGCCACAACGCCTGGCTATTTTTTGGTTGTAGTTGTCATTGTTGTTTGGCAAGCCCAAGCTGAGTTCAAACCCACCAGCTCCGTTGCATATGGCTGGTGCCCTAGCTGCTGAGCTACAGGGTCCAAGACATCTCTTTAAAAAAAAAAAAAAGGCAACTGTGGGTGGTGTCTCAGCACTCCTAAGGTGGGAGGATAGCCTGAGCTCAGGCGTTCAAGACCAGCCTGAACAAGAGTGAGACCTTGTCTCTACTAAAAATAGAAAAATTAGCTGGGCGTCATGGCAGGTGCTTATAGTCCCAACTACTCAGGAGGCTGAGATAGAAGGATCTATTGAGCCTAAGAGTTTGAGGTTGCTGTGAGCTATGATGCCACGGCATTCTACCCCATGGTGACTGATTAAGACTGCCTCCAAAAGGTTGCTGTGAGCTGTGTGAGGCCACGGCACTCTACCGAGGGCCATAAAGTGAGACTCTGTCTCTACAAAAAAAAAAAAAAAAAAAAAAGACTGCCTCCAAAAAAAAAAAAAAGTGGCTTGGTGCACTGGTTCATGCCTGTAATCCCAGTACTTTGGGAGTCTCTCAAGACCAGGAGTTCAAGACCAGCTTGAGCAACTTCAGACCCTGTCTCTACAAAAAAAAAAAAATTTTTTTTTTTTTTGTAGAGACAGAGTCTCACTGTACCGCCCTCGGGTAGAGTGCCGTGACATCACACGGCTCACAGCAACCTGTAATTCTTGGGCTTACGATTCTCTTGCCTCAGCCTCCCGAGCAGCTGGGACTACAGAGCCCGCCACAACACCCGGCTATTTTTTTGTTGCAGTTTGGCCGGGGCTGGATTTGAACCCGCCACCCTCGGCATATGGGGCCAGCGCCCTACTCACTGAGCCACAGGCGCCGCCTCTACAAAAAACAAAAAAATGTTTTTTAAGACTCAGAGCCTGTGGCTCAAGCAGCTAGGGTGCCAGCCACATGCACCGGAGCTGGCAGGTTTAAATCCAGCCTGGGCCTGCCAAACAATGACAATGACAACTAAAAAATAGCCAGGCATTGTGGTGGACGCCTGTAGTCCCAGCTACTTGGGAGGCTGAGGCAAGAGAATCGCGTAAGGCCAAGAGTTTGAGGTTGCTGTGAGCTGTGACGCTACAGCACTCAACTCAGGGTGACAGCTTGAGACTCTCTCACAAAAAAAAAAAAAAAAAATTTGTTTTTTAAATTAGCCATACCTGGTGGTGTTTGCCTGTAGTCACAGATATACTCAGGAGGCTGAGACAGAGAACTGCTTAAGCACAGGAGTTGAAGGTTGCAGTGAGGTATGACAGTGCCACTGTACTCTAGCCTGGGCAACACAGCAAGCCTCTGTCCAAAAAACATCCCAAAACACCCTCCCCCCAAACTCATCAGTTGCTAGTGTTTAAAAAATAAAGTAAAAAACATGTGGCTCAGTGAGTAGGGTGCCGGCCCCATATACCGAGGGTGGTGGGTTCAAACCCAGCCCCGGCCAAACTGCAACAAAAAAATAGCCGGGCGTTGTGGCGGGCGCCTGTAGTCCCAGCTGCTTGGGAGGCTGAGGCAAGAGAATCGCGTAAGCCCAAGAGCTGGAGGTTGCTGTGAGTCCTGTGTCGTCATGGCACTCTACCGAGGGCGGTAAAGTGAGACTCTGTCTCTACAAAAAAAAAAGGTAAAAAACATAATGATTTTTGGACCTGCAATCAGAGTGGGACCTAAAGCTAAAAAAAAAGAAAAAAGAAAGAAAAAAGAAAAAAACCTCTAGGTTAAGATCAAGAACCTAAGCTCCTCTATCAGAGTATGGAGGGTGTATATGAACTTGGCAGAACCTTAGCAGTGTATGAGTCAGACACTTTGGATGTTTGAGAGTTTCAGGATTATCAAACCAGCTGTATCGGGAGGAAGGGGTATGTGAGAAAATTTTTTGATTCTTCTTTTTTTTGAGACCAAATCTCACTATGTAGCCCTCGGTAGGGTACCATGCTGTCATAGCTCACAGCAACCTCAAACTCTTAGGATCAAGCAATTCTCTTGCCTCAGCCTCCCAAGGATCTGGGACTACAGGTGTCCACCACAACACCTGGCTAGTTTTTAGAGACAGGGTCTTGCACTTGCTCAGGCTGATCTCAAACCTGGGAGCTCAGGCATTCCACCCGCCTTGGCCTCCCAGAGTGCTAGGATTACAGGCGTGAGCCTGGCCATCAGGATGTGAACAAATTAAATACCTGTGAAAACACCTGTAAAGGGCGGCGCCTGTGGCTCAAGGAGTAGGGCACCGATCCCATATGCCAGAGGTGGTGGGTTCAAACCCAGCCCTGGACAAAAACCAAAAAAAAAAAGAAAACACCTGTAAAAAGCCAGGGGGAAAAAAGCCATTGCTTAATTTGATTACGATCCCAGTCCAAAAGAGGAGTTATTTATAGGAAAACAACATCCTATATTAATTTATTAAAAAGAAACTTCAGGGCAGCGCCTGTGGCTCAGTGGGTAGGGCGCCAGCCCCATACGCGGAGGGTGGCGGGTTCAAGCCCAGCCCCGGCCAAACTGCAACGAAAAAATAGCCGGGCTTTGTGGCAGGCTGAGTCAAGAGAATCGCCTAAGCCCAGGGATTTGGAGGTTGCTGTGAGCTGTGTGACGCCACGGCACTCTACCAAGGGTGATAAGGTGAGACTCTGTCTCTACAAAAAAAGAAACTTCAATGACAGAACAGAAATGACTGAATTTTCACATCAAGGTAGAACCAAATCAAAGGATAAGATGCAGTCACCTTTCAAAAATCATTTTTTTTTTTTTTTTGAGACAGAGTCTCAAGCTATCGCCCTGAGTAGTTTCATGGAATCATAGCTCACAGCAATCTCCAACTCGGGTTCAAGCAATCCTCTTGCCTCAGTTTTTCTATTTTAGTAGAGACAGGGTCTTGCTTTTGCTCAGTGTGGTCTCAAACTCGTGAGCTCAAGCAATCCACCCACCTCGGCCTCCCAGAGTACTAGGATTACAGGCGTGAACTACTGTACCCAGTCTCAAAAATCATCTTTTTAAAAAAGAAAAAAAATTTTTTTCTTTTTGCAGTTTTGAGCCAGCACTGGGTTTGAACCCACCACCTCTGGCATATGGGGCTAGTGTCCTACTCCTTTGAGCCACAGGCGCCACCCAAGAAAATTTTTGAGACAGAGTCTCTGTCACCCTGGGTAGAGTACTGTGGCATCATAGCTCACAGCAAACTCAAACCCTTGGGCTCAAGTGATTCTCTTGTTTCAGCCTCCTGAGTAGCTTGGACTACAGGCAACCACCACAACACCCACCTAGTTTTTCTCTTTTTAGTAGAGATAGGGTTTCCTTCTTGCTCAGGCTAGTCTCAAACTCCTGAGCTCATGCAATTCATCTGCCTCAGCCTCCCAGAGTGCTGAGATTACAGGTGTAAAGCACTGTGCCCCAGCCAAGATTCATCTTTTTCATTAACACCCTGTCCCCCCAAAGGACTGATCCCTCCCTAGTCTACACAGCAGCAATGTTGACATTGAAAATCCCTCACACCTCCGAGTCTCTCAAATCTATATAGAGGCCTACAAATACCAACACTGACTAGCTGCCCTACATTAACTAGTTCCCAGCACCTAGTCATCCCTTCTCTAAAGGATCCCTGACCCATTGTCTAGGAGCTCTGAATTGATTCCAGATGCTATATCTTGAATATACTTTGCATGTTAAGACATCTTGAGGTTTTGCTCTGTTGACAGAGTGTGCTCATCCCAAAACTAAGTTGTTACTAACCTAAGGTGATGAGAAGGCCTAAAACAGAATATCCCCCCAACTCAGGAGTACCTTGGTTAAAAAAGGAATACTTAGTCCAGGAAAGGCTGAGTAGAATACTGCAGGAAAGCAAAATCTTCGAACAACCAAAGTGACTGTCAATAGGGAAATGACTAAAGCTCAGCAGAACACTGGGCCTTTTGAAGAAATGAAATTAGGCCCATGAGTGCTGATAAATTGTCCAGAACATATCGTATGACCAAGATGCAGATCTATGTGTAGTGTGATCCCATCTGAGGACATTAAAGACATGTACACATAAGCAAATACGACCTTACATATCTAAACAATATACAGATGTTACCAAAGACACTAATTGTATTTACTTCTGAAGAGCAGAACAGTAGAACAGGGGAATATTTTTCATTTTATAACTTTCTGTATTGTTTTCATTTTTTTAAGAGACAGATTCTCACTTTATTGCCCTCGGTAGAGTGCTGCGGCATCACAGCTCACAGCAACCTCCAACTCCTGGGCTTAGGCGATTCTCTTGCCTCAACCTCCCGAGTATCAGGCACCCGCTACAACACCCAGCTATTTTTTGTTGCAGTTGGCAGGGGCCAGGTTCAAACCCGTCACCCTTGGTATATGGGGCCGGCACCCTACCTTCTGGGCCACAGGCGCCGCCCTGTACTGTTTTCATTTTAACTACAAACACGCCATTTCTTTCATGACAACTCAAGAGGGAGGAAATTTTTCAGGCTTTCCCCTCCTGCCCACAACCTTTCTGAGTGAAAACCCCTAACCTACTTAAGAAGACACCCTCTTAATTTTTCTAGTTTTCAGCCTCAAAGTCTTCACAACCCTGGCTTCTAGGAATAGTCTCAATTTTGTCAGTAGGGCCAATTCTCAAGGCTGACTCTGAAAGATGAACCAGCTCCACAATTTATCCAATTAACAAACCTTTTCAGTTCTAGAAGGCAACTGCCAAAGAGAAAGCTTATCCTCACCGGCTAATAACTAGAGTTTACTGCTCACTTATTTCTTGTCTGACACTGTGATGAATGTCATAGATACACTCTCTTCTCTATGATCGTCTTAGCTACTCAGGTTAAACTGCTGACACAGATACAGCTTCAGGAATTTCCATTAACAGCAACAGCTGATACTATTTGTAGAATTTTAACGGCCAGACATGCCGCTACTATCCTTCAGCCAATCCTCCCAATAACCCATGGGGCAGGCATTGTCATTTCCATTCACAGATAAAGCAAACTGAGGCTCAGAAAGAGACCTGCCCAAGGTCGCAAGGAGAGAAGGCGGTGGGATGAGAAAAGGAACCGAGAAAAGGAATCCCGGCGTCTGGGCGAAGAGCTGAGCCCGACTCCTCCCACCACGCGGGCGCGGCTCGAACCGCCCAGGCCGAGCCCGGAAATGGGCTAACGGGGCTCCAGAACCAGGACCCGCACCTCGGGAGCTGAAGCAAGGCCCAAGGCCAGATCCCACGAACGCCACAGCCAGCGCGCTCCGCTCTCGGGTCTGGCCGCCCCCGGGGCCACTTGCTCGTAACAGCTCGTGCGCGGGGGAGGGGGCAAAGGGAGCGTTCACCTGAGCAGGTGCCACCTCGGGGAGGGGGGCGGTGTAAGACGCTAACGACTAACACCAGAAAAGGGATACCACCGCTCCGCCGCCGAGCTCTGTAGGACACGGCCGGAACCGGAAGCCGCGCCTCGCCCGGAAGTTAAAATGGGAAGGGGGACTAGGTTGGAGGAGCAGGGTCTCTCTAGGCTCGCGGTGCGCCTCAGCTTCGTGATTTTAACCCTTAGTGGCCTTTTGACCTTCTCAGTCCGGCCTACGGTAGGGAGCTTTGAGTACAGCCTTTTTTTTAAGACAGAGTTTCTGGCTCGGTGTCTGTAGCACAGTGGATAGGGCACCGGCCACATGCACCAAGGCTGGTGGGTTCAAACCCAGCCCGGGCCAGCTAAACAAAGACAACTGCAACAACAACAACAACTAAAATAGCTGGGTGTTGTGGCAGGCGCCTGTAATCCAAGCTACTTGGGAGGCTGAGGCAAGAGAATCGTTTAAGCCCAAGAGTTGGAGGTTGCTGTGAGCTGTGACGCCACAGGACTGTACTGAGGGTGACATAGTGAGACTCTGTCTCAAAAAGAAAAAAAAAAGTTTCTGTTGCCCAGACCGGAGTCCTGTGGCATCAGCCATCAGCCTAGCTCACAGCAACCTCAGACTCCGGGATTCAAACAATAGTCCTGCCTCACCCACCTGGGTAGTAGCCAGGCACCCACCAAAACGCCCAGCTAATTTGAGCCTTTCCAATCAAAGGAAAAAAAACAAAAAGGAGGGCTGGCTGGCTGCCGTTTGGAGGCAGTGGTCCTGTATGGCACTCCATGGAATCACTCCACATAGGGGCAGTGGGCACAGTCAATTGGCCCAGCCTCAGTGTACCCACACAACAGTGGGCCTATGGCTTGGGGGGTGGGGGGACTTGACACAGTCTGTCCAAGGGAACACCATGTGTGTTAGGAGCCAAAATCTAAGTACTGTGCGCCTCTTTCTCAATGTTTTCCAACTGCTACCAGACGAGGCACTTTAGTTAAGTAAGACTTTTTTTTTTTTTTTTAAACAGAGTCTCACTCTATTGCCTAGACTAGAGTGCCATGGTGTCAGCCTTGGTGTCAGCCTAACTCACAGGAACCTGAAACTCCTGGACTCAAGCAATCCTCCTGCCTCAGCCTCCCAAGTAGCTGGGACTACAGGTGCCCACCACAATGCCCCACTAGTTTTTCTATTTTTAATAGAGACAGGATTTTTTTTTTTTTTTTTTTTTTGGACAGGGCTGGGTTTGAACCCACCACCTCCAGCATATGGGGCCGCACCCTACTCCTTTGAGCCACAGGCACCGCCCCTAGAGACAGGATCTTAACTCTTGCTCAGGCTGGTCTCAAACTCCTGAGTTCAAGTGATCCACTCACCTTGGCCTCCCAGAGTGCTAGGATTACATGTGTGAGCCATTGCTCCCAGCCAAGAACTGAAACTTTGGGCTCAGTGCCCGTATGTGGTTATGGCGCTGGCTATATGCACCAAGGCTGGCTGGTTGGAACCCAGCCTGGGCCAGCTAAACAACAATGACAACAAGAACAAATAGCCAGGCGTTGTGGCGGGCGCCTGTAGTCCCAGCTACTTGGGAGGCTGAGGCAAGAGAATCGCTTAAGTCCAAGAGTTTGAGGTTGCTGTGAACTGTGACCCCACGGCACTCTACTGAGGGCGACATAATGAAGCTCTGTCTTAAAAAAAAAAAAAAAAGAACTGACACTTTGAAATCATCGAGGTCTGGGTTGAGTCTGGATACATAGGTTGAATGACAGTAAGAGGAAACACTGAGATGCTACCCACGGCAGCCCACCCATCTTGCTCTTAATCCTGAAGGGGAAAGGATTTAGTTGTTAAGGAGAAGCACTCAGTTGGCTCATCCCTCTCTCCTTCCAACAGGCCTATCAATATGGGGTAGGCTGGGGGATTAAAAATGACACCCCAAATCTCTTGGGTAATCACTGAAGAACCAATGTCCTTGGGGAAAGGAAGACGTGCCCTTTGTTTACACTGCCACTGCTGTTCTGTAAACCCTTAGATGGTCAGGTACTCCACCAAACAGCTCAAGAACTAGGATTCCCTGCTCTGGTCTTACCCCTACCTATCAGAGTAACCAGGGGCCCTTCCCTGACTCACTCTTATAACCATGTTTTTCTACCTTTACCTCCTTTCTCAGCCTTGGATTCCCTGTGTAAAATGAGAGGGTTGGACCAGATCAGGGACTTCCAACTGTCGGTCTCAAACTCTTAAGTTTCCTTAGGAGTGCTTCAGAAATCTGGCTGGCGGAGGGGGTGGTACCTTGAGTCAGTTCCAATTGCAAAGGTTTATAAATTTATATGAAGTATCTATGTTTAGGTCTGCACAAGGTTATTGTAAGATTCAAGGTAAAATTCAAAACTTTGTGCTTTGTCCCCCATCTTTCCCCACCCTCCTGCTCACTCACTCTGCTCCTTGTTATTTTACAAACCTGACAAGCTCATCTTCACCTCTTCTTTTTCTGAGACAAAGACTCAGTCTGTCACCCCGGCTAGTACAGTGGTATCATCATAGCTCACTGCAACCTCAAACTTCTGGGCTAAAGCAATCTTCCTGCGTCAGCCACCCAAACAGCAGAGACTGCAGGCATGCAGCACCAGGCCCAGTTACCCAGAGTACTAGAATTACAGGTGTCATTGTAATTACATCACTGTGCCCAGCCTCATCTCTACCTCTTTTACTGATTGATTTCTTCTCTTTCCTGAGCTATGTTCATCCACGTTCCAGCTCACTCATAGCCTCTCCACAGCAATCTGCCCCCAGATGGCTGCCCCACCTACCCCTAAGGCACTCATCCAATCCCTTTATAACCTGTTACTGTGTTTTCATGATTACCTGTTTATTTTTTTGTTTAGATTTCTTTTTTTTCTTTTCCTTTTTTTTAGACAGAGTTTCACTATGTCACCCTCAGTAGAGGGCTGTGGTGTCACAGTTCACAGTAACCTCCAATTCTTGGGCTTAAGTGATCCTCTTGCCTCAGCCTCCCAAGTAGGTAAGAGTACAGGTGCCCACCACAACACCTGGCTATTTTTTGGTTGTAGATGTCATTGTTTTGGCAGACCTGGGCTGGGTTCAAACCTGCCAGCTTCGGTGTATATTGCTGGCACCCTAGCCACTTAAGCTACAGGTGCCAACCCCTGTTTAGGATTTCTTAGAAACAGGGTCTTGCTCTGTAGCCCAGAGTACCGTGATGTGATCAGCTCACTGCATCCTGTAACTCACTGCAACCTCAAACTCCTAGGTGCCAGCAATCCTCTAACTTCAACCTCCCTAGTAGCTGGGGCAACAGGTGCCTGCCACCATACCTGCCTAATTTTTAAAAATTTTTAGAGATAGGGTCTTGATATGTTGCCAAGTCTAATCTCGAACTCCTGGTCTCAAGTGATCCTTTTCCCTCAGCCTCCCAAGTACCTGGGGCTAGAGGCACATGCCACCAGACCCAGCGAATTCTGCAGTTTTTTTTGTAGAGATGGGGGTCTCACTCTTGTTTGGGCTGGTTTCGAATCCTCCTCAAGTAATCCTCCTGTCGTGGCCACTGTGTTTTTTTGTTTTGTTTTGTTTTTTACTATTTCATCCACTAGAGGTGGGGTCTACGAGGGCAAGGGCCTTGTTCATCTTGTCACCCACTATGTCTGTTAACCTAAAATAATCAAAAGGATCAGAATCCAGTTTTAAAGAATGTATTAGTTTGAGGGCCAGGTACAGTGGCTCATCCCTGTAATCCTAGCATTCTGGAAGGCAGAGATGGAAAGATCTCTTGAGCTCAAGAGCTTGAGACCAGACTGAACAAGAACGAGACCCTGTCTCTACTAAAAATAGAAAAATTAGTCAGGTACCATGGCAGGTGCCTATAGTCCCAGCTACTTGGGAGGCTGAGGCAGGAGGATGTCTTGAACCCTGAAGTTTGAGGTAGAGGTTGCTGTGAGCTAAGCTGATGCCATCACCCTCTAGCCCGGGCAACAGAATGAGACTCTCTAAAAGAAAAAAAAGAATGTGTTAGAGTGAAAAGCTGTGAATGACCATCCAGGAAAGACAGACTCCAGAGAAATGGGGGTCAGGGCTACTAAGTTAAAAGTTAATATCTTGTCATCATGGTGGCTCACCCTTACATGCTAGCACTCTGGGAAGCTGAGGTGGGCAGATTGCTTGACCTTGGGAGTTTAAGACCAGCCTGAGCAAAGCGAGACCTATCTCCACTAAAAATAGGAAAATTAGCCAGGCATTGTGGTGGGTGCCTGTAGCCTCAGCTACTCTGGAGGCTGAGGCAGGATTTCTTTTTATTGAGACAGAGTCTCACTAAGAGATTCTCTCTTAAGAGAATCATTTAAGCCCAAGAGTTGGAGGTTGCTGTGAGCTGTGACGCCACCGCACTCTACCAAGGGTGACATAGTGAGACTCTGTCTCACACACACACACAAAAAATGTAGAGATGGAGTTTCATGTAGTTTCTATGAGTGATCAGTAAGCTGATCACATCACGGTACTCTGGGCTACAGAGCAAGACCCTGTCTCTAAGAAACTATGATACCCAGGCTGGTCTTGAATTTCTAGCTTCAAGCCAAGTGATCCTCCCACCTCAGCCTCCCAAAGTACTAGGATTACACGGGGAGCACCATGATGCCAGGTCTTGTTTTCTTTTCCTTACAGCTTGTTTTCATCTTCTTTCCAATTTAAAAGACTGTACTTAACATTCCATTTTAGACAATGTGATTGTCATAAAATCTTTGTGTGAGATAGGTAAGAAGGAAGTTAATCTATAATGAAGATCAACAGTTAAGAGGGAGGAGATTGTCCCTGCCACCTTTAGTCACTTATAACATTTTCAAAAACAACGTCAGTAAGGAAAAAGGCTAAACTATAATCAGAGAAGCGAGTTATAGCTGTCTAGATTATAGCTGCCTGTTTACCTGACTCAGGGCCCATAATCACATTCCCTTCAGGCTTAGAATATTTTAAAGCTCCAACAGCTTAGATTTTGAATGATTTATTTTCACAATCCCCAGCACTTAAAACTGAGCATAGGCTGGACAGACACTGAGAGAAGGAATCAAGGCGTGAATAAATCAATGAATTGATGAATGAAAGAGAAGGCTTGAATTTTCTGAGAAAGCCAATCTGGTATAGACAACCAGGGACACAGCTGTAGCCTAACAAAATCAGGTTTGTTAGCTTGATGCAGCAAGGGAGACAATACACCAAAGAAACTCTAGCAGGGGTCCTCAAACTGCGGCCCGCGGGCCACATGAGGCAGTGTGATTGTATTTGTTCCCATTTTGTTTTTTTACTTCAAAATAAGATATGTGCAGTGTGCATAGGAATTTGTTCATAGTTTGTTTTTTTTTTTAAACTATAGTCTGGCCCTCCAACAGTCTGAGGGACAATGAATTGGGCCCCTGTTTAAAAAGTTTGAGGACGCCTCTAGAGTATCTCACCAGACAAGGAAGAAACAAAATTATCATAGGATTTGGAGAAGGGTGGAATTTAGGTGAAATTGAAATGAAACAATGTTGATAGGTTTAAAAAGCAACCCCGACTGAGTGTAAAGGGCTTAACATGTGGTTTGAGCTGAGGATCAAACTCATAGCCTTGTTTCCTTAGACACCACAAAGTTAAGATAAGTAAAGACTGGCTCGGCGCCCGTAGTACAGTGGTTATGGCACTGGCCACGTGCACCGAAGCTGGTGGGTTCAAATCCCACCCGGGCCAACTAAACAACAATGACAACTGCAACAAAAGAATAGCTGGGCGTTGTGGTGGGTGCCTGTAGTCCCAGCTACTTGGGAGGCTGAGGCAAAGAGAATTGCTTAAGCCTAGGAGTTGGAGGTTGCTGTGAGCTGTGACGCCAGGCACTCTACTGAGGGCAACATAGTGAGACTCTGTCTCAGAAAAAAAAAAAAAAAAAAAGATAAGTATAGACTGTCTTGTTAAAAAAAAAAATAATAAAAAGCCCTTGTCTGAGGCTCTACTTTGGAAATCTAGGCTGTTTCTAATCCCACTACATACGAGTAGGATATTCTGTTCTTACTAATGTGATTTACAACAGCAAAGTTTCTAACAGTCTCTAATTTTAGAGATCAGTGTTTTTCAGCACTATGTCTTTAGTGTGTTGGGTTTTTTGTTTGTTTTGTTTTGTTTTTGAGACAGAGTTTCATTCAGTTGCTCTGGGTTTGAGTGCCTCGTCGTTAAAACTCACTGCAACCTCAACCTCTTTGGCTCAAGTGATCATCTTGCCTCAGCCTCCTGAGTATCTGGGACTATAGGAGCTGGCCACAATGCCTGGCTATTTTAAGAGCCAGGATCTTGCTCTTGCTCGAGGCTGGTCTCAAACTTCTAAACTTGGCAATCCGTTGGCCTTGGCCTCCCAGAGTGCTGGGATTACAGGTGTGAGCCACTGTGCCCGGCCACTATGTCTTTGGTGTTAATTGACAAAAGAGGTTTGATAGACTCACGTTTGATAGGAAACCTCAAAGCCCTAATCATCTGGATGTGAGGGTACAGTCTCCCCCAACAGTGTGACCCCAGCTCTCTGGGCCTGTATCACTCTGGCCACCATTAAATACCACACAGAGTCACCACCCTACCTAGGGGATCCAGCTTCCCATTAGGCTATGGACTTGGCAGAATTTGGGTCATCTTTCTCCACCCTGTGCCCAACACGAAATACCAGCAAAGTGCTCAGTCCACGTCTATTCAATCCAATTGTTGACAGGCTTCCAAAGGCAAACAAACAACAAAAAAAAGGAAAAAGAAAAAAAAGAAGTGAAGGAACAATGAAATGGTTGGTAGCAGCCACGTAAGAGAAGTGGGGAAATGTGGCTGATTTTTTAAAAATCTAATTCAGGCCTGGCACGGAGGCTCACACTGATAATCTCAGCACTCTGGGAGGCCATGGCGGATGGATCTCCTGAGCTTAGGAGTTGAAGACCAGTCTGAGCAAGATCAAGACCCCCAGACTCTCCTAAAACAAAAAAAAAATTAAAAAATTAGCCAGTCATTGTGGTGGGCACCTCAGGAGACTGAGGCAAAATGATCACTTGAGCCCAAGTCTGAGTTTGCTGTAAGCTATGACACCACAGCACTCTATCCAGGGTGACAAAGTAAGACTCTGTCTCAAAAATAATAATAATAATCTAGAGATTTCCCAAAGTGGAAACCTGTAAGATGTGGCCAATGTATAATAATACTAATATTCTGAAAAAAAGAAAATGGAATTGTTGAATTTTAGGATTAAAAGAATGAATTATTGACACTTTAATGATTTTTTTTTTAAACTTTTAAAAAAAATCTTTCTAAAAATTGTTTAACGAAGGGTGGCACCTGTAGCTCAAGGAGTAGGGCGCCGGTCCCATATGCCAGAGGTGGCAGGTTCAAACCTAGCCCCGGCCAAAAAACAAAAAACAAAAAAACAACAACAAAAAAATTGTTTAATGAAGAGAATCATCCTGGACAGAGCCTGAGATAGGGCCTGCCACTTTTTTTTTTTTTTTTTTTGAGACAGAGTTTCACTTTGTCGCCCTGAGTAGAGTGCTATGGTGTCACAGCTCACAGCAACCTCAAACTCGTGGGCTCAGGCAATTTTCTTGCCTCGGCCTCCAGAGTAGCTGGAACTATAGGTGCCCACCACAATGCCTGGCTATTTTTTAGAGATGGGGTCTGGCTCTTGCTCAGGCTGGTCTTGAACTTGTGAGGTCAGGCAATCTACCTGCCTTAGCCTTCCAGAGTGCTGGAATTACAGAGTGAGCCAGCACACCCAGCTATAGTCTCACTTTTGCTCGGGCTGGTCTCCAATTCCTTCAACCTGGAAGGGTGGTAGGGTAAGCCTGGTAGGGTGAGCCAGCACCCTACCCAGCCTATTTTCATCATTTAAAAATTTTGCCCTATACCTTAAGGACAATATCTTTATTACTTTTTTTTTTTTTTTTTGTAGAGACAGAGTTTCACTGTACCACCCTCGGGTAGAGTGCCATGACGTCACACAGCTCACAGCAACCTCTAACTCTTGGGCTTAGGCGATTCTCCAGAGTCTCACTTTCTGGCCCTCCGTAGAGTGCCGTGGCCTCACACAGCTCACAGCAACCTCCAACTCCTGGGCTTAAGCGATTCTCTTGCCTCAGCCTCCCGAGTAGCTGGGACTACAGGCGCCCGCCACAATGCCCGGCTATTTTTTGGTTGCAGTTTGGCCGGGGCCGGGTTTGAACCCGCCACCCTCGGTAATGGGGCCGGCGCCCTACCGACTGAGCCACAGGCGCCGCCCCGCCCAGCTATTTTTTTGTTGTTGCAGTTTGGCCGGGGCTGGGTTTGAACCCGCTACCCTCGGCATATGGGGCTAGCGCCCTACTCACGAAGCCACAGGCGCCGCCCATCTTTATTACTTTTAAAAGGGAATTGAATTTGGGCGGCGCCTGTGGCTCAGTGAGTAGGGCGCCGGCCCCATATGCCGAGGGTGGCGGGTTCAAACCCGGCCCCGGCCAAATTGCAACAAAAAAATAGCCGGGCGTTGTGGCGGGCGCCTGTAGTCCCAGCTACTCGGGAGGCTGAGGCAAGAGAATCGCTTAAGCCCAAGAGTTAGAGGTTGCTGTGAGCCGTGTGACGCCACGGCACTCTACCCGAGGGCGGTATGTGAGACTCTGTCTCTACAAAAAAAAAAAAAAGGAATTGAATTTAAAAGAGAATTGACGGGCGGCACCTGTGGCTCAGTGAGTAGGGCGCCGGCCCCATATACCAAGGGTGGCGGGTTCAAACCCGGCCCCGCCGAACTGCAACAAAAAAAAATAGCCGGGCGTTGTGGTGGGCGCCTGTAGTCCCAGCTACTCGGGAGGCTGAGGCAAGAGAATCGCTTAAGCCCAGGAGTTGGAGGTTGCTGTGAGCTGTGTGAGGCCACGGCACTCTACCGAGGGCCATAAAGTGAGACTCTGTCTCTACAAAAAAAAAAAAAAGAGAATTGACATTGTGCTTTTCGAAAAAGCAGATTATTGGTTTTTCATTATTTAGAAAACAGAAGCAAAAGAATTGTTGGTGTTGATACTCTAATCATTACTCAAAAAATTAAGTTATTGGCTATATGGGTTTTAAAAGATTTGAATTGTTGAAACTTAGAGATTTTTAAAAAAGGAAAATTGTTGATTAAATTGTTGGCAGTTTTAGGCAAGATTGCCTGACTCTCTGCTGCCCATGTGTGGTGAGAACAGGGTCATAGCAGCTCCCAGCCTCCCCCTGAGGCTGAGTAGAGGTCCCCTGGGGGCCTGCTGGCCGGCCACATTATGGGATTACATCCATCTCACTGCCCTTTACCCTGAAACTGTTTTGGAGGCCTTTCCCTGACTCATTGGGAGGAAGTGGACACTCAACCTTTGCAACCCTGCCTGACAGTCCCATGTCCCCAGGCACTGTTTGGCTTGATACAAATGATTAATGTATGTGTGATTCTAGAACTTCCATACCCCTCCCTATGATGCAGAAGTCTGCCGTGCTCAATCAACTCTGCTCCTTCCTACCCTTCAGTCTGGCCTTGCCAGACCAGTTCTTGGAATTTTGTAAGAGCTGGAGTGAGGAGAAGGACTGGGAAAGAGTTTTGTGGGGGAGAGTTGAGATGCTAGGAGTGATTTTAGGAGTAAAATATGATGGAGTTTGTAATCTGTGGGGGCAGTGGATGGGAAAAGAAAAGATAGGAATTTTTAGGGATTGTTGTACAATCACTTTAGAGAGCAATTTGGCAATTAGTAAAGTTGAAAATGAGCACACCCTCCCACTCAGCAAGTCCATTTCTTGGAATATACCCTGGAGAAACTCTCACACATGTGCACCTGGAGATATGTCCAAGGATAGCCATTGAAGCATTGGTTATAATCACAAAAAATTGGCCCTGGTCTAAATGTCCAGGAGCAGGAGATAAAGGATAAATAAGTAGTGTTGTTGTGCAATAGGATACTCTGCAATGAATTACAGATGTATAAAGCAGTATAAATGGACCTCAAAAACATAACATTAAAGGGAAGAGGCAGGTTTCAGGATAATTCTTTTTTTTTTTTCTTTTTTTTGCAGTTTTTGGCTGGGGGCTGGGTTTGAACCTGCCACCTCTGGTATATGGGGCCAGCGCCCTACTCCTTTGAGCCACAGGTGCTGCCCCATGGATAATTCATACAGCATGAAGTTGTGCATGTATTTTAAAAAACCAAAACAAAATGAAATATATTTTTTATGGATGTTTGTATATGATAAAATTATAACACCACAGAATAAAAGGATAAATACCAAACTCAAACCTATCAGTCAGGATAGGTTAGGTCCATGCTGCTGTACCAAATAACACCCAAAATCTTAGTAGCTTTTGACAACAGAGTTTCTCTCTCTGAGACAATTCTCACTCTATTGCCTAGGCTAGAGTGCCCCAGCATCAACCTAGCTTACAGCAATCTCGAACTTCTGGGTTCAATCAATTCTCCTACCTCAGCCTCCCAAGTAGTTGGGAATACAGGTGCACACCATGACACCTGGCTAATATTTCTTTTTTTTTTTTTTTTGGCCGGGGCTGGGTTTGAACCCGCCACCTCCGGCATATGGGACCGGCACCCTACTCACTGAGCCACAGGTATTTCTTTTCTTTTTTGAGACAGAGTCTCATTATGTCGCCCTCTGCAGAGTGCTGTGGCATCATAGTTCACAGCAACCTCAAACTCTTGGACTTAAGTGATTCTCTTGCCTCAGCCTCCCAAGTAGCTGGGACTACAGGTGCCCACCTCAACGCCCAGCTATTTTTGTTGTTGTTGTTGTTGCAGTTGTTTAGCTGGCCCGGGCCGGGTTCGAACCCACCACCCTCGGTGTATGTGGCTGGCACCGTAACCACTGGGCTACAGGTGCCGAGCCTAATTTTTTTATTTTTAGTAGAGATGGAGTCTTGACTTTGCTCAAGCTAGTCTCAAACTCCTGAGTTCAAGCAATCCTCCTTCCTCAGCCTCCTAGAGTGCTGGGACCACAGGTGTGATCTACTGCATCCAGCCCAGAGTTTATTTCTCGGTTTTGTGACATGTATGTCGGGAGCTGGCATAGGCCCCAGTCCACATCTGGCTAACCACCAGATGCCATGGGAGAAAGAGCGCATGCCAAATTTCTCTGTCTTTGAAAACTTCACCTTGTCCAAAGCAATCCAGACTTCAAGGGGGCAGGCAAGAGCTAACCTACAATGTGCCCCAAAGAAAACACAGTAATATTTGTTGCACAACCCCACACCCATCTTGACAATGACTTTTGGAAAGAGTACAAAGGGGCCTCCATCTTAACTGTAATTATTATTATTATTATTTTTTGAGACAAAGTCTCAAGCTGTCGCCCTGGGTAGAGTACTATGGTGTCATAGCTTACAGCAACCTCCAACTCTTGGGCTCAAGCCATCCTCTTCCCTCAGTTTTTCTATTTTTAGTAGCGATGGGGTCTTGATTTCGCTCAGGCTAGTCTGAAATTCATGAGCTCAAGCAATCGACCCGCCTTGGCCTCCCAGAGTGCTAGGATTACAGATGTGAGCCAATGCACCTGGCCTGTAATTATTATTTTTTTAAATGTGAAGCAAAAATGTGAAATGTGTTCATTCTGAAGGGAGAATACCTATCTGGGTGTTTACTGTATTATTCTTCATGTTGTTTCTTTTTCTTTTTTTGAGACAGAGTCTCACTTTATTGCCCTCAGTAGAGCACTGTGGCGTCACAGCTCACAACAACCTCCAACTCCTGGGCTTAGGCAATTCTCTTGCCTCAGCCTCCCGAGTAGCTGGGACTACAGGCATCCGCCACAGCGCCTGGATATTTTTTGTTGCAGTTTGGCCAGGGCTGGGTTTGAACCCGCCACCTTTGGTATATGGGGCCAGCACCCTACCCATTGAGCCACAGGCGCCACCCATCTTATTTCTTTTTCATTCATAACCAAAAGTATAATTTTTATTTTATTTCATTAATTAATTTATTTATTTTTGAGACAGAGTCTTACTCTGTCACCCTCGGTAGCATGCTGTGGTGTGATAGATTACATTAAACTCAAACTGTTGGGCTCAGGTGATTCTCTTGCCTCAGCCTCTGAAGTAGCTGGGACTATAGGTGCCGGCTACCACACCCAGCTATTTTTTAGAGATGGGGTCTTACTCTTGCTCAGGCTGGTCTCAAACTCCTGAGCTCAAACAGTCCACCAGCCTGGCCTTCAGAGTGCTAGAATAACAGGCATGAGCTGCTGCACTGGGCCCAAATGTATAATTTTTAAAGGGAGGGTACAACTGGAACATTAATATTAAAGCTCCTTCTTGTATGTCCTTGCTGGGACCTCATTTGCTTTCACAGTGTGTGGGAGAAACAGGAGGAAAGAGATTTGATTGTTGTATGTGGCGTTTGTCTGCCCAGCAGTAGTCTTTTTTCTTTTTTCTTTTTTTTTTTTTGTGATTTTTGGCCGGGGCTGGGTTTGAACTTGCCACCTCTGGCATATGGGACGGGCGCCCTACTCCTTGAGCCACAGGCGCCGCCCCCAGCAGTAGTCTTTTTAAAAACTTCAGTGCCTGTGTGCATACCTGTGTGTGCTGATGCGATGCCTGCGTCTTCTCCCTCCCGCAGCAAGGGCTGTCCCTGAGCTTGTCTGACTCACTTCTGTACTCCCTGCCCTGAACCTGCCTCAAGGCAGGAACTAGTAAAGGTTTAATGAGCCAACTCCAATAAACTCCTTTCTCTATAGATAATGAGCCACTGCAGGGCAGGAGCCCTGTCTCGGAGCCCTCCTCTTGCACAGGGAATGGTTGCTTGTTGCATGAATGAATGACCACAGCCCTCCTTCTCTAGTCCATCAATGGAGGAAGAAAACACACGGTCCTTCCCATTCTACCATGACCCTCCTAAGAGGCTGACAGGGTCAGTTTTTCTGCAGATTTTACCATGTTTTTGTGCCTGCATTGACAGGCAACTGATGCATATGTGACCATATACCTTGGTGCCCAGTTTGTCCCAATTTTCTGGGACTTTCCCCTTCTCAGTTTTAGCACTGCAATTCCAGCATCCTAGAAAGCCCTCAGTCCCAGCCAAATCAGGATGGTGGGTCACCCCATAGCAACTGCCTTCTTCTCTCAGACCCTTATTTTTTTCTTCATCTTCTCATGAGAGGGTTGGATCTGGTCTTGTCTCTGCATATTGGATCTAAGATTTTAGGAACAGATGGAAAGAGGTGAGCCAATGAAGGAAGAAAGATTCAACTTGGAACTTTCCAGGAGATCTTTATTTTTCATAAAGGATGTGGGATTAGCTCTGCTGGCTGGGCCCTTCTAGTGGCTTGCTATGGTCTGGAAAAAAGAACAGTCTAGTTAGGGGCACAGATTCTGGAGCCAGATAGAGCCTGGTTTAACCCCCAGCCCTGCTGTGTGACCCTGGGTGAGTGACTTGAATTCTCTGAGCCTATTTTCTCACTTATGCAGTCAGGGTAATAATAGAACTGAGCTTATGGGTTTGTAGTTTGGGACTTGTTTTTGTTTTTTTGTTTTATTTATTTTTATTGTTTTTTTTTTTGAGACAGAGCCTCAAGCTGTCGCCCTGGGTAGAGTCCTGTGGCATCACAGCTCACAGCAACCTCCAACTCCTGGGCTCAAGTGATTCTCCTGCCTCCGCCTCCCAAGTAGCTGGGACTACAGGCCCCCACCACAACTCCCAGCTATTTTTTGGTTGCAGCCGTCATTGTTGTTTGGCGGATCTGGGCTGGATTTGAACCCACCAGCTCAGGTGTGTATGTGGCTGGCACCTTAGCTGCTTGAGCCACAGGCACTGAGCCTTGTTTTTGGTTTTTGAGACAGAGTTGCATTCTTCTGCCCAAGCTAGAGTACCTTGGTGTCATCATCACAGTTCACAGCAACCTCAAATCCCTGGGTTGAAGGAAACCTCTTGCCTCAGCCTCCCAGGTAGCTGGAACTATAGGTACCCACCATGACACCTGGCTAGAGATGGAATCTCGCTCTTGCTCAGGCTGGTCTCAAACTCCTGGGTTCTTAAGTAAACAGCTAACTAAAGTTCTCCTCACTGTACTTGGCACAAGTTTTAGTGGCTTATAGATTGTAGCTCTGACTGTGATCACAAACAGTATCAGCTCCCGGATGAAATCTGATCTCTCTCTGGGGCCTGATGAGCCCCTTGTCACAGCTCTCATTGAATTTCTTCATTATTGTTCATTTAGTCACCTGTCCCCTACCAGGCAGGCCCTTGTCTGGCCTGTCTCTTTCTTCTCCATGACAAGAGAGGACTAGATCAGAGGAGTGTTTCATAAACACTTGTTGAAATAAGGAAGTTCCACAGTAGTTCCAAGCTCCGCCCAGATGCCATTAAGTTCTCAGGGACACGCTATAGGGGAAAAAACATCCCCAACCCTCTCTGGCATGTTCCCAAAGGCCCCTGCATGACTGACCTTCTAGAGTCCTTTCAATCCCTCCCCAGGGTGTGCTGTGTCTCACTCGTTACCTCACGGAAGTGCTGCCACCCTGTCCCCCTCACCTCCTCAATCCAGTCAATGAAGGCTGAGACTCGAGTGAACACCGTGGGCTTCCTAAGGGTGTTGCAGCCGAGGGAGGAAACAAAGCTGGTGACACCGTGGACCTGCCAGGAGCCATCTGCCGCGGGGCAATTCAGGGGTCCTCCAGAGTCACCCTGGAACCATGAGAGAGATTGGGGAACTGAACCATGTCTGAGGGTTCAGGAACTGTTCTGAGCTTTAGGGATTTTGAGAAATGCTCATATTACTTTATGCTGTTGGCTTTTTTGTGTTGGGGAATAATAGTATTTGCCCAAGTGCTTGAGAAGATTAAATGAGAGGATGTATGATCTTTTTTGTTTGTTTGTTTTGCAGTTTTTGGCCCCGGGCCGGGTTTGTATATGGGGCCGGCGCCCAACTCCTTTGAGCCACAGGTGCCGCCCTGGATATATGATCTTAACACAACATCTAGGAGAGAGGAAGCACCCAATAAATGGCGGTTCCCATCATTAGGACCACATTACGTGTGTTATTCATACTCACTTAGAATAAAATTATAGTTTTGGGTTTTGTTTTTATTTTTTTTTTTTTGAGACAGAGTCTCACTCTGTTGCCCCATGCCAAAGGCCAAAGTGCAGTGCATCAAGCTCATCAGAGTCACTGTAACCTCAAGCTCCTGGGCTCAGGCCACCCTCCTGCCTCAGCCTCCTTAGTGGCTGAGACTATAAGTGCATGCCACCATGCCTGGGCAATTTTTCTATTTTTTATTTTTTTTTATTGTTAAATCATAGCTGTGTACATTAGTGCAATCAAGGGGTGCAATGTGCTGGTTTCATATACAATCTGAAATATTCTCATCAAACTGTTCAACATAGCCTTCATGGCATTTTCTTAGTTACTGTATGTAGACATTTGTATTCTGCCTTTAGTAAGCTTCGCCTGTACCCATTCTAAGATGCACCGTTGGTGTGGCCCCACACATTACCCTCCCTCCACCCTAACCTCCCCCCTCCCTTCCCCTTCCTTGGCCCTTTCCTCATAGTCTTGTGCTATAGTTGGGTTATAGCCTTTGTGTGAAAGCTATAATTTAGCTTCATAGTAGGGCTGAGTACATTGGATACTTTTTCTTCCACTTTTTCTATTTTTTAGTAGAGACGAGTTCTCGCTCACTCCTGACTGGAAGCAATCCTCCTGCCTTGGCCTCCCAAAGTGCTAGGATTATAGGCATGAGCCACTATGCCCCACCAATGACAGTATTCTTAATGTTTAATAACTTGAGAACCACAGAGCTGGCATGACTTTAGAAGTCATAGCTGGTGTCCCTTGCTATGTGTACGGGGAAGCCTGCAGACCAAAGAGGGATAGTGACTTGGTCCGGGTCAAGACAGAGTTTGAGCTGGGACTGGAATCCAGGGGCCTGAGCCCCTAGTCTGGCCTCTGCATCTGAACTACGCTGACTTCCCCCAAGTCCTGCCTGGCCTGGGGGGTGGATGGAATGAGCAGGCAAGATACCTCCTCCACCTCTTGGGCAAATGACATGTACCCTGGGGCCCTGCACACCCAGCACCACTGGGGGGAGGCAAGAGCTGACTTACATTGCAGCCGGAGCGGATGTCCCCACCAGCACACACCATGGTCTTCTTCACAGTTAAGCCCCACCAGGTCAACCTGGAGCAGTGCTCATAGTCCACCACGGGCAGCAGGGCCTGCTGCAGCTTGTCTGGGAGTGGCCCATTGGCTGCAGGGGTAGAGAGCTTTGAGTGAGGGATCTGGGGGTGCAGGGCTAGGAGCTGCAGAGAAAGGGCACAATCAAGAACACAACTCTTCTCTCCTTCCCCTAGCTGTGTGATCCTGTCTGTTTTGTGCACCATTACATCCCAGCCCTTGGCACACAGGACGCCACTGTCTAATGGGACACATTCATGTTTAGGAGGATGGCCGGGGAGAATGCGGCTAGAGAGACGTGGGAGAAAAGTTATAAGTGTTCTGGTGTTACCTTCAACCCCAGCCCCCAGGCCCTGTCTTTCTGCCTTGGTCTTTGTGGCCAGCTAGAGGGATCAGTACGTACTATACAGACGGCCCCAGCCACTGATGTAGCAGGGCTCATTGTTGGGCAGGATGTCGCCAGCAGGGGGCAGGCAGGCAAGCTGGACAGTGTCTCCCAGCTGGGCGCTGCGTGAGAGCTTGATGAGGGCGATGTCATTGCTGGGGAGGAGAGAAAAGTTCTCTAACTGTCCCAAGTTCAAGTCCCCCTTCCAGCTTTATTCCAGCTGTTCCATCGGTGAGGTGACCCCAGGGCTCCTTTGCCTTCCCAATCCATTTTTTTTTTAAGAGAGGGGGTCTCACTGTGTTGCCCAGGCTGATCTCAAACTGCTAGCCTTCAGCAGTGCTTTCACCTTGGCTTCTCAAAGTGCTGGGATTACAGGCAGGAGCCACCACACCCAGCCAAAGCCTACAATACTACAGCACCTGGTAGTCCCAAGCAGTCACCTGAGATGCCCCTAGGTACTAACCAGGCCCCATCCTGCTTATCTTCCGAGATCAGATGAGATAGGGCATATTCAGAGTGGTATGGCTGTAGATGAAGTCCATTCTAAAGGCTGAGTAATGTTAAGAAGCCCTCCCCTTGCTTTGCTCATGCTGACCCTTAACCTTCAGAATTGTCTTGTCCTCCTCTGCTTATACTTCAGTGGGTTGCACAGTGTCAGGGTCACCTGCAGGGATTGTTAAACACAGATTTCTGGATACCACCTCAAAGCTTCTGATGCAGTGAGTGTGGGCTAAGGCCCAAGAATTCACATTTCGAATAGGTTCTCTTGCTGTGGGGACCGGGACCACACTTTGAGAATCACTGCACCTGCCAGCCTGTCACTCAAGCCATTTCACCCAAGTCTGGCTTTTCTCTCTCCTTACACCAGGAGCTCTGTGAAGGTGGGTCAGGGTCTTGGTCATTCACTCAAAAAGATGAGTCTCTCAGACTTAACAGTTTTGCATACAATTTTCTTAAGATTATCTCCTTGACCTCCATAACCACCCAGGAAGACCTGGTTCATGGTTACCCTTTTACTAGTGGCAAAACAGAGGCCCAGAGAAAGTTAGTGACTTGCCCAGGCCAGTAGAGAGTTAGTGCTGGAGCCTAACTCTTGGGCCACTGTACCTCTTTCTGCCCAGAGAACCCAGGATGAGCTGTACAAACCAGCTGTCAAATGTAGAAGCCCTCAGATTTGGGGGAAGAGTGCCAGAGGAGTCCTGGGCTCTCTTGAAGCCAACTATCTAAGTGGCCTCCCTTGAAGCCAACTAGCTAAGTGGCCTTTTTTGGAGAGTTATTGCCCCATCCTGGGCTCCACTGTCTGCTCTGGAGGGAGACAGATTTGGTGTCAATGATGCTTAAAGGCTCTTTTGGCTCAAGCCCCTGATGTGTGGGACCTGGACACAGGTTGCTGCACTCAGCGCCAATGTCCCTGGGAGCCTCCTCAGATTCGGGAGGAAGAGTAGAGGAGCCCTGGTTTCAGGCCTGAGAATTCACTCACCCGCAGCTCACACAGTTGGAGTTCCAAAGGGGGTGCACGTAGATGTCCCCGGCATTGATGGGGATCACCTGCTCAACACCCTCCTTCACAGCCCGGTCGTATTCACCCAACACCACCTGGTAGGTCCGGGACCTCCTGCAGCGGAGGAGAAGTCAGTCTGGGCTAGCTTCTGTCCTCCCTTGAAGTCACTCACTGTCCCCTTCCAGCCTTTGCTTCAGGCTGTTCCACCTCTGAGATACCCCTGAGGCTCCTTTGCCCTCCCAATTCATTTATTTTTTAATACCCCAGTTGCCTGGGTCTCGTGCAGGGTTGAAACAAGTGACAGAACTCACGAGATGCAGTGACCTGCAGTCATAACCCAATCTGGGTGGATAAGGCTGCCGCCACACGTGTGGTAGAAGGCTCCATTACTCTCATACTGCAGGGAGACCTGGAGGCCAAGCAGGAAAGAGCCTGAGTGTCCTGGGCCACATGGTGAGAGTGTACACCAATGGCTGTACAGGTTGCACACTGTATAACTCTAGAGGGTCCCATCCACACAGAAAACAGTAGCCCCTTTTGAAATGTGCAGTGCACAGCCTACACAACTGCCCTATTATTAATATTTTCCCACTGGAATCACGTTCTGATTCTCTAAAGTTTCCCCATTCTGGGCCTATGACCTCCCAGGGGATCCCAACATCCCCACATTCTTTGCCCACTAGGGAAACCTCTGTCTCTTGAGAGCCCCCCGCCCTGCCCCACCTCCCAGGTCCTCTGCGCTTTCAAGGCCACATTCTTCTTTATTTTTATTTTATTCTTTGAAATTTTTATTATTTATTTTGAGACAGAGTCTCACTTTGTTGCCCTCAGTAGAGTGCTGTGGTGTCACAGCTCACAGCAAACTCCTGGGCTCAAACTCCTGGGCTCAAGTGATTCTCTTGTCTCAGCCTCCCGTGTGGCTGGGACTACAGGCACCTACCACAATACCCAGCTATTTTTAGAGATGGGGGTCTCACTTTTGCTCAGGCTGGTCTCAAACCTGTGAGCTCAGGCAGTCCACCCACCTCAACCTCCCAAAGTGCTAGAATTATAGCTGTGAGCCACTATGCCCAGCCCAGAGCCGCATTCTTCTGAACCTCAGGTCCCTTGGGTTTCCTGAAGCAGCACAACTCACTGAAGTCTTTTTTTTTTAGAGACAGAGTCTCACTTTATCACCCTCGGTAGAGTGCCGTGGCATCACACAGCTCACAGCAATCTCCAACTCCTGGGTTTAGGCAATTCTCTTGCCTCAGTCTCCCAAGTAGCTGGGACTACAGGCGCCTGCCACAACGCCTCAGCTATTTTTTTGTTGCAGTTTGGCAGGGGCTGGGTTTGAACCCACCACCCTTGGTATATGGGGCTGGCTATTTTTTATTTATTTTTTATTTTTTTTATTTATTATTTTTTTAATTTCTTTTTTTTGTAGAGACAGAGTCTCACTGTACCACCCTCGGGTAGAGTGCCGTGGCGTCACACGGCTCACAGCAACCTCTAACTCTTGGGCTTACGCGATTCTCTTGCCTCAGCCTCCCGAGCAGCTGGGACTACAGGCGCCTGCCACAACGCCCGGCTATTTTTTGTTGCAGTTTGGCCGGGGCTGGGTTTGAACCCGCCACCCTCGGCATATGGGGCCAGCGCCCTACTCACTGAGCCACAGGCGCCGCCCTATTTTTTATTTTTTTTTAATGCTGGCTATTTTTTAGAGATGGGGGTCTCGCTCTTGCACAGGCTGGTTTCAAACTCATAAGTTCAAGAAATTCACCCACCTCAGCCTCCCAGAGTACTAGGATAATAGGTGTGAGCCATGACACCAGGCCCTTTCCAGGTTCCACTTTTAAATTGCAAACAGCCAGGTGAGGACTACAAATGGAAGAGGCAAAACCTCCACGTGAAGTTGGTTAGCCAGGGGGTTTCCTGGCTTTTGGAACCTGAAGTGGATATTGAAGTGAAATAACGGCGTCAAGGCCAGATGCCTTGCCACCCGAGCTTGGGGTCCAGAGCCTATGGTTAGAATTAGTGCAGCTGGTATCGCTCTTACCTGCCAGGACCAGCTGTAGGGGACTGCGTCCTCACCATTGACAACTCGGCTGGCAGGATTGTAGCCAGGTCGGCCACAGCCTGAGACTACAAGGGAGAGTAGAGGTGTCAATTAGCCAGAGGGTCCCCAAAAGGAAAGAGGAGGCCAAGGTCCCAGTCGTAGCTGTGCCACAAACTGGCTGTGTGACTCCATGCAAACCCCTTTACCTCTCTGGGCCTCAGGAGCCACATGTGAACAGTGAGCATTTGGACTAGAGAGGGGGTTTTCAGAGTCTCAGGAGTCCAGGGATAGAGTTTAAAATGTGGTCTCCATGAATGGTTGAAAAGGTCGATACACTTAGAACAGTGCCTGTGCCCTTAAAAAGTGATTGCTATTGTCATAAAGTGTGGAGGCTTTGAAGTAAGACTGCCTGGGTTCAACGTGTAGCTCTGCCCTTTGTTCTAGGATTAGCTACTTATCTGGAGGGTCAGTTTCTCCATTTTGAAAATGGTGATAATAGTACTACTGACCTCATAGAGATGTCATGAGAATTTTTTTTTCTCCTCTAATTTTTGAGACAAGGTCTTACTCTGTCACCCAAGATAAAGTGCAATGGTGTCATCATAGTTCACTGCAACCTCGAACTCCTGGTCAAGCAATTCTTGTGCCTCAGCCTCCTGAGTAACTGGGCCTACAGGCATGTGCCATGACATGGCTAATTTTTTGTTTTCTATTTTTGGTAGAGACTCTTGCTTGAGCTTGTCTCAAACTCCTGGCCTCAAGCAATCCTCTCACTTTGGCCTCCCAAAGTGCAAAGACTGCAGGCATGAGCCACTATACATGGCCCAACATGAGATAATATTAAAAAAAAAGAACAACTAAAACCCTTAGCATTCTGCCTATATATAGTAAAAGATAAGTGTTCTCTGTTACCATTATTGTCAGTCAAGGGAGACTGCTAGGACGAGGTGGCCCTGAGCTGACAGGAAGACCAGGAATAAGCTAGATCACAAGATATAGAGCCAGGTGGGGAGAGTAGGTAGAAGAGGGGAGTGGAGAATTAAGCAAAAGAGTAGAAATTTCAACCTAAGAAGTCTAACTACAGAGCCCAAATTCTTAACCATCATGCTTTGTTTATTGCTTCCATCAAGTCCTCCCACTATAGCCCTGTGGGTGCTCCCAATCTTTCTCCTGAGCTGGTCCATCTGCAGCTTCCTCCCTGCTCTCCTGCTCTAGCACCAAGCCAGAAGCCCCTACAGTTGCACCACAGGTACAAGCTGAGACCCCTTCCCGGGGAACCAGGTGTCGGATACCATGAACCCCTTGGGTGGGTGGTAGATTCAAGGACGCCTAGCCCAGTGCAGTACAGAGAGCACAGACACAGGCTGGGGGCTTACCAAGGGCCACAAATAAGAGGAAACTCAGCTGCCGGAGCATTGTGACTTTTGAGATGACAGGAAACTGATGCAGAGCCTGGGGCTCTAATATAGCGTAGAAGGCAGGCAGGTGGGAGGACGGGGGGACTGGGCCCCATTCCCAGAACAGGTGGTGGAACACCAGGTCTCCCATAGTCCAAGGCCACATCTCCCACCCCCTGCAGGTGGAGGAGTGACAGCCAAGGGAAGGACCCAGAGTTTCTTCCAACATGTGGCTGCAACAGGTGGCATTGAATGGCCAACTGATAATGGGAGCATGAAGGTAAGTTCACATCAGAGCGAAAAGGTCTCTTTTGGGGAAGAACATTGGGTCCTGTAACTGATTAGACCTGGGTTCAAATCCTGGGTCTGCTACTTCCAAGCTCTGTGACCTTGGGCACCTGGCTTATCCTCTCTGAGTTTCAGGTTGCTCATCTCTATCTAGAGATCGATGTTAGTACTCACCTCCAGAAACAAATCCTATTGAGAATTTTCTCTCTACTCATCAGGCACTGCTGCAGGGAGCACAGCCATGAAATGGACTTGGTCTCGGCCCTCCTAGAGCTTGAGTCTAGTTAGAGGGACTGGGGGGACAATGAGAAATCAAAAAAATAAATAAATAAAGGCTATTTCTGATTGTGGTGTCAGGTGCTATGAAGAGGACAGAACGTGGGTGATTGGGGGTGGGAATGGAAGTAACTCATTTAGGTGAAGGGCCGGGAAAGTGACATTTGGGCTGAGAGGTTCATATCTGGTTGAGTCCTAAAGATAAGTAAAAGGCAGCCATGAGAAGCCCAGAAGGAAATGGGGAGGAGACAGGAAGTGCAAGGGTCCAGAGGCTGGAATGGGCTTGGCTTGTTGAAGTAAATGGAGGCCAGTGTGGCTGTATCTTAGTTGTCAAAGTGGAGGGAAGTGAGAGATG